>NC_090291.1:24600000-24902500 GCF_037392515.1 Haliotis asinina
GTGTATGGCAGTTTGACTTCTAAGAGTTTCCACAGATGATTCCAGCATATCGACATGTCTGCATGAACATATAAGTAGGTCTTTATATACATTCTAGAATGTATACATAAAACATAACTAATGTGTGTACATGTACATTCCAGCAAATCTAGGTGTAATGTACCACAATGTCTACATCTAAGGTTCAAATATATCCATGTGTAAGTTGTAATTGTTGTGGTGGCGAGTGGTCCTGTGTGTAGTGCCTAGTTCAGAAAGAAGTTGAAGTTAAGCACCGCTGAGCTCGGACAGTACTCGGATGGGTGACCGTGTATGGCAGTTTGACTTCTGAGAGTTTCCACAGATGATTCCAGGATATCTACATGTGACGATCCGGCATGTCTACATGAACATTTCAGTATGTCGATGTTAACTTTATGTCATGTCTCCATGTACATTCTAAAATGTATACAGGAAACCTCCCTCAAAACTACATGTACATTCCCGCAAATCTATATGTAATGTACCACAATGTCTACATCTAAGGTTGAAATATAAATATATATGTAAGTTGTGGTTGATGTGGTGGCGAATTGTCCTGTGTGTAGTGCCTAGGTCAGAAATCAGTTGAAGTTAAGCACCGCTGAGCTCGGACAGTACTCGGATGGGTGACCGTGTATGGCAGTTTGACTTCTGAGAGTTTCCACAGATGATTCCAGCATATCTACATGTGAAGATGCAGCATGTCTGAATGAACGTATAGGTAGGTCTTTATAGAGATTCTAGAATGTATACATGAAATATAACTAATATGTGTACATGTATATTCCAGCAAATCTATGTGTAATGTACCACAATGTCTACATCTAAGGTTCAAATATATATATATGTAAGTTGTGGTTGATGTGGTGGCGAATGGTCCTGTTTGTAGTGCCTAGGTCAGAAAGCAGTTGAAGTTAAGCACCGTTGAGATCGGACGGTACTTGGATGGGTGACCGTGTATGGCAGTTTGACTTCTGAGAGTTTCCACAGATGATTCCAGGATATCGACATGTCTGCATGAACGTTCAAGTAGGTCTTTATATACATTCTAGAATGTATACATAAAACATAACTGATGTGTGTACATGAACATTCCAGCAAATCTATGTGTAATGTACCACAATGTCTACATCTAAGGTTCAAATATATCTATGTGTAAGTTGTGGTTGATGTGGTGGCGAATGGTCCTGTGTGTAGTGCCTAGGTCAGAAATCAGTTGAAGTTAAGCACCGCTGAGCTCGGACAGTACTCGGATGGGTGACCGTGTATGGCAGTTTGACTTCTGAGAGTTTCCACAGATGATTCCAGCATATCTACATGTGAAGATGCAGCATGTCTGCATGAACGTTTAAGTAGGTCTTTATATAGATTCTAGAATGTATACATCAAATGTGACCCGTGAAGGTCCCGGGGTAGAATAGGCCCTCAGCAACCCATGCTTTCCATAAAAGGTGACTATGCTTGTCGTAAGAGGCGACTAACGGGATTGTGTGGTCAGACTAGCTGACTTGGTTGACACATGTCAACGGTTCCCAATTGCGCAGATCGATGCTCATGTTGTTGATCACTGGATTGTCTGGACCAGACTCGATTATTTACAGACCGTCGCCATATAGCTGGAATATTGCCAAGTGCGACGTAAAACTAAACTCACTCACTCACATCAAATGTAGCTAATGTGTGTACATGTACATTCCAGCAAATCTATGTGTAATGGACCACAATGTCTACATCTAAGGTTCAAATATATATATATATGTAAGTTGTGGTTGATGTGGTGGCGAATGGTCCTGTGTGTAGTGGCTAGGTCAGAAAGCAGTTGAAGTTAAGCACCGTTGAGCTCGGACAGTACTCGGATGGTTGACCGTGTATGGCAGTTTGACTTCTGAGAGTTTCCACAGATGATTCCAGCATATCGACATGTCTGCATGAACATTTAAGTAGGTCTTTATATACATTCTAGAATGTAAACATAAAACATAACTAATGTGTGTACATGTACATTCCAGCAAATCTATGTGTAATGTACCACAATGTCTACATCTAAGGTTCAAATATATATATATGTAAGTTGTGATTGATGTATTGGCGAATGGTCCTGTGTGTAGTGTCTAGGTCAGAAATCAGTTGAAGTTAAGCACCGCTGAGCTCGGACAGTACTCGGATGGGTGACCGTGTATGGCAGTTTGACTTCTGAGAGTTTCCACAGATGATTCCAGCATATCTACATGTGACGATCCAGCATGTCTACCTGAACATTTCAGTATGTCGATGTTAACTTTATGTCATGTCTCCATGTACATTCTAAAATGTATACATGAAACCTCCCTCAAAACTACATTTACATTCCCGCAAATCTATATGTAATGTACCACAATGTCTACATCTAAGGTTCAAATATATATATATGTAAGTTGTGGTTGATGTGGTGGCGAATGGTCCTGTTTGTAGTGCCTAGGTCAGAAAGCAGTTGAAGTTAAGCACCGTTGAGCTCGGACAGTACTCGGATGGGTGACCGTGTATGGCAGTTTGACTTCTGAGAGTTTCCACAGATGATTCCAGCATATCTACATGTGACGATCCGGCATGTCTACATGAACATTTCAGTATGTCGATGTTAACTTTATGTCATGTCTCCATGTACATTCTAAAAAGTATACATGAAACCTCCCTCAAAACTACATGTACATTCCTGCAAATCTATATGTAATGTACCACAATGTCTACATCTAAGGTTCAAATATATCTATGTGTAAGTTGTAGTTGTTGTGGTGGCGAATGGTCCTGTGTGTAGTGCCTAGGTCAGAAATCACTTGAAGTCAAGCACCGCTGAGCTCGGAGAGTACTCGGATGGGTGACCGTGTATGGCAGTTTGACTTCTGAGAGTTTCCACAGATGATTCCAGCATATCTACATGTGACGATCCAGCATGTCTGGATGAACGTTTAAGTAGGTATTTATATAGATTCTAGAATGTATACATCAAATGTAGCTATTGTGTGTGCATGTATATTCCAGCAAATCTATGTGTAATGTACGACAATGTCTACATCTAAGGTTCAAATATATATATATATGTAAGTTGTGGTTGATGTGGTGGCGAATGGTCCTGTGTGTAGTGCCTAGGTCAGAAAGCAGTTGAAGTTAAGCACCGTTGAGCTCGGACAGTACTCGGATGGGTGACCGTGTATGGCAGTTTGACTTCTGAGAGTTTTCACAGATGATTCCAGCATATCTACATGTGACGATCCGGCATGTCTACAGGAACTTCTGAGAGTTTCCTCAGATGATTCCAGTACATCGACATGTCTGCATGAACGTTCAAGTAGGTCTTTATATACATTCTAGAATGTATACATAAAACATAACTAATGTGTATACATGTACATTGCAGCAAATCTATGTGCAATGTACCACAATGTCTACATCTAAGGTTCAAATATATCTATGTGTAAGTTTTAGTTGTTGTGGTGGCGAGTGGTCCTGTGTGTAGTGCCTAGGTCAGAAAGCAGTTGAAGTTAAGGACCGTTGAGCTCGGACAGTACTCGGATGGGTGACCGTGTATGGCAGTTTGACTTCTGAGAGTTTCCACAGATGATTCCAGCATATCGACATGTCTGCATGAACATTTAAGTAGGTCTTTATATACATTCTAGAACTAATGTGTGTACATGTACATTCCCGCAAATCTATATGTAATGTACCACAATGTCTACATCTAAGGTTCAAATATACCTATGTGTAAGTTGTAGTTGTTGTGGTGGCGAGTGGTCCTGTGTGTAGTGCCTAGGTCAGAAAGCAGTTGAAGTTAAGCACCGTTGAGCTCGGACAGTACTCGGATGGGTGACCGTGTATGGCAGTTTGACTTCTGAGAGTTTCCACAGATGATTCCAGCATATCTACATGTGACGATCCGGCATGTCTACATGAACATTTCAGTATGTCGATGTTAACTTTATGTCATGTCTCCATGTACATTCTAAAATGTATACATGAAACCTCCCTCAAAACTACATGTACATCCCCGCAAATCTATATGTAATGTACCACAATGTCTACATCTAAGGTTCAAATATATATATATGTAAGTTGTGGTTGATGTGGTGGCGAATGGTCCTGTTTGTAGTGCCTAGGTCAGAAAGCAGTTGAAGTTAAGCACCGTTGAGCTCGGACGGTACTTGGATGGGTGACCGTGTATGGCAGTTTGACTTCTGAGAGTTTCCACAGATGATTCCAGTATATCGAGATGTCTGCATGAACGTTCAAGTAGGAATTTATATACATTCTAGAATGTATACTTAAAGTCTAACTAATGCGTGTACATGTACATTCTAGCAAATCTATGTCTAATGTACCACAATGTCTACATCTAAGGTTCAAACATATATATATGTAAGTTGTAGTTGTTGTGGTGGCGAATGGTCCTGTGTGTAGTGCCTAGGTCAGAAATCAGTTGAAGTTAAGCACCGCTGAGCTCGGACAGTACTCGGATGGTTGACCGTGTATGGCAGTTTGACTTCTGAGAGTTTCCACAGATGATTCCAGCATATCGACATGTCTGCATGAACATTTAAGTAGGTCTTTATATACATTCTAGAATGTAAACATAAAACATAACTAATGTGTGTACATGTACATTCCAGCAAATCTATGTGTAATGTACCACAATGTCTACATCTAAGGTTCAAATATATATATATGTAAGTTGTGATTGATGTATTGGCGAATGGTCCTGTGTGTAGTGTCTAGGTCAGAAATCAGTTGAAGTTAAGCACCGCTGAGCTCGGACAGTACTCGGATGGGTGACCGTGTATGGCAGTTTGACTTCTGAGAGTTTCCACAGATGATTCCAGCATATCTACATGTGACGATCCAGCATGTCTACCTGAACATTTCAGTATGTCGATGTTAACTTTATGTCATGTCTCCATGTACATTCTAAAATGTATACATGAAACCTCCCTCAAAACTACATTTACATTCCCGGAAATCTATATGTAATGTACCACAATGTCTACATCTAAGGTTCAAATATATATATATGTAAGTTGTGGTTGATGTGGTGGCGAATGGTCCTGTTTGTAGTGCCTAGGTCAGAAAGCAGTTGAAGTTAAGCACCGTTGAGCTCGGACAGTACTCGGATGGGTGACCGTGTATGGCAGTTTGACTTCTGAGAGTTTCCACAGATGATTCCAGCATATCTACATGTGACGATCCGGCATGTCTACATGAACATTTCAGTATGTCGATGTTAACTTTATGTCATGTCTCCATGTACATTCTAAAAAGTATACATGAAACCTCCCTCAAAACTACATGTACATTCCTGCAAATCTATATGTAATGTACCACAATGTCTACATCTAAGGTTCAAATATATCTATGTGTAAGTTGTAGTTGTTGTGGTGGCGAGTGGTCCTGTGTGTAGTGCCTAGGTCAGAAAGCAGTTGAAGTTAAGCACCGTTGAGCTCGGACAGTACTCGGATGGTTGACCGTGTATGGCAGTTTGACTTCTGAGAGTTTCCACAGATGATTCCAGCATATCGACATGTCTGCATGAACATTTAAGTAGGTCTTTATATACATTCTAGAATGTATACATAAAACAAAACTAATGTGTGTACATGTACATTCCAGCAAATCTATGTGTCATGTACCACAATGTCTACATCTAAGGTTCAAATATATATATATGTAAGTTGTGATTCATGTATTGGCGAATGGTCCTGTGTGTAGTGTCTAGGTCAGAAATCAGTTGAAGTTAAGCACCGCTGAGCTCGGACAGTACTCGGATGGGTGACCGTGTATGGCAGTTTGACTTCTGAGAGTTTCCACAGATGATTCCAGCATATCTACATGTGACGATCCAGCATGTCTGCATGAACGTTTAAGTAGGTCTTTATATACATTCTAGAATGTATACATCAAATGTAACTAATGTGTCTACATGTGTATTCCAGCAAATCTATGTGCAATGTACGACAATGTCTACATCTAAGGTTCAAATATATATATATGTAAGTTGTGGTTGATGTGGTGGCGAATGGTCCTGTGTGTAGTGCCTAGGTCAGAAAGCAGTTGAAGTTAAGCACCGTTGAGCTCGGACAGTACTCGGATGGGTGACCGTGTATGGCAGTTTGACTTCTGAGAGTTTCCACAGATGATTCCAGCATATCTACATGTGACGATCCGGCATGTCTACATGAACATTTCAGTATGTCGATGTTAACTTTATGTCATGTCTCCATGTACATTCTAAAATGTATACATGAAACCTCCCTCAAAACTACATATACATTCCCGCAAATCTATATGTAATGTACCACAATGTCTACATCTAAGGTTCAAATATATCTATGTGTAAGTTGTAGTTGTTGTGGTGGCGAGTGGTCCTGTGTGTAGTGCCTAGGTCAGAAAGCAGTTGAATTTAAGCACCGTTGAGCTCGGACAGTACTCGGATGGGTGACCGTGTATGGCAGTTTGACTTCTGAGAGTTTGCACAGATGATTCCAGCATATCTACATGTGACGATCCAGCATGTCTACATGAACAGTTCAGTATGTCGATGTTAACTTTATGTCATGTCTCCATGTACATTCTAAAATGTATACATGAAACCTCCCTCAAAACTACATTTACATTCCCGGAAATCTATATGTAATGTACCACAATGTCTACATCTAAGGTTCAAATATATGTATATGTAAGTTGTGGTTGATGTGGTGGCGAATGGTCCTGTGTGTAGTGCCTAGGTCAGAAATCAGTTGAAGTTAAGCACCGCTGAGCTCGGACAGTACTCGGATGGTTGACCGTGTATGGCAGTTTGACTTCTGAGAGTTTCCACAGATGATTCCAGCATATCGACATGTCTGCATGAACATTTAAGTAGGTCTTTATATACATTCTAGAATGTATACATAAAACATAAGTAATGTGTGTACATGTACATTCCAGCAAATCTATGTGTGATGTACCACAATGTCTACATCTAAGGTTCAAATATATATATATGTAAGTTGTGATTGATGTATTGGCGAATGGTCCTGTGTGTAGTGTCTAGGTCAGAAATCAGTTGAAGTTAAGCACCGCTGAGCTCGGACAATACTCGGATGGGTGACCGTGTATGGCAGTTTGACTTCTGAGAGTTTCCACAGATGATTCCAGCATATCTACATGTGACGATCCAGCATGTCTGCATGAACGTTTAAGTAGGTCTTTATATACATTCTAGAATGTATACATCAAATGTAGCTAATGTGTCTACATGTATATTCTAGCAAATCTATGTGTAATGTACCACAATGTCTACATCTAAGGTTCAAATATATATATATGTAAGTTGTGATTGATGTATTGGCGAATGGTCCTGTGTGTAGTGTCTAGGTCAGAAATCAGTTGAAGTTAAGCACCGCTGAGCTCGGACAGTACTCGGATGGGTGACCGTGTATGGCAGTTTGACTTCTGAGAGTTTCCACAGATGATTCCAGCAGATCTACATGTGACGATCCGGCATGTCTACATGAACATTTCAGTATGTCGATGTTAACTTTGTGTCATGTCTCCATGTACATTCTAAAAAGTATACATGAAACCTCCCTCAAAACTACATGTACATTCCAGCAAATCTATATGTAATGTACCACAATGTCTACATCTAAGGTTCAAATATATCCATGTGTAAGTTGTAGTTGTTGTGGTGGCGAGTGGTCCTGTTTGTAGTGCCTAGGTCAGAAAGCAGTTGAAGTTAAGCACCGTTGAGCTCGGACAGTACTCGGATGGGTGACCGTGTATGGCAGTTTGACTTCTGAGAGTTTCCACAGATGATTCCAGCATATCTACATGTGACGATCCGGCATGTCTACATGAACATTTCAGTATGTCGATGTTAACTTTATGTCATGTCTCCATGTACATTCTAAAATGTATACATGAAACCTCCCTCAAAACTACATGTACATTCCTGCAAATCTATATGTAATGTACCACAATGTCTACATCTAAGGTTCAAATATATATATATGTAAGTTGTGGTTGATGTGGTGGCGAATGGTCCTGTTTGTAGTGCCTAGGTCAGAAAGCAGTTGAAGTTAAGCATCGTTGAGCTCGGATGGTACTTGGATGGGTGACCGTGTATGGCAGTTTGACTTCTGAGAGTTTCCACAGATGATTCCAGTACATCGACATGTCTGCATGAACGTTCAAGTAGGTCTTTATATACATTCTAGAATGTATACTTAAAACATAACTAATGTGTGTACATGTACATTCCAGCAAATCTATGTGCAATGTACCACAATGTCTACATCTAAGGTTCAAATATATCTATGTGTAAGTTTTAGTTGTTTAGTTGTTGTAGTGGCGAGTGGTCCTATGTGTAGTGCCTAGGTCAGAAATCAGTTGAAGTTAAGCACCGTTGAGCTCGGACAGTACTCGGATGGGTGACCGTGTATGGGCAGTTTGACTTCTGAGAGTTTCCACAGATGATTCCAGCATATCGACATGTCTGCATGAACATTTAAGTAGGTCTTTATATACATTCTAGAATGTATACATAAAACATAACTAATGTGTGTACATGTATATTCCAGCAAATCTATGTACAATGTACCACAATGTCTACATCTAAGGTTCAAATATATATATATATGTAAGTTGTGGTTGATGTGGTGGCGAATGGTCCTGTTTGTATTGCCTAGGTCAGAAAGCAGTTGAAGTTAAGCACCGTTGAGCTCGGACAGTACTCGGATGGGTGACCGTGTATGGCAGTTTGACTTCTGAGAGTTTCCACAGATGATTCCAGCATATCTACATGTGACGATCCGGCATGTCTACATGAACATTTCAGTATGTCGATGTTAACTTTATGTCATGTCTCCATGTACATTCTAAAATGTATACATGAAACCTCCCTCAAAACTACATGTACATTCCAGCAAATCTATGTGTAATGTACCACAATGTCTACATCTAAGGTTCAAATATATATATATGTAAGTTGTGGTTGATGTGGTGGCGAATGGTCCTGTGTGTAGTGTCTAGGTCAGAAATCAGTTGAAGTTAAGCACCGCTGAGCTCGGACAGTACTCGGATGGGTGACCGTGTATGGCAGTTTGACTTCTGAGAGTTTCCACAGATGATTCCAGCATATCGACATGTCTGCATGAACATTTAAGTAGGTCTTTATATACATTCTAGAATGTATACGTAAAACATAACTAATGTGTGTACATGTACATTCCAGCAAATCTATGTGTAATGGACCACAATGTCTACGTCTAAGGTTCAAATATATATATATGTAAGTTGTAGTTGTTGTGGTGGCGAGTGGTCCTGTGTGTAGTGCCAAGGTCAGAAAGAAGTTGAAGTTAAGCACCGCTGAGCTCGGACAGTACTCGGATGGGTGACCGTGTATGGCAGTTTGACTTCTGAGAGTTTCCACTGATGATTCCAGCATATCGAGATGTCTGCATGAACGTTTAAGTTGGTCTTTATATACATTCTAGAATGTATACATGAAATCTAACTAATGTGTGTACATGTACATTCCAGCAAATCTATGTGTAATGTACCACAATGTCTACATCTAAGGTTCAAATATATATCTATGTAAGTTGTGGTTGATGTGGTGGCGAATGGTCCTGTGTGTAGTGGCTAGGTCAGAAAGCAGTTGAAGTTAAGCACCGTTGAGCTCGGACAGTACTCGGATGGGTGACCGTGTATGGCAGTTTGACTTCTGAGAGTTTCCACAGATGATTCCAGCATATCTACATGTGACGATCCGGCATGTCTACATGAACATTTCAGTATGTCGATGTTAACTTTATGTCATGTCTCCATGTACATTCTAAAATGTATACATGAAACCTCCCTCAAAACTACATGTACATTCCTGCAAATCTATATGTAATGTACCACAATGTCTACATCTAAGGTTCAAATATATATATATGTAAGTTGTGGTTGATGTGGTGGCGAATGGTCCTGTTTGTAGTGCCTAGGTCAGAAAGCAGTTGAAGTTAAGCACCGTTGAGCTCGGACGGTACTTGGATGGGTGACCGTGTATGGCAGTTTGACTTCTGACAGTTTCCACAGATGATTCCAGTACATCGACATGTCTGCATGAACGTTCAAGTAGGTCTTTATATACATTCTAGAATGTATACTTAAAACATAACTAATGTGTGTACATGTACATTCCAGCAAATCTATGTGCAATGTACCACAATGTCTACATCTAAGGTTCAAATATATCTATGTGTAAGTTTTAGTTGTTTAGTTGTTGTGGTGGCGAGTGGTCCTGTGTGTAGTGCCTAGGTCAGAAATCAGTTGAAGTTAAGCACCGTTGAGCTCGGACAGTACTCGGATGGGTGACCGTGTATGGGCAGTTTGACTTCTGAGAGTTTCCACAGATGATTCCAGCATATCGACATGTCTGCATGAACATTTAAGTAGGTCTTTATATACATTCTAGAATGTATACATAAAACATAACTAATGTGTGTACATGTATATTCCAGCAAATCTATGTACAATGTACCACAATGTCTACATCTAAGGTTCAAATATATATATATATGTAAGTTGTGGTTGATGTGGTGGCGAATGGTCCTGTTTGTATTGCCTAGGTCAGAAAGCAGTTGAAGTTAAGCACCGTTGAGCTCGGACAGTACTCGGATGGGTGACCGTGTATGGCAGTTTGACTTCTGAGAGTTTCCACAGATGATTCCAGCATATCTACATGTGACGATCCGGCATGTCTACATGAACATTTCAGTATGTCGATGTTAACTTTATGTCATGTCTCCATGTACATTCTAAAATGTATACATGAAACCTCCCTCAAAACTACATGTACATTCCAGCAAATCTATGTGTAATGTACCACAATGTCTACATCTAAGGTTCAAATATATATATATGTAAGTTGTGATTGATATATTGGCGAATGGTCCTGTGTGTAGTGTCTAGGTCAGAAATCAGTTGAAGTTAAGCACCGCTGAGCTCGGACAGTACTCGGATGGGTGACCGTGTATGGCAGTTTGACTTCTGAGAGTTTCCACAGATGATTCCAGCATATCGACATGTCTGCATGAACATTTAAGTAGGTCTTTATATACATTCTAGAATGTATACGTAAAACATAACTAATGTGTGTACATGTACATTCCAGCAAATCTATGTGTAATGGACCACAATGTCTACATCTAAGGTTCAAATATATATATATGTAAGTTGTAGTTGTTGTGGTGGCGAGTGGTCCTGTGTGTAGTGCCAAGGTCAGAAAGAAGTTGAAGTTAAGCACCGCTGAGCTCGGACAGTACTCGGATGGGTGACCGTGTATGGCAGTTTGACTTCTGAGAGTTTCCACTGATGATTCCAGCATATCGAGATGTCTGCATGAACGTTTAAGTTGGTCTTTATATACATTCTAGAATGTATACATGAAATCTAACTAATGTGTGTACATGTACATTCCAGCAAATCTATGTGTAATGTACCACAATGTCTACATCTAAGGTTCAAATATATATCTATGTAAGTTGTGGTTGATGTGGTGGCGAATGGTCCTGTGTGTAGTGGCTAGGTCAGAAAGCAGTTGAAGTTAAGCACCGTTGAGCTCGGACAGTACTCGGATGGGTGACCGTGTATGGCAGTTTGACTTCTGAGAGTTTCCACAGATGATTCCAGCATATCTACATGTGACGATCCGGCATGTCTACATGAACATTTCAGTATGTCGATGTTAACTTTGTGTCATGTCTCCATGTACATTCTAAAAAGTATACATGAAACCTCCCTCAAAACTACATGTACATTCCAGCAAATCTATATGTAATGTACCACAATGTCTACATCTAAGGTTCAAATATATCTATGTGTAAGTTGTAGTTGTTGTGGTGGCGAGTGGTCCTGTTTGTAGTGCCTAGGTCAGAAAGCAGTTGAAGTTAAGCACCGTTGAGCTCGGACAGTACTCGGATGGGTGACCGTGTATGGCAGTTTGACTTCTGAGAGTTTCCACAGATGATTCCAGCATATCTACATGTGACGATCCTGCATGTCTACATGAACATTTCAGTATGTCGATGTTAACTTTATGTCATGTCTCCATGTACATTCTAAAATGTATACATGAAACCTCCCTCGAAACTACATGTACATTCCAGCAAATCTATATGTAATGTACCACAATGTCTACATCTAAGGTTCAAATATATATATATATGTAAGTTGTGGTTGATGTGGTGGCGAATGGTCCTGTTTGTAGTGCCTAGGTCAGAAAGCAGTTGAAGTTAAGCACCGTTGAGCTCGGACGGTACTTGAATGGGTGACCGTGTATGGCAGTTTGACTTCTGAGAGTTTCCACAGATGATTCCAGTACATCGACATGTCTGCATGAACGTTCAAGTAGGTCTTTATATACATTCTAGAATGTATACTTAAAACATAACTAATGTGTGTACATGTACATTCCAGCAAATCCATGTGCAATGTACCACAATGTCTACATCTAAGGTTCAAATATATCTATGTGTAAGTTGTAGTTGTTTAGTTGTTGTGGTGGCGAGTGGTCCTGTGTGTAGTGCCTAGGTCAGAAATCAGTTGAAGTTAAGCACCGTTGAGCTCGGACAGTACTGGGATGGGTGACCGTGTATGGCAGTTTGACTTCTGAGAGTTTCCACAGATGATTCCAGCATATCGACATGTCTGCATGAACATTTAAGTAGGTCTTTATATACATTCTAGAATGTATACATAAAACATAACTAATGTGTGTACATGAGCATTCCAGCAAATCTATGTGTAATGTACCACAATGTCTACATCTAAGGTTCAAATATATATATATATGTAAGTTGTGGTTGATGTGGTGGCGAATGGTCCTGTGTGTAGTGTCTAGGTCAGAAATCAGTTGAAGTTAAGCACCGTTGACCTCGGACAGTACTCGGATGGGTGACCGTGTATGGCAGTTTGACTTCTGAGAGTTTCCACAGATGATTCCAGCATATCTACATGTGACGATCCGGCATGTCTACATGAACATTTCAGTATGTCGATGTTAACTTTGTGTCATGTCTCCATGTACATTCTAAAAAGTATACATGAAACCTCCCTCAAAACTACATGTACATTCCAGCAAATCTATATGTAATGTACCACAATGTCTACATCTAAGGTTCAAATATATCCATGTGTAAGTTGTAGTTGTTGTGGTGGCGAGTGGTCCTGTTTGTAGTGCCTAGGTCAGAAAGCAGTTGAAGTTAAGCACCGTTGAGCTCGGACAGTACTCGGATGGGTGACCGTGTATGGCAGTTTGACTTCTGAGAGTTTCCACAGATGATTCCAGCATATCTACATGTGACGATCCAGCATGTCTGCATGAACGTTTAAGTAGGTCTTTATATACATTCTAGAATGTATACATCAAATGTAACTAATGTGTCTACATGTATATTCCAGCAAAGCTATGTGTAATGTACGACAATGTCTACATCTAAGGTTCAAATATATATATATATGTAAGTTGTGGTTGATGTGGTGGCGAATGGTCCTGTTTGTAGTGGCTAGGTCAGAAATCAGTTGAAGTTAAGCACCGCTGAGGTCGGACAGTACTCGGATGGGTGACCGTGTATGGCAGTTTGACTTCTGAGAGTTTCCACAGATGATTCCAGCATATCAACATGTCTGCATGAACGTTCAAGTAGGTCTTTATAAACATTCTAGAATGTATACATAAAACATAACTAATGTGTGTACATGTACATTCCAGCAAATCTATGTGTAATGGACCACAATGTCTACATCTAAGGTTCAAATATATATATATGTAAGTTGTGGTTGATGTGGTGGCAAATGGTCCTGTTTGTAGTGCCTAGGTCAGAAATCAGTTGAAGTTAAGCACCGCTGAGCTCGGACAGTACTCGGATGGGTGACCGTGTATGGCAGTTTGACTTCTGAGAGTTTTTACAGATGATTCCAGCATATCTACATGTGACGATCCTGCATGTCTGCATGAACGTTTAAGTAGGTCTTTATATAGATTCTAGAATGTATACATCAAGTGCAACTAATGTGTGTACATGTATATTCCAGCAAATCTATGTGTAATGTACCACAATGTCTACATCTAAGGATCAAATATGTAAGTTGTGGTTAAAGAGGATTCATTCTAATTGGGAAACAGGGAAAAAGGTGAGTTGGAGCTACATCTCTTAAAACCAGCTCAAATGATAGAGGAGTTTTCCTGGTGGAGTTCTAGAGGGTCAAAACACAGTTTTGTGAAAGTTAACTTTGGCACCCGAGGAAGGGTAATCCCGTGAAAGGGTAACAGAGGATACATTCTGGTTTGCAAATAGGTGAAAAGGTCAGTTGGAGCTACATCTCTTAAAACCAGCTCAAATGATAGAGGAGGGTTCCTGATGGAGTTCTAGAGGGTCGAAACACAGTTTCGTGAAAGTGAACTTTGGCACCCCAGGAAGGGTAATCCCGTGAAAGGGTAAAAGAGGATGCATTCTGGTTTGGAAACACGGAAAAAGGTGAGTTGGAGCTACATCTCTTAAAACCAGCTCAAATGATAGAGGAGTTTTCCTGATGGAGTTTTAGAGGGTCAAAACACAGTTTCGTGAAAGTCAACATTGGCACCCCAGGAAGGGTAATCCCGTGAAAGGGTAATAGAGGATACATTCTGGTTTGCAAATAGGCAAAAAGGTGAATCGGAGCTACATCTCTTAAAACCAGCTCAAATGATAGAGGAGGGTTCCTGATGGAGTTCTAGAGGGTCAAAACACAATTTTGTGAAAGTCAACTTTGGCACCACAGGAAGGGTAATCCCGTGAAATGGTAAAAGAACATACATTCTGGTTTGCAAACAGGGAAAAAGGTGAGTTGGAGCTACATCTCTTAAAACCAGCTCAAATGATAGAGGAGTTTTCCTAATGGAGTTGTAGAGGATGAAAACACCGTTTCGTGAAAGTCAACTTTGGCACCCCAGGAAGGGTAATCCCGTGAAAGGGTAATAGAGGATACATTCTGGTTTGCAAATAGGCAACAAGGTGAGTTGGAGCTACATCTCTTAAAACCAGCTCAAATGATAGAGGAGGGTTCCTGATGGAGTTCTAGAGGGTTAAAACACAGTTTCGTGAAAGTCAACTCTGGCACCCTAGGAAGGGTAATCCCGTGAAAGGGTAATAGAGGATACATTCTGGTTTGCAAATAGGCAAAAAGATGAATCGGAGCTTGAACTTTTAAAACCAGCTCAAATGATAGAGGAGGGTTCCTGATGGAGTGCTAGAGGGTCAAAACACAGTTTTGTGAAAGTCAACTTTGGAACCAGAGGAAGGGTAATCCCGTGAAAGGGTAACAGAGGATACATTCTGGTTTGCAAATAGGTGAAAAAGTCAGTTGGAGCTACATCTCTTAAAACCAGCTCAAATGATAGAGGAGGGTTCCTGATGGAGTGCTAGAGGGTCGAAACACAGTTTTGTGAAAGTCAACTTTGGCACCCCAGGAAGGGTAATCCCGTGAAAGGGTAACAGAGGATACATTCTGGTTTGCAAATAGGCAAAAAGGTGAGTTGGAGCTACATCTCTTAAAACCAGCTCAAATGATAGAGGAGGGTTCCTGATGGAGTTGTAGAGGGTCAAAACACACTTTCGTGAAAGTCAACTCTGGCACCCTAGGAAGGGTAATCCCGTGATAGGGTAATAGAGGATACATTCTGGTTTGCAAATAGGCAAAAAGGTGAATTGGAGCTTAAACTTTTAAAACCAGCTCAAATGATAGAGGAGGGTTCCTGATGGAGTTGTAGAGGGTCAAAACACAGTTTTGTGAAAGTTAACTTTGGCACCCGAGGAAGGGTAATCCCGTGAAAGGGTAACAGAGGATACATTCTGGTTTGCAAATAGGTGAAAAGGTCAGTTGGAGCTACATCTCTTGAAACCAGCTCAAATGATAGAAGAGGGTTCCTGATGGAGTTCTAGAGGGTCAAAACACAGTTTCGTGAAAGTCAACTTTGGCACCCCAGGAAGGGTAATCCCGTGAAAGGGTAAAAGAGGATGCATTTTTTTTGCAAACACGGAAAAAGGTGAGTTGGAGCTACATCTCTTAAAACCAGCTCAAATGATAGAGGAGGGTTCCTGATGGAGTTGTAGACGGTCAAAACACCGTTTCGTGAAAGTTAACTTTGGAACGCCAGGAAGGGTAATCCCGTGAAAGGGTAATAGAGGATACATTCTGGTTTGCAAATAGGCAAAAAGTTGAATCGGAGCTTAAACTTTTAAAACCAGCTCAAATGATAGAGGAGGGTTCCTGATGAAGTGCTGGAGGGTCAAAACACAGTTTTGTGAAAGTCAACTTTGGCACCCCAGGAAGGGTAATCCCGTGAAAGGGTAATAGAGGATACATTCTGGTTTGCAAATAGGCAAAAAGGTGAATCGGAGCTACATCTCTTAAAACCAGCTCAAATGATAGAGGAGGGTTCCTGATGGAGTTCTAGAGGGTCAAAACAAAGTTTTGTGAAAGTCAACTTTGGCACGCCAGGAAGGGTAATCCCGTAAAAGGGTCATAGTGGATACATCATGGTTTGGAAATAGGTAAATATGTGAATCGGAGCTACATCTCTTAAAACCAGGTCAAATGATAGAGGAGGGTTCCTGATGGAGTGCTAGAGTGTCAAAACACAGTTTTGTGAAAGTCAACTTTGGCACCCCAGGAAGGGTAATCCCGTGAAAGGGTAATAGTGGATACATCATGGTTTGGAAATAAGTAAAAATGTGAATCGGAGCTACATCTCTTAAAACCAGCTCAAATGATAGAGGAGGGTTCCTGATGGAGTTCTAGAGTGTCAAAACACAGTTTTGTGAAAGTCAACTTTGGCACCCCAGGAAGGGTAATCCCGTGAAAGGGTAATAGTGGATACATCATGGTTTGGAAATAAATAAAAATGTGAATCGGAGCTACATCTCTTAAAACCAGCTCAAATGATAGAGGAGGGTTCCTGATTGAGTTGTAGAGGGTCAAAACACAGTTTCGTGAAAGTCAACCTTGGCACCCCAGGAAGGGTAATCCCGTAAAAGGGTCATAGTGGATACATCATGGTTTGGAAATAGGTAAATATGTGAATCGGAGCTACATCTCTTAAAACCAGGTCAAATGATAGAGGAGGGTTCCTGATGGAGTGCTAGAGTGTCAAAACACAGTTTTGTGAAAGTCAACTTTGGCACCCCAGGAAGGGTAATCCCGTGAAAGGGTAATAGTGGATACATCATGGTTTGGAAATAAGTAAAAATGTGAATCGGAGCTACATCTCTTAAAACCAGCTCAAATGATAGAGGAGGGTTCCTGATGGAGTTCTAGAGGGTCAAAACAAAGTTTCGTGAAAATCAACTTTGGCACCCCAGGAAGGGTAATCCCGTGAAAGGGTAGAAGAGGACACATTCTGGTTTGCAAATAAGCAAAAAGGTGAGTCGGAGCTACAGCTCTTAAAACCAGCTCAAATGATAGAGGAGGGTTCCTGATGGAGTTCAAGAGGGTCAAAACACAGTTTTGTGAAAGTCAACTTTGGAACGCCAGCAAGGGTAATCCCGTGAAAGGGTAATAGAGGATACATTCTGGTTTGCAAATAGGCAAAAAGTTGAATCGGAGCTTAAACTTTTAAAACCAGCTCAAATGATAGAGGAGGGTTCCTGATGAAGTGCTGGAGGGTCAAAACACAGTTTTGTGAAAGTCAACTTTGGCACCCCAGGAAGGGTAATCCCGTGAAAGGGTAATAGAGGATACATTCTGGTTTGCAAATAGGCAAAAAGGTGAATCGGAGCTTAAACTTTTAAAACCAGCTCAAATGATAGAGGAGGGTTCCTGATGGAGTTCTAGAGGGTCAAAACAAAGTTTTGTGAAAGTCAACTTTGGCACGCCAGGAAGGGTAATCCCGTAAAAGGGTCATAGTGGATACATCATGGTTTGGAAATAGGTAAATATGTGAATCGGAGCTACATCTCTTAAAACCAGGTCAAATGATAGAGGAGGGTTCCTGATGGAGTGCTAGAGTGTCAAAACACAGTTTTGTGAAAGTCAACTTTGGCACCCCAGGAAGGGTAATCCCGTGAAAGGGTAATAGTGGATACATCATGGTTTCGAAATAAGTAAAAATGTGAATCGGAGCTACATCTCTTAAAACCAGCTCAAATGATAGAGGAGGGTTCCTGATGGAGTTCTAGAGTGTCAAAACACAGTTTTGTGAAAGTCAACTTTGGCACCCCAGGAAGGGTAATCCCGTGAAAGGGTAATAGTGGATACATCATGGTTTGGAAATAAGTAAAAATGTGAATCGGAGCTACATCTCTTAAAACCAGCTCAAATGATAGAGGAGGGTTCCTGATTGAGTTGTAGAGGGTCAAAACACAGTTTCGTGAAAGTCAACCTTGGCACCCCAGGAAGGGTAATCCCGTAAAAGGGTCATAGTGGATACATCATGGTTTGGAAATAGGTAAATATGTGAATCGGAGCTACATCTCTTAAAACCAGGTCAAATGATAGAGGAGGGTTCCTGATGGAGTGCTAGAGTGTCAAAACACAGTTTTGTGAAAGTCAACTTTGGCACCCCAGGAAGGGTAATCCCGTGAAAGGGTAATAGTGGATACATCATGGTTTGGAAATAAGTAAAAATGTGAATCGGAGCTACATCTCTTAAAACCAGCTCAAATGATAGAGGAGGGTTCCTGATGGAGTTCTAGAGGGTCAAAACAAAGTTTCGTGAAAGTCAACTTTGGCACCCCAGGAAGGGTAATCCCGTGAAAGGGTAGAAGAGGACACATTCTGGTTTGCAAATAAGCAAAAAGGTGAGTCGGAGCTACAGCTCTTAAAACCAGCTCAAATGATAGAGGAGGGTTCCTGATGGAGTTCTAGAGGGTCAAAACAAAGTTTTGTGAAAGTCAACTTTGGCACGCCAGGAAGGGTAATCCCGTAAAAGGGTCATAGTGGATACATCATGGTTTGGAAATAGGTAAATATGTGAATCGGAGCTACATCTCTTAAAACCAGGTCAAATGATAGAGGAGGGTTCCTGATGGAGTGCTAGAGTGTCAAAACACAGTTTTGTGAAAGTCAACTTTGGCACCCCAGGAAGGGTAATCCCGTGAAAGGGTAATAGTGGATACATCATGGTTTGGAAATAAGTAAAAATGTGAATCGGAGCTACATCTCTTAAAACCAGCTCAAATGATAGAGGAGGGTTCCTGATGGAGTTCTAGAGTGTCAAAACACAGTTTTGTGAAAGTCAACTTTGGCACCCCAGGAAGGGTAATCCCGTGAAAGGGTAATAGTGGATACATCATGGTTTGGAAATAAATAAAAATGTGAATCGGAGCTACATCTCTTAAAACCAGCTCAAATGATAGAGGAGGGTTCCTGATTGAGTTGTAGAGGGTCAAAACACAGTTTCGTGAAAGTCAACCTTGGCACCCCAGGAAGGGTAATCCCGTAAAAGGGTCATAGTGGATACATCATGGTTTGGAAATAGGTAAATATGTGAATCGGAGCTACATCTCTTAAAACCAGGTCAAATGATAGAGGAGGGTTCCTGATGGAGTGCTAGAGTGTCAAAACACAGTTTTGTGAAAGTCAACTTTGGCACCCCAGGAAGGGTAATCCCGTGAAAGGGTAATAGTGGATACATCATGGTTTGGAAATAAGTAAAAATGTGAATCGGAGCTACATCTCTTAAAACCAGCTCAAATGATAGAGGAGGGTTCCTGATGGAGTTCTAGAGGGTCAAAACAAAGTTTCGTGAAAATCAACTTTGGCACCCCAGGAAGGGTAATCCCGTGAAAGGGTAGAAGAGGACACATTCTGGTTTGCAAATAAGCAAAAAGGTGAGTCGGAGCTACAGCTCTTAAAACCAGCTCAAATGATAGAGGAGGGTTCCTGATGGAGTTCAAGAGGGTCAAAACACAGTTTTGTGAAAGTCAACTTTGGAACGCCAGCAAGGGTAATCCCGTGAAAGGGTAATAGAGGATACATTCTGGTTTGCAAATAGGCAAAAAGTTGAATCGGAGCTTAAACTTTTAAAACCAGCTCAAATGATAGAGGAGGGTTCCTGATGAAGTGCTGGAGGGTCAAAACACAGTTTTGTGAAAGTCAACTTTGGCACCCCAGGAAGGGTAATCCCGTGAAAGGGTAATAGAGGATACATTCTGGTTTGCAAATAGGCAAAAAGGTGAATCGGAGCTTAAACTTTTAAAACCAGCTCAAATGATAGAGGAGGGTTCCTGATGGAGTTCTAGAGGGTCAAAACAAAGTTTTGTGAAAGTCAACTTTGGCACGCCAGGAAGGGTAATCCCGTAAAAGGGTCATAGTGGATACATCATGGTTTGGAAATAGGTAAATATGTGAATCGGAGCTACATCTCTTAAAACCAGGTCAAATGATAGAGGAGGGTTCCTGATGGAGTGCTAGAGTGTCAAAACACAGTTTTGTGAAAGTCAACTTTGGCACCCCAGGAAGGGTAATCCCGTGAAAGGGTAATAGTGGATACATCATGGTTTCGAAATAAGTAAAAATGTGAATCGGAGCTACATCTCTTAAAACCAGCTCAAATGATAGAGGAGGGTTCCTGATGGAGTTCTAGAGTGTCAAAACACAGTTTTGTGAAAGTCAACTTTGGCACCCCAGGAAGGGTAATCCCGTGAAAGGGTAATAGTGGATACATCATGGTTTGGAAATAAGTAAAAATGTGAATCGGAGCTACATCTCTTAAAACCAGCTCAAATGATAGAGGAGGGTTCCTGATTGAGTTGTAGAGGGTCAAAACACAGTTTCGTGAAAGTCAACCTTGGCACCCCAGGAAGGGTAATCCCGTAAAAGGGTCATAGTGGATACATCATGGTTTGGAAATAGGTAAATATGTGAATCGGAGCTACATCTCTTAAAACCAGGTCAAATGATAGAGGAGGGTTCCTGATGGAGTGCTAGAGTGTCAAAACACAGTTTTGTGAAAGTCAACTTTGGCACCCCAGGAAGGGTAATCCCGTGAAAGGGTAATAGTGGATACATCATGGTTTGGAAATAAGTAAAAATGTGAATCGGAGCTACATCTCTTAAAACCAGCTCAAATGATAGAGGAGGGTTCCTGATGGAGTTCTAGAGGGTCAAAACAAAGTTTCGTGAAAGTCAACTTTGGCACCCCAGGAAGGGTAATCCCGTGAAAGGGTAGAAGAGGACACATTCTGGTTTGCAAATAAGCAAAAAGGTGAGTCGGAGCTACAGCTCTTAAAACCAGCTCAAATGATAGAGGAGGGTTCCTGATGGAGTTCAAGAGGGTCAAAACACAGTTTTGTGAAAGTCAACTTTGGCACGCCAGGAAGGGTAATCCCGTGAAAGGGTAATAGAGGATACATTCTGGTTTGGAAATAGGTAAAAATTTGAATGGGAGCTAGATCTCTTAAAACCAGCTCATATGACAGAGGAGGGTTCCTGATGAAGTGCTAGAGGGTCAAAACACAGTTTCGTGAAAGTCAACTTTGGCACGCCAGGAAGGGTAATCCCGTGAAAGGGTAATAGAGGATACATTCTGGTTTGCAAATAGGCAAAAAGGTGAATCGGAGCTACATCTCTTAAAACCAGCTCAAATGATAGAGGAGGGTTCCTGATGGAGTTCTAGAGGGTCAAAACATAATTTTGTGAAAGTCAACTTTGGCACCACAGGAAGTGTAATCCCGTGAAATGGTAAAAGAATATACATTCTGGTTTGCAAACAGGGAAAAAGGTGAGTTGGAGCTAGATCTCTTAAAACCAGCTCATTTGACAGAGGAGGGTTCCTGATGGAGTGCTAGAGGGTCAAAAAACAGTTTCGTGAAAGTCAACTTTGGCACCCCAGGAAGGGTAATCCCGTGAAAGTGTAATAGAGGATACATTCTGGTTTGCAATTAAGCAAAAAAGGTGAATCGGAGCTACATCTCATAAAACCAGCTCAAATGATAAAGGAGGGTTCCTGATGGAGTGCTGGAGGGTCAAAAAACAGTTTCGTGAAAGTCAACTTTGGCACCCCAGGAAGGGTAGTCCCGTGAAAGTGTAATAGAGGATACATTCTGGTTTGCAATTCAGCAAAAAAGGTGAATCGGAGCTACATCTCTTAAAACCAGCTCAAATGATAGAGGAGGGTTCCTGATGGAGTGCTGGAGGGTCAACACAGTTTCGTGAAAGTCAACTTCGGCACCCCAGGAAGGGTAATCCCGTGAAAGGGTCATAGTGAATACATCATGGTTTGGAAATACGTAAAAATGTGAATAGGAGCTACAGCTCTTAAAACCAGCTCAAATGATAGAGGAGCGTTTCTGATGGAGTTCTAGAGGGTGAAAACACAGTTTCGTGAAAGTCAACTTTGGCACCCCAGGAAGGGTAATCCCGTGAAAGGATAGAAGAGGATACAATCTGGCTTGAAAATAAGCAAAAAGGTGAGTCGGAGCTACAGCTCTTAAAACCAGCTCAAATGATAGAGGAGGGTTCCTGATGGAGTGCTGGAGGGTCAAAACACAGTTTCGTGAAAGTCAACCTTGGCACCCCATGAAGGGTAATCCAGAGAAATGGTAATAGAGGATACATTCTGGTTTGCAATTAAGTAAAAAAGGTGAATCGGAGCTACATCTCTTAAAACCAGCTCAAATGATAGAGGAGGGTTCCTGATGGAGTGCTGGAGGGTCAAAAAACAGTTTCGTGAAAGTCAACTTTGGCACCCCAGGAAGGGTAATCCCGTGAAAGTGTAATAGAGGATACATTCTGGTTTGCAATTAAGCAAAAAAGGTGAATCGGAGCTACATCTCTTAAAACCAGCTCA
This sequence comes from Haliotis asinina, assembly GCF_037392515.1. NCBI lineage: Eukaryota > Metazoa > Mollusca > Gastropoda > Lepetellida > Haliotidae > Haliotis > Haliotis asinina. The sequence continues at coordinate 24,622,847 of NC_090291.1, forward strand.
AATGATAGAGGAGGGTTCCTGATGGAGTGCTGGAGGGTCAAAACACAGTTTCGTGAAAGTCAACTTCGGCACCCCAAGAAGGGTAATCCCGTGAAAGGGTAATAGAGGACACATTCTGGTTTGCAAATAAGCAAAAACGTGAATCGGAGCTACAGCTCTTAAAACCACCTTAAATGATAGAGGAGGGTTCCTGATTGAGTTGTAGAGGGTGAAAACACAGTTTCGTGAAAGTCAACCTTGGCACCCCAGGAAGGGTAATCCCGTAAAAGGGTCATAGTGGATACATCATGGTTTGGAAATAAGTAAAAATGTGAATCGGAGCTACATCTCTTAAAACCAGCTCAAATGATAGAGGAGGGTTCCTGATGGAGTTCTAGAGTGTCAAAACACAGTTTTGTGAAAGTCAACTTCGGCACCCCAGGAAGGGTAATCCCGTGAAAGGGTAATAGAGGATACATCATGGTTTGGAAATAAGTAAAAATGTGAATCGGAGCTACATCTCTTAAAACCAGCTCAAATGATAGAGGAGGGTTCCTGATTGAGTTGTAGAGGGTCAAAACACAGTTTCGTGAAAGTCAACCTTGGCACCCCAGGAAGGGTAATCCCGTAAAAGGGTCATAGTGGATACATCATGGTTTGGAAATAGGTAAATATGTGAATCGGAGCTACATCTCTTAAAACCAGGTCAAATGATAGAGGAGGGTTCCTGATGGAGTGCTAGAGTGTCAAAACACAGTTTTGTGAAAGTCAACTTTGGCACCCCAGGAAGGGTAATCCCGTGAAAGGGTAATAGAGGATACATCATGGTTTGGAAATAAGTAAAAATGTGAATCGGAGCTACATCTCTTAAAACCAGCTCAAATGATAGAGGAGGGTTCCTGATGGAGTTCTAGAGGGTCAAAACAAAGTTTCGTGAAAGTCAACTTTGGCACCCCAGGAAGGGTAATCCCGTGAAAGGGTAGAAGAGGACACATTCTGGTTTGCAAATAAGCAAAAAGGTGAGTCGGAGCTACAGCTCTTAAAACCAGCTCAAATGATAGAGGAGGGTTCCTGATGGAGTTCAAGAGGGTCAAAACACAGTTTTGTGAAAGTCAACTTTGGCACGCCAGGAAGGGTAATCCCGTGAAAGGGTAATAGAGGATACATTCTGGTTTGGAAATAGGTAAAAATTTGAATGGGAGCTAGATCTCTTAAAACCAGCTCATATGACAGAGGAGGGTTCCTGATGGAGTGCTAGAGGGTCAAAACACAGTTTCGTGAAAGTCAACTTTGGCACCCCAGGAAGGGTAATCCCGTGAAAGGGTAATAGAGGATACATTCTGGTTTGCAAATAGGCAAAAAGGTGAATCGGAGCTACATCTCTTAAAACCAGCTCAAATGATAGAGGAGGGTTCCTGATGGAGTTCTAGAGGGTCAAAACATAATTTTGTGAAAGTCAACTTTGGCACCACAGGAAGGGTAATCCCGTGAAATGGTAAAAGAATATACATTCTGGTTTGCAAACAGGGAAAAAGGTGAGTTGGAGCTAGATCTCTTAAAACCAGCTCATTTGACAGAGGAGGGTTCCTGATGGAGTGCTAGAGGGTCAAAAAACAGTTTCGTGAAAGTCAACTTTGGCACCCCAGGAAGGGTAATCCCGTGAAAGTGTAATAGAGGATACATTCTGGTTTGCAATTAAGCAAAAAAGGTGAATCGGAGCTACATCTCATAAAACCAGCTCAAATGATAGAGGAGGGTTCCTGATGGAGTGCTGGAGGGTCAAAAAACAGTTTCGTGAAAGTCAACTTTGGCACCCCAGGAAGGGTAGTCCCGTGAAAGTGTAATAGAGGATACATTCTGGTTTGCAATTCAGCAAAAAAGGTGAATCGGAGCTACATCTCTTAAAACCAGCTCAAATGATAGAGGAGGGTTCCTGATGGAGTGCTGGAGGGTCAACACAGTTTCGTGAAAGTCAACTTCGGCACCCCAGGAAGGGTAATCCCGTGAAAGGGTCATAGTGAATACATCATGGTTTGGAAATACGTAAAAATGTGAATAGGAGCTACAGCTCTTAAAACCAGCTCAAATGATAGAGGAGCGTTTCTGATGGAGTTCTAGAGGGTGAAAACACAGTTTCGTGAAAGTCAACTTTGGCACCCCAGGAAGGGTAATCCCGTGAAAGGATAGAAGAGGATACAATCTGGCTTGAAAATAAGCAAAAAGGTGAGTCGGAGCTACAGCTCTTAAAACCAGCTCAAATGATAGAGGAGGGTTCCTGATGGAGTGCTGGAGGGTCAAAACACAGTTTCGTGAAAGTCAACTTTGGCACCCCATGAAGGGTAATCCAGAGAAATGGTAATAGAGGATACATTCTGGTTTGCAATTAAGTAAAAAAGGTGAATCGGAGCTACATCTCTTAAAACCAGCTCAAATGATAGAGGAGGGTTCCTGATGGAGTGCTGGAGGGTCAAAAAACAGTTTCGTGAAAGTCAACTTTGGCACCCCAGGAAGGGTAATCCCGTGAAAGTGTAATAGAGGATACATTCTGGTTTGCAATTAAGCAAAAAAGGTGAATCGGAGCTACATCTCTTAAAACCAGCTCAAATGATAGAGGAGGGTTCCTGATGGAGTGCTGGAGGGTCAAAACACAGTTTCGTGAAAGTCAACTTCGGCACCCCAAGAAGGGTAATCCCGTGAAAGGGTAATAGAGGACACATTCTGGTTTGCAAATAAGCAAAAACGTGAATCGGAGCTACAGCTCTTAAAACCACCTTAAATGATAGAGGAGGGTTCCTGATTGAGTTGTAGAGGGTCAAAACACAGTTTCGTGAAAGTCAACCTTGGCACCCCAGGAAGGGTAATCCCGTAAAAGGGTCATAGTGGATACATCATGGTTTGGAAATAGGTAAATATGTGAATCGGAGCTACATCTCTTAAAACCAGGTCAAATGATAGAGGAGGGTTCCTGATGGAGTGCTAGAGTGTCAAAACACAGTTTTGTGAAAGTCAACTTTGGCACCCCAGGAAGGGTAATCCCGTGAAAGGGTAATAGTGGATACATCATGGTTTGGAAATAAGTAAAAATGTGAATCGGAGCTACATCTCTTAAAACCAGCTCAAATGATAGAGGAGGGTTCCTGATGGAGTGCTGGAGGGTCAAAAAACAGTTTCGTGAAAGTCAACTTTGGCACCCCAGGAAGGGTCATCCCGTGAAAGGGTAATAGAGGATACATTCTGGTTTGCAAATAGGCAAAAAGGTGAATCGGAGCTACAGCTCCTAAAACCAGCTCAAATGATAGAGGAGGGTTCCTCATGGAGTGCTAGAGAGTCAAAAAACAGTTTTATAAAAGTCAACTTTGGCACCCCAGGAAGGGTAATCCCGTGAAAGGGTCTTAGTGGATACATCATGGTTTGGAAATAGGTAAATATGTGAATCGGAGCTACAGCTCTTAAAACCAGCTCAAATGATAGAGGAGGGTTCCTGATGGAGTGGTAGAAGGTCAAAACACAGTTTCGTGAAAGTCAACTTTGGCAAACCAGGAAGGGTAATCCAGTGAAAGGGTAATAGAGGATACATTCTGGTTTACAATTAAGCAAAAAGGTGAATCGGAGCTACATCTCTTAAAACCAGCTCAAATGATAGAGGAGGGTTCCTGTTGGAGTGGTAGAGGGTCAAAACACCGTTTGGTGAAAGTCAACTTTGGTACCTCAGGAAGGGTAATCCCGTGAAAGGGTAATAGAGGATAGATTCTGGTTACCAAATAGGTAAAAATTTGAAACGGAGCTACAGCTCTTAAAACCAGCTCAAATGATAGAGGAGGGTTCCTGATGGAGTTCTAGAGGGTCAAAACACTGTTTCGTGAAAGTCAACTTTGGCACCCCAGGAAGGGTAATCCAGTGAAACGGTAATAGAGGATACATTCTGGTTTACAATTAAGCAAAAAGGTGAATCGGAGCTACATCTCTTAAAACCAGCTCAAATGATAGAGGAGGGTTCCTGATGGAGTTCAAGAGGGTCAAAACACAGTTTTGTGAAAGTCAACTTTGGCACGCCAGGAAGGGTAATCCCGTGAAAGGGTAATAGAGGATACATTCTGGTTTGGAAATAGGTAAAAATTTGAATGGGAGCTAGATCTCTTAAAACCAGCTCATATGACAGAGGAGGGTTCCTGATGGAGTGCTAGAGGGTCAAAACACAGTTTCGTGAAAGTCAACTTTGGCACCCCAGGAAGGGTAATCCAGTGAAACGGTAATAGAGGATACATTCTGGTTTACAATTAAGCAAAAAGGTGAATCGGAGCTACAGCTCTTAAAACCAGCTCAAATGATAGAGGAGGGTTCCTGATGGAGTTCAAGAGGGTCAAAACACAGTTTTGTGAAAGTCAACTTTGGCACGCCAGGAAGGGTAATCCCGTGAAAGGGTAATAGAGGATACATTCTGGTTTGGAAATAGGTAAAAATTTGAATGGGAGCTAGATCTCTTAAAACCAGCTCATATGACAGAGGAGGGTTCCTGATGGAGTGCTAGAGGGTCAAAACACAGTTTCGTGAAAGTCAACTTTGGCACCCCAGGAAGGGTAATCCCGTGAAAGGGTAATAGAGGATACATTCTGGTTTGCAAATAGGCAAAAAGGTGAATCGGAGCTACATCTCTTAAAACCAGCTCAAATGATAGAGGAGGGTTCCTGATGGAGTTCTAGAGGGTCAAAACATAATTTTGTGAAAGTCAACTTTGGCACCACAGGAAGGGTAATCCCGTGAAATGGTAAAAGAATATACATTCTGGTTTGCAAACAGGGAAAAAGGTGAGTTGGAGCTAGATCTCTTAAAACCAGCTCATTTGACAGAGGAGGGTTCCTGATGGAGTGCTAGAGGGTCAAAAAACAGTTTCGTGAAAGTCAACTTTGGCACCCCAGGAAGGGTAATCCCGTGAAAGTGTAATAGAGGATACATTCTGGTTTGCAATTAAGCAAAAAAGGTGAATCGGAGCTACATCTCATAAAACCAGCTCAAATGATAGAGGAGGGTTCCTGATGGAGTGCTGGAGGGTCAAAACACAGTTTCGTGAAAGTCAACTTTGGCACCCCAGGAAGGGTAGTCCCGTGAAAGGGTAATAGAGGATACATTCTGGTTTGCAATTCAGCAAAAAAGGTGAATCGGAGCTACATCTCTTAAAACCAGCTCAAATGATAGAGGAGGGTTCCTGATGGAGTGCTGGAGGGTCAACACAGTTTCGTGAAAGTCAACTTCGGCACCCCAGGAAGGGTAATCCCGTGAAAGGGTCATAGTGAATACATCATGGTTTGGAAATACGTAAAAATGTGAATAGGAGCTACAGCTCTTAAAACCAGCTCAAATGATAGAGGAGCGTTTCTGATGGAGTTCTAGAGGGTGAAAACACAGTTTCGTGAAAGTCAACTTTGGCACCCCAGGAAGGGTAATCCCGTGAAAGGATAGAAGAGGATACAATCTGGCTTGAAAATAAGCAAAAAGGTGAGTCGGAGCTACAGCTCTTAAAACCAGCTCAAATGATAGAGGAGGGTTCCTGATGGAGTGCTGGAGGGTCAAAACACAGTTTCGTGAAAGTCAACTTTGGCACCCCATGAAGGGTAATCCAGAGAAATGGTAATAGAGGATACATTCTGGTTTGCAATTAAGTAAAAAAGGTGAATCGGAGCTACATCTCTTAAAACCAGCTCAAATGATAGAGGAGGGTTCCTGATAGAGTGCTGGAGGGTCAAAAAACAGTTTCGTGAAAGTCAACTTTGGCACCCCAGGAAGGGTAATCCCGTGAAAGTGTAATAGAGGATACATTCTGGTTTGCAATTAAGCAAAAAAGGTGAATCGGAGCTACATCTCTTAAAACCAGCTCAAATGATAGAGGAGGGTTCCTGATGGAGTGCTGGAGGGTCAAAACACAGTTTCGTGAAAGTCAACTTCGGCACCCCAAGAAGGGTAATCCCGTGAAAGGGTAATAGAGGACACATTCTGGTTTGCAAATAAGCAAAAACGTGAATCGGAGCTACAGCTCTTAAAACCACCTTAAATGATAGAGGAGGGTTCCTGATTGAGTTGTAGAGGGTCAAAACACAGTTTCGTGAAAGTCAACCTTGGCACCCCAGGAAGGGTAATCCCGTAAAAGGGTCATAGTGGATACATCATGGTTTGGAAATAGGTAAATATGTGAATCGGAGCTACATCTCTTAAAACCAGGTCAAATGATAGAGGAGGGTTCCTGATGGAGTGCTAGAGTGTCAAAACACAGTTTTGTGAAAGTCAACTTTGGCACCCCAGGAAGGGTAATCCCGTGAAAGGGTAATAGTGGATACATCATGGTTTGGAAATAAGTAAAAATGTGAATCGGAGCTACATCTCTTAAAACCAGCTCAAATGATAGAGGAGGGTTCCTGATGGAGTGCTGGAGGGTCAAAAAACAGTTTCGTGAAAGTCAACTTTGGCACCCCAGGAAGGGTCATCCCGTGAAAGGGTAATAGAGGATACATTCTGGTTTGCAAATAGGCAAAAAGGTGAATCGGAGCTACAGCTCCTAAAACCAGCTCAAATGATAGAGGAGGGTTCCTCATGGAGTGCTAGAGAGTCAAAAAACAGTTTTATAAAAGTCAACTTTGGCACCCCAGGAAGGGTAATCCCGTGAAAGGGTCTTAGTGGATACATCATGGTTTGGAAATAGGTAAATATGTGAATCGGAGCTACAGCTCTTAAAACCAGCTCAAATGATAGAGGAGGGTTCCTGATGGAGTGGTAGAAGGTCAAAACACAGTTTCGTGAAAGTCAACTTTGGCAAACCAGGAAGGGTAATCCAGTGAAAGGGTAATAGAGGATACATTCTGGTTTACAATTAAGCAAAAAGGTGAATCGGAGCTACATCTCTTAAAACCAGCTCAAATGATAGAGGAGGGTTCCTGTTGGAGTGGTAGAGGGTCAAAACACCGTTTGGTGAAAGTCAACTTTGGTACCTCAGGAAGGGTAATCCCGTGAAAGGGTCATAGTGAATACATCATGGTTTGGAAATACGTAAAAATGTGAATAGGAGCTACAGCTCTTAAAACCAGCTCAAATGATAGAGGAGCGTTTCTGATGGAGTTCTAGAGGGTGAAAACACAGTTTCGTGAAAGTCAACTTTGGCACCCCAGGAAGGGTAATCCCGTGAAAGGATAGAAGAGGATACAATCTGGCTTGAAAATAAGCAAAAAGGTGAGTCGGAGCTACAGCTCTTAAAACCAGCTCAAATGATAGAGGAGGGTTCCTGATGGAGTGCTGGAGGGTCAAAACACAGTTTCGTGAAAGTCAACTTTGGCACCCCATGAAGGGTAATCCAGAGAAATGGTAATAGAGGATACATTCTGGTTTGCAATTAAGTAAAAAAGGTGAATCGGAGCTACATCTCTTAAAACCAGCTCAAATGATAGAGGAGGGTTCCTGATGGAGTGCTGGAGGGTCAAAAAACAGTTTCGTGAAAGTCAACTTTGGCACCCCAGGAAGGGTAATCCCGTGAAAGTGTAATAGAGGATACATTCTGGTTTGCAATTAAGCAAAAAAGGTGAATCGGAGCTACATCTCTTAAAACCAGCTCAAATGATAGAGGAGGGTTCCTGATGGAGTGCTGGAGGGTCAAAACACAGTTTCGTGAAAGTCAACTTCGGCACCCCAAGAAGGGTAATCCCGTGAAAGGGTAATAGAGGACACATTCTGGTTTGCAAATAAGCAAAAACGTGAATCGGAGCTACAGCTCTTAAAACCACCTTAAATGATAGAGGAGGGTTCCTGATTGAGTTGTAGAGGGTCAAAACACAGTTTCGTGAAAGTCAACCTTGGCACCCCAGGAAGGGTAATCCCGTAAAAGGGTCATAGTGGATACATCATGGTTTGGAAATAGGTAAATATGTGAATCGGAGCTACATCTCTTAAAACCAGGTCAAATGATAGAGGAGGGTTCCTGATGGAGTGCTAGAGTGTCAAAACACAGTTTTGTGAAAGTCAACTTTGGCACCCCAGGAAGGGTAATCCCGTGAAAGGGTAATAGTGGATACATCATGGTTTGGAAATAAGTAAAAATGTGAATCGGAGCTACATCTCTTAAAACCAGCTCAAATGATAGAGGAGGGTTCCTGATGGAGTGCTGGAGGGTCAAAAAACAGTTTCGTGAAAGTCAACTTTGGCACCCCAGGAAGGGTCATCCCGTGAAAGGGTAATAGAGGATACATTCTGGTTTGCAAATAGGCAAAAAGGTGAATCGGAGCTACAGCTCCTAAAACCAGCTCAAATGATAGAGGAGGGTTCCTCATGGAGTGCTAGAGAGTCAAAAAACAGTTTTATAAAAGTCAACTTTGGCACCCCAGGAAGGGTAATCCCGTGAAAGGGTCTTAGTGGATACATCATGGTTTGGAAATAGGTAGATATGTGAATCGGAGCTACAGCTCTTAAAACCAGCTCAAATGATAGAGGAGGGTTCCTGATGGAGTGGTAGAAGGTCAAAACACAGTTTCGTGAAAGTCAACTTTGGCAAACCAGGAAGGGTAATCCAGTGAAAGGGTAATAGAGGATACATTCTGGTTTACAATTAAGCAAAAAGGTGAATCGGAGCTACATCTCTTAAAACCAGCTCAAATGATAGAGGAGGGTTCCTGTTGGAGTGGTAGAGGGTCAAAACACCGTTTGGTGAAAGTCAACTTTGGTACCTCAGGAAGGGTAATCCCGTGAAAGGGTAATAGAGGATAGATTCTGGTTACCAAATAGGTAAAAATTTGAAACGGAGCTACAGCTCTTAAAACCAGCTCAAATGATAGAGGAGGGTTCCTGATGGAGTTCTAGAGGGTCAAAACACTGTTTCGTGAAAGTCAACTTTGGCACCCCAGGAAGGGTAATCCAGTGAAACGGTAATAGAGGATACATTCTGGTTTACAATTAAGCAAAAAGGTGAATCGGAGCTACAGCTCTTAAAACCAGCTCAAATGATAGAGGAGGGTTCCTGATGAAGTGCTGGAGGGTCAAAACACAGTTTCGTGAAAGTCAACTTTGGCACCCCAGGAAGGGTAATCCAGTGAAGCGGTGAGAGAGGATACATTCCGGTTTGCAAATAGGCAAAAAGGTGAATCGGAGCTACATCTCTTAAAACCAGCTCAAATGATAGAGGAGGGTTCCTGATGAAGTGCTGGAGATCAAAACACAGTTTCGTGAAAGTCAACTTTGGCACCCCAGGAAGGGTAATCCCGTGAAAGGGTCTTAGAGGATACATTCCGGTTTGCAAATAGGCAAAAAGATGAATCGGAGCTACAGTTCTTAAAACCAGCTCAAATGATAGAGGAGGGTTCCTTATGGAGTTCTAGAGGCTCAAAACACAGTTTCGTGAAAGTCAACTTTGGCACCCCAGGAAGGGTAATCCAGTGAAACGGTAATAGAGGATACATTCCGGTTTGCAATTAAGCAAAAAGGTGAATCGGAGCTACATCTCTTAAAACGAGCTTAAATGATAGAGGAGGGTTCCTGATGAAGTGCTGGAGGGTCAAAACACAGTTTCGTGAAAGTCAACTTTGGCACCCCAGGAAGGGTCATCCCGTGAAAGGGTAATAGAGGATACATTCTAGTTTACAATTAAGCAAAAAGGTGAATCGGAGCTATATGTCTAAAAAACCAGCTCAAATGATAGAGGAGGGTTCCTGATGGAGTGCTGGAGGGTCAAAACACAGTTTCGTGAAAGTCAACTTTGGCACCCCAGGAAGTGTAATCGCGTGAAAGGGTAATAGAGGATACATTCTGGTTTACAATTAAGCAAAAAGGTGAATCGGAGCTACATCTCTTAAAACCAGCTCAAATGATAGAGGAGGGTTCCTGATGAAGTGCTGGAGGGTCAAAACACAGTTTCGTGAAAGCCAACTTTGGCACCCTAGGAAGGGTAATCCAGTGAAGCGGTGATAGAGGATACATTCCTGTTTGCAAATAGGCAAAAAGGTGAATCGGAGCTACATCTCTTGAAACCAGCTCAAATGATAGAGGAGGGTTCCTGATGGAGTGCTAGAGGGTCAAAACACAGTTTCGTGAAAGTCAACTTTGGCACCCCAGGAAGGGTAATCCACTGAAACGGTAATAGAGGATACATTCCGGTTTGCAAATAGGGAAAAAGGTGAATGGGAGCTGCAGCTCTTAAAAGCAGCTCAAATGACAGAGGTGGGTTCCTGGTGTAGTGCTAGAGGGTCAAAACACAGTTTCGTGAAAGTCAACTTTGGCAACCAAGGAAGGGTGATAACGTGAAAGGGTAATAGAGGATACATTCTGGTTTGCAAATAGGTAAAAAGGTGAATCGGAGGTACATCTCTTAAAACCAGCTCAAATGATAGAGGAGGGTTCCTGATGGCGTGCTGGAGGATCAAGACACAGTTTCGTGAAAGTCAACTTTGGCACCCCAGGAAGGGTAATCCCGTGAAAGGGTAACAGAGGATACATTCTGGTTTACAATTAAGCAAAAAGGTGAATCGGAGCTACAGCTCTTAAAACCAGCTCAAATGATAGAGGAGGGTTCCTCATGGAGTGCTAGAGGGTCAAAAAACAGTTTCGTGAAAGTCAACTTTGGCACCCCAGGAAGGGTCATCCCGTGAAAGGGTAATAGTGGATACATCATGGTTTGGAAATAAGTAAAAATGTGAATCGGAGCTACATCTCTTAAAACCAGCTCAAATGATAGAGGAGGGTTCCTGATGGAGTGCTGGAGGGTCAAAAAACAGTTTCGTGAAAGTCAACTTTGGCACCCCAGGAAGGGTCATCCCGTGAAAGGGTAATAGAGGATACATTCTGGTTTGCAAATAGGCAAAAAGGTGAATCGGAGCTACAGCTCCTAAAACCAGCTCAAATGATAGAGGAGGGTTCCTCATGGAGTGCTAGAGAGTCAAAAAACAGTTTTATAAAAGTCAACTTTGGCACCCCAGGAAGGGTAATCCCGTGAAAGGGTCTTAGTGGATACATCATGGTTTGGAAATAGGTAGATATGTGAATCGGAGCTACAGCTCTTAAAACCAGCTCAAATGATAGAGGAGGGTTCCTGATGGAGTGGTAGAAGGTCAAAACACAGTTTCGTGAAAGTCAACTTTGGCAAACCAGGAAGGGTAATCCAGTGAAAGGGTAATAGAGGATACATTCTGGTTTACAATTAAGCAAAAAGGTGAATCGGAGCTACATCTCTTAAAACCAGCTCAAATGATAGAGGAGGGTTCCTGTTGGAGTGGTAGAGGGTCAAAACACCGTTTGGTGAAAGTCAACTTTGGTACCTCAGGAAGGGTAATCCCGTGAAAGGGTAATAGAGGATAGATTCTGGTTACCAAATAGGTAAAAATTTGAAACGGAGCTACAGCTCTTAAAACCAGCTCAAATGATAGAGGAGGGTTCCTGATGGAGTTCTAGAGGGTCAAAACACTGTTTCGTGAAAGTCAACTTTGGCACCCCAGGAAGGGTAATCCAGTGAAACGGTAATAGAGGATACATTCTGGTTTACAATTAAGCAAAAAGGTGAATCGGAGCTACAGCTCTTAAAACCAGCTCAAATGATAGAGGAGGGTTCCTGATGAAGTGCTGGAGGGTCAAAACACAGTTTCGTGAAAGTCAACTTTGGCACCCCAGGAAGGGTAATCCAGTGAAGCGGTGAGAGAGGATACATTCCGGTTTGCAAATAGGCAAAAAGGTGAATCGGAGCTACATCTCTTAAAACCAGCTCAAATGATAGAGGAGGGTTCCTGATGAAGTGCTGGAGATCAAAACACAGTTTCGTGAAAGTCAACTTTGGCACCCCAGGAAGGGTAATCCCGTGAAAGGGTCTTAGAGGATACATTCCGGTTTGCAAATAGGCAAAAAGATGAATCGGAGCTACAGTTCTTAAAACCAGCTCAAATGATAGAGGAGGGTTCCTTATGGAGTTCTAGAGGCTCAAAACACAGTTTCGTGAAAGTCAACTTTGGCACCCCAGGAAGGGTAATCCAGTGAAACGGTAATAGAGGATACATTCCGGTTTGCAATTAAGCAAAAAGGTGAATCGGAGCTACATCTCTTAAAACGAGCTTAAATGATAGAGGAGGGTTCCTGATGAAGTGCTGGAGGGTCAAAACACAGTTTCGTGAAAGTCAACTTTGGCACCCCAGGAAGGGTCATCCCGTGAAAGGGTAATAGAGGATACATTCTAGTTTACAATTAAGCAAAAAGGTGAATCGGAGCTATATGTCTAAAAAACCAGCTCAAATGATAGAGGAGGGTTCCTGATGGAGTGCTGGAGGGTCAAAACACAGTTTCGTGAAAGTCAACTTTGGCACCCCAGGAAGTGTAATCGCGTGAAAGGGTAATAGAGGATACATTCTGGTTTACAATTAAGCAAAAAGGTGAATCGGAGCTACATCTCTTAAAACCAGCTCAAATGATAGAGGAGGGTTCCTGATGAAGTGCTGGAGGGTCAAAACACAGTTTCGTGAAAGCCAACTTTGGCACCCTAGGAAGGGTAATCCAGTGAAGCGGTGATAGAGGATACATTCCTGTTTGCAAATAGGCAAAAAGGTGAATCGGAGCTACATCTCTTGAAACCAGCTCAAATGATAGAGGAGGGTTCCTGATGGAGTGCTAGAGGGTCAAAACACAGTTTCGTGAAAGTCAACTTTGGCACCCCAGGAAGGGTAATCCACTGAAACGGTAATAGAGGATACATTCCGGTTTGCAAATAGGGAAAAAGGTGAATGGGAGCTGCAGCTCTTAAAACCAGCTCAAATGACAGAGGTGGGTTCCTGGTGTAGTGCTAGAGGGTCAAAACACAGTTTCGTGAAAGTCAACTTTGGCAACCAAGGAAGGGTGATAACGTGAAAGGGTAATAGAGGATACATTCTGGTTTGCAAATAGGTAAAAAGGTGAATCGGAGGTACATCTCTTAAAACCAGCTCAAATGATAGAGGAGGGTTCCTGATGGCGTGCTGGAGGATCAAGACACAGTTTCGTGAAAGTCAACTTTGGCACCCCAGGAAGGGTAATCCCGTGAAAGGGTAACAGAGGATACATTCTGGTTTACAATTAAGCAAAAAGGTGAATCGGAGCTACAGCTCTTAAAACCAGCTCAAATGATAGAGGAGGGTTCCTGATGGAGTTCTAAAGGCTCAAAACACAGTTTCGTGAAAGTCAACTTTGGCACCCCAGGAAGGGTAATCCCGTGAAAGGGTAATAGTGGATACATCATGGTTTGGATATAGGTAAAAATGTGAATAGGAGCTAGAGCTCTTAAAACCAGGTCAAATGATAGAGGAGCGATTCTGATGGAGTTCTAGAGGGTCAAAACACAGTTTCGTGAAAGTCAACTTTGGCACCCCAGGAAGGGTAATCCCGAGAAAGGGTAGAAGAGGATACAATCTGGTTTGCAAATAGGCAAAAAGGTGAGTCGGAGCTACAGCTCTTAAAACCAGCTAAAATGATAGAGGTGGGTTCCTGGTGGAGTGCTAGAGGGTCAAAACACAGTTTCGTAAAAGTCAACTTTGGCAACCAAGGAAGGGTGATAACGTGAAAGGGTAATGGAGGATACATTCTGGTTTGCAAATAGGCAAAAAGGTAAATCGGAGCTACAGTTCTTAAAACCAGCTCAAATGATAGAGGAGGGTTCCTGATGGAGTGCTGGAGGGTCAAAACACAGTTTTGTGAAAGACAACTTTGGCACCCCAGGAAGGGTAATCCCGTGAAAGGGTAATAGAGGACACATTCTGATTTGCAAATAAGCAAAAAGGTGAATCGGAGCTACAGCTCTTAAAACCAGCTTAAATGATAGAGGAGGGTTCCTGATTGAGTTCTAGAGGGTCAAAACACAGTTTCGTGAAAGTCAACTTTGGCACCCCAGGAAGGGTAATCCCGTGAAAGGGTAATAGAGGATGCATTCTGGTTTGCAAATAGGTAAAAAGGTGAATCGGAGCTACATCTCTTAAAACCAGCTCAAATGATAGAGGAGGAGTCCTGATGAAGTGCTGGAGGGTCAAAACACAGTTTCGTGAAAGTCAACTTTGGCACCCCAGGAAGGGTAATCCCGTGAAAGGGTAACAGATGATGCATTCTGGTTTGCAATAAAGCAAAAAGGTGCATCGGAGCTACATCTCTTAAAACCAGCTCAAATGATTGAGGAGGGTTCCTGATGAAGTGCTGAAAGGTCAAAACACAGTTTCGTGAAAGTCAACTTTGGCATCCCAGGAAGGGTAATCCAGTGAAGCGGTAATAGAGGATACATTCCGGTTTGCAAATAGGCAAAAAGGTCAATTGGAGCTACATCCCTTAAAACCAGCTCAAATGATAGAGGTGGGTTCCTGGTGGAGTGCTAGAGGGTCAAAACACAGTTTCGTGAAAGTCAACTTTGGCAACCAAGGAATGGTGATAACGTGAAAGGGTAATAGAGGATACATTCTGGTTTCCAATTAAGCAAAAAAGGTGAATCGGAGCTACATCTCTTAAAACCAGCTCAAATGATAGAGGAGGGTTCCTGATGGAGTGCTAGAGGCTCAAAACACAGTTTCGTGAAAGTCAACTTTGGCACCCCAGGAAGGGTAATCCCGTGAAAGGGTGATAGTGGATAGATCATGGTTTGGAAATAGGTAGAAATGTGAATCGGAGCTACATCTCTTAAAACCAGCTCAAATGATAGAGGAGGGTTCCTGATGGAGTGCTGGAGGGTCAAAACACAGTTTCGTGAAAGTCAACTTTGGCACCCCAGGAAGGGCAATCCCGTGAAAGGGTCACAGGGGATACATTCTGGTTTGCAAATAGGGATAAAGGTGAATCGGAGCTACATCTCTTAAAACCAGATCAAATGATAGAGGAGGGTTCCTGATGGAGTGCTAGATGGTCAAAACACAGTTTCGTGAAAGTAAACTTTGGCACCCCAGGAAGGGTAGTCCTGTGAAATGGTAGTAGAGGATACATTCCGGTTTGCAAATAGGCAAAAAGGTGAATCGGAGCTACATCTCTTAAAACCAGCTCAAATGATAGAGGAGGGTTCCTGATGGAGTGCTGGAGGGTCAAAACACAGTTTCGTGAAAGTCAACTTTGGCACCCCAGGAAGGGTAATCCCGTGAAAGGGTCACAGGGGATACATTCTGGTTTGCAAATAGGGAAAAATGTGAGTCGGAGCTACAGCTTTTAAAACCAGCTCAAATGATAGAGGAGGGTTCCTGATGGAGTGCTGGAGGGTCAAAACACAGTTTCGTGAAAGTCAACTTTGGCACCCCAGGAAGGGCAATCCCGAGAAAGGGTCACAGGGGATACGTTCTGGTTTGCAAATAGGGAAAAAGGTGAATCGGAGCTACATCTCTTAAAACCAGATCAAATGATAGAGGAGGGTTCCTGATGGAGTGCTGGATGGTCAAAACACAGTTTCGTGAAAGTAAACTTTGGCACCCCAGGAAGGGTAGTCCCGTGAAACGGTAATAGAGGATACATTCCGGTTTGCAAATAGGCAAAAAGGTGAATCGGAGCTACATCTCTTAAAACCAGCTCAAATGATAGAGGAGGGTTCCTGATGGAGTGCTGGAGGGTCAAAACACAGTTTCGTGAAAGTGAACTTTGGCACCCCAGGAAGGGTAATCCCGTGAAAGGGTAATAGAGGATACATTCTGGTTTGCAAATAAGCAAAAAGGTGAATCGGAGCTACATCTCTTAAAACCAGCTCAAATGATAGAGGAGGGTTCCTGATGGAGTGCTGGAGGGTCAAGACACAGTTTCGTGAAAGTCATCTTTGGCACCACAGGAAAGGGTAATCCAGTGAAAGGGTAATAGAGGATACATTCTGTTTTGCAAATAGGCAAAAAGGTGAACCGGAGCTACAGCTCTTGAAGCCAGCTCAAGTGATAGAGGAGGGTTCCTGGTGGAGTGCTAGAGGGTCAAAACACAGTTTCGTGAAAGTCAACTTTGGCACCCCAGGAAGGGTAATCCAGTGACTCGGTAATAGAGGATACATTCTGGTTTGCAAATAGGCAAAAAGGTGAATCGGAGCTACATCTCTTAAAACCAGCTCAAATGATAGAGGAGGGTTCCTGATGGAGTGCTGGAGGGTCAAAACACAGTTTCGTGAAAGTCAACTTTGGCACCCCAGCAAGGGCAATCCCGTGAAAGGGTCACAGGGGATACATTCTGGTTTGCAAATAGGGATAAAGGTGAATCGGAGCTACATCTCTTAAAACCAGATCAAATGATAGAGGAGGGTTCCTGATGGAGTGCTAGATGGTCAAAACACAGTTTCGTGAAAGTAAACTTTGGCACCCCAGGAAGGGTAGTCCTGTGAAACGGTAGTAGAGGATACATTCCGGTTTGCAAATAGGCAAAAAGGTGAATCGGAGCTACATCTCTTAAAACCAGCTCAAATGATAGAGGAGGGTTCCTGATGGAGTGCTGGAGGGTCAAAACACAGTTTCGTGAAAGTCAACTTTGGCACCCCAGGAAGGGTAATCCCGTGAAAGGGTCACAGGGGATACATTCTGGTTTGCAAATAGGGAAAAATGTGAGTCGGAGCTACAGCTTTTAAAACCAGCTCAAATGATAGAGGAGGGTTCCTGATGGAGTGCTGGAGGGTCAAAACACAGTTTCGTGAAAGTCAACTTTGGCACCCCAGGAAGGGCAATCCCGAGAAAGGGTCACAGGGGATACGTTCTGGTTTGCAAATAGGGAAAAAGGTGAATCGGAGCTACATCTCTTAAAACCAGATCAAATGATAGAGGAGGGTTCCTGATGGAGTGCTGGATGGTCAAAACACAGTTTCGTGAAAGTAAACTTTGGCACCACAGGAAGGGTAGTCCTGTGAAACGGTAGTAGAGGATACATTCCGGTTTGCAAATAGGCAAAAAGGTGAACCGGAGCTACAGCTCTTGAAGCCAGCTCAAGTGATAGAGGAGGGTTCCTGGTGGAGTGCTAGAGGGTCAAAACACAGTTTCGTGAAAGTCAACTTTGGCACCCCAGGAAGGGTAATCCAGTGACTCGGTAATAGAGGATACATTCTGGTTTGCAAATAGGCAAAAAGGTGAATCGGAGCTACATCTCTTAAAACCAGCTCAAATGATAGAGGAGGGTTCCTGATGGAGTGCTGGAGGGTCAAAACACAGTTTCGTGAAAGTCAACTTTGGCACCCCAGGAAGGGCAATCCCGTGAAAGGGTCACAGGGGATACATTCTGGTTTGCAAATAGGGATAAAGGTGAATCGGAGCTACATCTCTTAAAACCAGATCAAATGATAGAGGAGGGTTCCTGATGGAGTGCTAGATGGTCAAAACACAGTTTCGTGAAAGTAAACTTTGGCACCCCAGGAAGGGTAGTCCTGTGAAACGGTAGTAGAGGATACATTCCGGTTTGCAAATAGGCAAAAAGGTGAATCGGAGCTACATCTCTTAAAACCAGCTCAAATGATAGAGGAGGGTTCCTGATGGAGTGCTGGAGGGTCAAAACACAGTTTCGAGAAAGTCAACTTTGGCACCCCAGGAAGGGTAATCCCGTGAAAGGGTCACAGGGGATACATTCTGGTTTGCAAATAGGGAAAAATGTGAGTCGGAGCTACAGCTTTTAAAACCAGCTCAAATGATAGAGGAGGGTTCCTGATGGAGTGCTGGAGGGTCAAAACACAGTTTCGTGAAAGTCAACTTTGGCACCCCAGGAAGGGTAGTCCCGTGAAACGGTAATAGAGGATACATTCCGGTTTGCAAATAGGCAAAAAGGTGAATCGGAGCTACATCTCTTAAAACCAGCTCAAATGATAGAGGAGGGTTCCTGATGGAGTGCTGGAGGGTCAAAACACAGTTTCGTGAAAGTGAACTTTGGCACCCCAGGAAGGGTAATCCCGTGAAAGGGTAATAGAGGATACATTCTGGTTTGCAAATAAGCAAAAAGGTGAATCGGAGCTACATCTCTTAAAACCAGCTCAAATGATAGAGGAGGGTTCCTGATGGAGTGCTGGAGGGTCAAGACACAGTTTCGTGAAAGTCATCTTTGGCACCACAGGAAAGGGTAATCCAGTGAAAGGGTAATAGAGGATACATTCTGTTTTGCAAATAGGCAAAAAGGTGAACCGGAGCTACAGCTCTTGAAGCCAGCTCAAGTGATAGAGGAGGGTTCCTGGTGGAGTGCTAGAGGGTCAAAACACAGTTTCGTGAAAGTCAACTTTGGCACCCCAGGAAGGGTAATCCAGTGACTCAGTAATAGAGGATACATTCTGGTTTGCAAATAGGCAAAAAGGTGAATCGGAGCTACATCTCTTAAAACCAGCTCAAATGATAGAGGAGGGTTCCTGATGGAGTGCTGGAGGGTCAAAACACAGTTTCGTGAAAGTCAACTTTGGCACCCCAGGAATGGTAGTCCCGTGAAACGGTAATAGAGGATCCATTCCGGTTTGGAAAGAAGCAAAAAGGTGAATCGGAGCTACATCTCTTGAAACCAGCTGGAATGATAGAGGAGGGTTCCTGATGAAGTGCTGGAGGGTGAAAACACAGTTTCGTGAATGTCAACTTTGGCACCTCAGGAAGGGTAATCCAGTGAAAGGGTAATAGAGGATACATTCTGGTCTGCAATTAAGTAAAAAAGGTGAATCGGAGCTACATCTCTTAAAACCAGCTCAAATGATAGAGAAGGGTTCCTGATGGAGTGCTGGAGGGTCAAAACACAGTTTCGTGAAAGTCAACTTTGGCACCCCACGAAGGGTAATCCAGTGAAAGGGTAATAGAGGATACATTCTGGTTTGCATTTAAGTAAAAAAGTGAATCGGAGCTACATCTCTTAAAACCAGCTCAAATGATAGAGGAGGGTTTCTGATGGAGTGCTAGAGGCTCAAAACACAGTTTCGTGAAAGTCAACTTTGGCACCCCAGGAAGGGTAATCCCGTGAAAGGGTAATAGTGGATACATTCCGGTTTGGAAATAGGTAAAAATGTGATTCGGAGCTACATCTCTTAAATCCAGCTCAAATGATAGAGGAGGGTTCCTGATGGAGTGCTGGAGGGTCAAAACACAGTTTCGTGAAAGTCAACTTTGGCACCCCAGGAAGGGCAATCCCGAGAAAGGGTCACAGGGGATACGTTCTGGTTTGCAAATAGGGAAAAAGGTGAATCGGAGCTACATCTCTTAAAACCAGATCAAATGATAGAGGAGGGTTCCTGATGGAGTGCTGGATGGTCAAAACACAGTTTCGTGAAAGTAAACTTTGGCACCCCAGGAAGGGTAGTCCCGTGAAACGGTAATAGAGGATACATTCCGGTTTGCAAATAGGCAAAAAGGTGAATCGGAGCTACATCTCTTAAAACCAGCTCAAATGATAGAGGAGGGTTCCTGATGGAGTGCTGGAGGGTCAAAACACAGTTTCGTGAAAGTGAACTTTGGCACCCCAGGAAGGGTAATCCCGTGAAAGGGTAATAGAGGATACATTCTGGTTTGCAAATAAGCAAAAAGGTGAATCGGAGCTACATCTCTTAAAACCAGCTCAAATGATAGAGGAGGGTTCCTGATGGAGTGCTGGAGGGTCAAGACACAGTTTCGTGAAAGTCATCTTTGGCACCACAGGAAAGGGTAATCCAGTGAAAGGGTAGTAGAGGATACATTCTGTTTTGCAAATAGGCAAAAAGGTGAACCGGAGCTACAGCTCTTGAAGCCAGCTCAAGTGATAGAGGAGGGTTCCTGGTGGAGTGCTAGAGGGTCAAAACACAGTTTCGTGAAAGTCAACTTTGGCACCCCAGGAAGGGTAATCCAGTGACTCGGTAATAGAGGATACATTCTGGTTTGCAAATAGGCAAAAAGGTGAATCGGAGCTACATCTCTTAAAACCAGCTCAAATGATAGAGGAGGGTTCGTGATGGAGTGCTGGAGGGTCAAAACACAGTTTCGTGAAAGTCAACTTTGGCACCCCAGGAATGGTAGTCCCGTGAAACGGTAATAGAGGATCCATTCCGGTTTGGAAATATTCAAAAAGGTGAATCGGAGCTACATCTCTTAAAACCAGCTGGAATGATAGAGGAGGGTTCCTGATGAAGTGCTGGAGGGTGAAAACACAGTTTCGTGAATGTCAACTTTGGCACCTCAGGAAGGGTAATCCAGTGAAAGGGTAATAGAGGATACATTCTGGTTTGCAATTAAGTAGAAAAGGTGAATCGGAGCTACATCTCTTAAAACCAGCTCAAATGATAGAGAAGGGTTCCTGATGGAGTGCTGGAGGGTCAAAACACAGTTTCGTGAAAGTCAACTTTGGCACCCCACGAAGGGTAATCCAGTGAAAGGGTAATAGAGGAAACATTCTGGTTTGCATTTAAGTAAAAAAGTGAATCGGAGCTACATCTCTTAAAACCAGCTCAAATGATAGAGGAGGGTTTCTGATGGAGTGCTAGAGGCTCAAAACACAGTTTCGTGAAAGTCAACTTTGGCACCCCAGGAAGGGTAATCCCGTGAAAGGGTAATAGTGGATACATCATGGTTTGGAAATAGGTAAAAATGTGATTCGGAGCTACATCTCTTAAAACCAGCTCAAATGATAGAGGAGGGTTCCTTATGGAGTGCTGGAGGGTCAAAAAACAGTTTCGTGAAAGTCAACTTTGGCACCCCACGAAGGGTATTCCAGTGAAAGTGTAATAGAGGATTCATTCTGGTTTGCATTTAAGTAAAAAAGGTGAATCGGAGCTACATCTCTTAAAACCAGCTCAAATGATAGAGGATTGTTTCTGATGGAGTGCTGGAGGCTCAAAACACAGTTTCGTGAAAGTCAACTTTGCCACCCCAGGAAGGGTAATCCCGTGAAAGGGTAATAGTGGATACATCATGGTTTGGAAATAGGTAAAAATGTGAATCGGAGCTACAGCTCTTAAAACCAGCTCAAATGATAGAGGAGGGTTCCTGATGGAGTGCTGGAGGGTCAAAACACAGTTTCGTGAAAGTCAACTTTGGCACCCCAGGAAGGGTCATCCCGTGAGAGGATAATAGAGGATGAATTCTGGTTTGCAAATAGGGAAAAAGGTGAATCGGAGCTACATCTCTTAAAACTATCTCAAATGATAGAGGAGGGTTCCTGATGGAGTGCTAAAGTGTCAAAGCACAGTTTCGTGAAAGTCAACTTTGGCACCCCAGGAAGGGTCATCCCGTGAAAGGATAATAGAGGATGCATTCTGGTTTGCAAATAGGCAAAAAGGTGAATCGGAGCTACATCTCTTAAAACCAGCTCAAATGATAGAGGAGGGTTCCTTATGGAGTGCTAGAGAGTCAAAAAACAGTTTTATGAAAGTCAACTTTGGCACCAAAGGAAGGGCAATCCCGTAAAAGGGTAATAGAGGATACATTCTGGTTTGCAATTAAGTAAAAAAGGTGAATCGGAGCTACAGCTCTTAAAACCAGCTCAAATGATAGAGGAGGGTTCCTGATGGAGTGCTGGAGGGTCAAAACACAGTTTCGTGAAAGTGAACTTTGGCACCCCAGGAAGGGTAATCCCGTGAAAGGGTAATAGAGGATACATTCTGGTTTGCAAATAAGCAAAAAGGTGAATCGGAGCTACAGCTCTTAAAACCAGCTCAAATGATAGAGGAGGGTTCCTGATGGAGTGCTGGAGGGTCAAGACACAGTTTCGTGAAAGTCATCTTTGGCACCACAGGAAAGGGTAATCCAGTGAAAGGGTAATAGAGGATACATTCTGTTTTGCAATTAGGCAAAAAGGTGAACCGGAGCTACAGCTCTTGAAGCCAGCTCAAGTGATAGAGGAGGGTTCCTGGTGGAGTGCTAGAGGGTCAAAACACAGTTTCGTGAAAGTCAACTTTGGCACCCCAGGAAGGGTAATCCAGTGACGCGGTAATAGAGGATGCAATCTGGTTTGCAAATAGGCAAAAAGGTGAATCGGAGCTACATCTCTTAAAACCAGCTGAAATGATAGAGGAGGGTTCCTGATGAAGTGCTGGAGGGTCAAAACACAGTTTCGTAAAAGTCAACTTTGGCACCCCAGGAAGGGTAATCCAGTGAAAGGGTAATAGAGGATACATTCTGGTTTGCAATTAAGTAAAAAAGGTGAATCGGAGCTACATCTCTTAAAACCAGCTCAAATGATAGAGGAGGGTTCCTGATGGAGTGCTGGAGGTTCAAAACACAGTTTCGTGAAAGTCAACTTTGGTACCCCAGGAAGGGTAATCCAGTGAAAGGGTAATAGAGGATACATTCTGGTTTTCATTTAAGTAAAAAAGGTGAATCGGAGCTACATCTCTTAAAACCAGCTGAAATGATAGAGGAGGGTTCCTGATGAAGTGCTGGAGGGTGAAAACACAGTTTCGTGAAAGTCAACTTTGGCACCCCAGGAAGGGTAATCCAGTGACACGGTAATAGAGGATACATTCTGGTTTGCAAATAAGCAAAAAGGTGAATCGGAGGTACATCTCTTAAAACCAGCTCAAATGATGGAGCAGAGTTCCTGATGGAGTGCTAGAGGGTCAAAGCACAGGTTCGTCAAAGTCAACTTTGCCACCCCAGGAAGGGTAGTTGAGTGAAGCGGTAATAGTGGATACATCATGGTTTGGAAATAGGTAAAAATGTGATTGGGAGCTACAGCTCTTAAAACCAGCTCAAATGATAGAGGAGGGTTCCTGATGGAGTGCTGGAGGGTCAAAACACAGTTTCGTGAAAGTCAGCTTTGGCACCCCACGAAGGGTAATCCAGTGAAAGGGTAATAGAGGATACATTCTGGTTTTCATTTAAGTAAAAAAGGTGAATCGGAGCTACATCTCTTAAAACCAGCTCAAATGATAGAGGAGGGTTCCTGATGGAGTGCTGGAGGGTCAAAACACAGTTTCGTGAAAGTCAACTTTGGCACCCCAGGAAGGGTAATCCCGTGAAAGGGTAATAGAGGATACATTCTGGTTTGCAAATAAGCAAAAAGGTGAATCGGAGCTACATCTCTTAAAACCAGCTCAAATGATAGAGGAGGGTTCCTGATGGAGTGCTGGAGGGTCAAGACACAGTTTCGTGAAAGTCATCTTTGGCACCACAGGAAAGGGTAATCCAGTGAAAGGGTAATAGAGGATACATTCTGTTTTGCAAATAGGCAAAAAGGTGAACCGGAGCTACAGCTCTTGAAGCCAGCTCAAGTGATAGAGGAGGGTTCCTGGTGGAGTGCTAGAGGGTCAAAACACAGTTTCGTGAAAGTCAACTTTGGCACCCCAGGAAGGGTAATCCAGTGACTCGGTAATAGAGGATACATTCTGGTTTGCAAATAGGCAAAAAGGTGAATCGGAGCTACATCTCTTAAAACCAGCTCAAATGATAGAGGAGGGTTCCTGATGGAGTGCTGGAGGGTCAAAACACAGTTTCGTGAAAGTCAACTTTGGCACCCCAGCAAGGGCAATCCCGTGAAAGGGTCACAGGGGATACATTCTGGTTTGCAAATAGGGATAAAGGTGAATCGGAGCTACATCTCTTAAAACCAGATCAAATGATAGAGGAGGGTTCCTGATGGAGTGCTAGATGGTCAAAACACAGTTTCGTGAAAGTAAACTTTGGCACCCCAGGAAGGGTAGTCCTGTGAAACGGTAGTAGAGGATACATTCCGGTTTGCAAATAGGCAAAAAGGTGAATCGGAGCTACATCTCTTAAAACCAGCTCAAATGATAGAGGAGGGTTCCTGATGGAGTGCTGGAGGGTCAAAACACAGTTTCGTGAAAGTCAACTTTGGCACCCCAGGAAGGGTAATCCCGTGAAAGGGTCACAGGGGATACATTCTGGTTTGCAAATAGGGAAAAATGTGAGTCGGAGCTACAGCTTTTAAAACCAGCTCAAATGATAGAGGAGGGTTCCTGATGGAGTGCTGGAGGGTCAAAACACAGTTTCGTGAAAGTCAACTTTGGCACCCCAGGAAGGGCAATCCCGAGAAAGGGTCACAGGGGATACGTTCTGGTTTGCAAATAGGGAAAAAGGTGAATCGGAGCTACATCTCTTAAAACCAGATCAAATGATAGAGGAGGGTTCCTGATGGAGTGCTGGATGGTCAAAACACAGTTTCGTGAAAGTAAACTTTGGCACCACAGGAAGGGTAGTCCTGTGAAACGGTAGTAGAGGATACATTCCGGTTTGCAAATAGGCAAAAAGGTGAACCGGAGCTACAGCTCTTGAAGCCAGCTCAAGTGATAGAGGAGGGTTCCTGGTGGAGTGCTAGAGGGTCAAAACACAGTTTCGTGAAAGTCAACTTTGGCACCCCAGGAAGGGTAATCCAGTGACTCGGTAATAGAGGATACATTCTGGTTTGCAAATAGGCAAAAAGGTGAATCGGAGCTACATCTCTTAAAACCAGCTCAAATGATAGAGGAGGGTTCCTGATGGAGTGCTGGAGGGTCAAAACACAGTTTCGTGAAAGTCAACTTTGGCACCCCAGGAAGGGCAATCCCGTGAAAGGGTCACAGGGGATACATTCTGGTTTGCAAATAGGGATAAAGGTGAATCGGAGCTACATCTCTTAAAACCAGATCAAATGATAGAGGAGGGTTCCTGATGGAGTGCTAGATGGTCAAAACACAGTTTCGTGAAAGTAAACTTTGGCACCCCAGGAAGGGTAGTCCTGTGAAACGGTAGTAGAGGATACATTCCGGTTTGCAAATAGGCAAAAAGGTGAATCGGAGCTACATCTCTTAAAACCAGCTCAAATGATAGAGGAGGGTTCCTGATGGAGTGCTGGAGGGTCAAAACACAGTTTCGAGAAAGTCAACTTTGGCACCCCAGGAAGGGTAATCCCGTGAAAGGGTCACAGGGGATACATTCTGGTTTGCAAATAGGGAAAAATGTGAGTCGGAGCTACAGCTTTTAAAACCAGCTCAAATGATAGAGGAGGGTTCCTGATGGAGTGCTGGAGGGTCAAAACACAGTTTCGTGAAAGTCAACTTTGGCACCCCAGGAAGGGTAGTCCCGTGAAACGGTAATAGAGGATACATTCCGGTTTGCAAATAGGCAAAAAGGTGAATCGGAGCTACATCTCTTAAAACCAGCTCAAATGATAGAGGAGGGTTCCTGATGGAGTGCTGGAGGGTCAAAACACAGTTTCGTGAAAGTGAACTTTGGCACCCCAGGAAGGGTAATCCCGTGAAAGGGTAATAGAGGATACATTCTGGTTTGCAAATAAGCAAAAAGGTGAATCGGAGCTACATCTCTTAAAACCAGCTCAAATGATAGAGGAGGGTTCCTGATGGAGTGCTGGAGGGTCAAGACACAGTTTCGTGAAAGTCATCTTTGGCACCACAGGAAAGGGTAATCCAGTGAAAGGGTAATAGAGGATACATTCTGTTTTGCAAATAGGCAAAAAGGTGAACCGGAGCTACAGCTCTTGAAGCCAGCTCAAGTGATAGAGGAGGGTTCCTGGTGGAGTGCTAGAGGGTCAAAACACAGTTTCGTGAAAGTCAACTTTGGCACCCCAGGAAGGGTAATCCAGTGACTCAGTAATAGAGGATACATTCTGGTTTGCAAATAGGCAAAAAGGTGAATCGGAGCTACATCTCTTAAAACCAGCTCAAATGATAGAGGAGGGTTCCTGATGGAGTGCTGGAGGGTCAAAACACAGTTTCGTGAAAGTCAACTTTGGCACCCCAGGAATGGTAGTCCCGTGAAACGGTAATAGAGGATCCATTCCGGTTTGGAAAGAAGCAAAAAGGTGAATCGGAGCTACATCTCTTGAAACCAGCTGGAATGATAGAGGAGGGTTCCTGATGAAGTGCTGGAGGGTGAAAACACAGTTTCGTGAATGTCAACTTTGGCACCTCAGGAAGGGTAATCCAGTGAAAGGGTAATAGAGGATACATTCTGGTCTGCAATTAAGTAAAAAAGGTGAATCGGAGCTACATCTCTTAAAACCAGCTCAAATGATAGAGAAGGGTTCCTGATGGAGTGCTGGAGGGTCAAAACACAGTTTCGTGAAAGTCAACTTTGGCACCCCACGAAGGGTAATCCAGTGAAAGGGTAATAGAGGATACATTCTGGTTTGCATTTAAGTAAAAAAGTGAATCGGAGCTACATCTCTTAAAACCAGCTCAAATGATAGAGGAGGGTTTCTGATGGAGTGCTAGAGGCTCAAAACACAGTTTCGTGAAAGTCAACTTTGGCACCCCAGGAAGGGTAATCCCGTGAAAGGGTAATAGTGGATACATTCCGGTTTGGAAATAGGTAAAAATGTGATTCGGAGCTACATCTCTTAAATCCAGCTCAAATGATAGAGGAGGGTTCCTGATGGAGTGCTGGAGGGTCAAAACACAGTTTCGTGAAAGTCAACTTTGGCACCCCAGGAAGGGCAATCCCGAGAAAGGGTCACAGGGGATACGTTCTGGTTTGCAAATAGGGAAAAAGGTGAATCGGAGCTACATCTCTTAAAACCAGATCAAATGATAGAGGAGGGTTCCTGATGGAGTGCTGGATGGTCAAAACACAGTTTCGTGAAAGTAAACTTTGGCACCCCAGGAAGGGTAGTCCCGTGAAACGGTAATAGAGGATACATTCCGGTTTGCAAATAGGCAAAAAGGTGAATCGGAGCTACATCTCTTAAAACCAGCTCAAATGATAGAGGAGGGTTCCTGATGGAGTGCTGGAGGGTCAAAACACAGTTTCGTGAAAGTGAACTTTGGCACCCCAGGAAGGGTAATCCCGTGAAAGGGTAATAGAGGATACATTCTGGTTTGCAAATAAGCAAAAAGGTGAATCGGAGCTACATCTCTTAAAACCAGCTCAAATGATAGAGGAGGGTTCCTGATGGAGTGCTGGAGGGTCAAGACACAGTTTCGTGAAAGTCATCTTTGGCACCACAGGAAAGGGTAATCCAGTGAAAGGGTAGTAGAGGATACATTCTGTTTTGCAAATAGGCAAAAAGGTGAACCGGAGCTACAGCTCTTGAAGCCAGCTCAAGTGATAGAGGAGGGTTCCTGGTGGAGTGCTAGAGGGTCAAAACACAGTTTCGTGAAAGTCAACTTTGGCACCCCAGGAAGGGTAATCCAGTGACTCGGTAATAGAGGATACATTCTGGTTTGCAAATAGGCAAAAAGGTGAATCGGAGCTACATCTCTTAAAACCAGCTCAAATGATAGAGGAGGGTTCGTGATGGAGTGCTGGAGGGTCAAAACACAGTTTCGTGAAAGTCAACTTTGGCACCCCAGGAATGGTAGTCCCGTGAAACGGTAATAGAGGATCCATTCCGGTTTGGAAATATTCAAAAAGGTGAATCGGAGCTACATCTCTTAAAACCAGCTGGAATGATAGAGGAGGGTTCCTGATGAAGTGCTGGAGGGTGAAAACACAGTTTCGTGAATGTCAACTTTGGCACCTCAGGAAGGGTAATCCAGTGAAAGGGTAATAGAGGATACATTCTGGTTTGCAATTAAGTAAAAAAGGTGAATCGGAGCTACATCTCTTAAAACCAGCTCAAATGATAGAGAAGGGTTCCTGATGGAGTGCTGGAGGGTCAAAACACAGTTTCGTGAAAGTCAACTTTGGCACCCCACGAAGGGTAATCCAGTGAAAGGGTAATAGAGGAAACATTCTGGTTTGCATTTAAGTAAAAAAGTGAATCGGAGCTACATCTCTTAAAACCAGCTCAAATGATAGAGGAGGGTTTCTGATGGAGTGCTAGAGGCTCAAAACACAGTTTCGTGAAAGTCAACTTTGGCACCCCAGGAAGGGTAATCCCGTGAAAGGGTAATAGTGGATACATCATGGTTTGGAAATAGGTAAAAATGTGATTCGGAGCTACATCTCTTAAAACCAGCTCAAATGATAGAGGAGGGTTCCTTATGGAGTGCTGGAGGGTCAAAAAACAGTTTCGTGAAAGTCAACTTTGGCACCCCACGAAGGGTATTCCAGTGAAAGTGTAATAGAGGATTCATTCTGGTTTGCATTTAAGTAAAAAAGGTGAATCGGAGCTACATCTCTTAAAACCAGCTCAAATGATAGAGGATTGTTTCTGATGGAGTGCTGGAGGCTCAAAACACAGTTTCGTGAAAGTCAACTTTGCCACCCCAGGAAGGGTAATCCCGTGAAAGGGTAATAGTGGATACATCATGGTTTGGAAATAGGTAAAAATGTGAATCGGAGCTACAGCTCTTAAAACCAGCTCAAATGATAGAGGAGGGTTCCTGATGGAGTGCTGGAGGGTCAAAACACAGTTTCGTGAAAGTCAACTTTGGCACCCCAGGAAGGGTCATCCCGTGAGAGGATAATAGAGGATGAATTCTGGTTTGCAAATAGGGAAAAAGGTGAATCGGAGCTACATCTCTTAAAACTATCTCAAATGATAGAGGAGGGTTCCTGATGGAGTGCTAAAGTGTCAAAGCACAGTTTCGTGAAAGTCAACTTTGGCACCCCAGGAAGGGTCATCCCGTGAAAGGATAATAGAGGATGCATTCTGGTTTGCAAATAGGCAAAAAGGTGAATCGGAGCTACATCTCTTAAAACCAGCTCAAATGATAGAGGAGGGTTCCTTATGGAGTGCTAGAGAGTCAAAAAACAGTTTTATGAAAGTCAACTTTGGCACCAAAGGAAGGGCAATCCCGTAAAAGGGTAATAGAGGATACATTCTGGTTTGCAATTAAGTAAAAAAGGTGAATCGGAGCTACAGCTCTTAAAACCAGCTCAAATGATAGAGGAGGGTTCCTGATGGAGTGCTGGAGGGTCAAAACACAGTTTCGTGAAAGTGAACTTTGGCACCCCAGGAAGGGTAATCCCGTGAAAGGGTAATAGAGGATACATTCTGGTTTGCAAATAAGCAAAAAGGTGAATCGGAGCTACAGCTCTTAAAACCAGCTCAAATGATAGAGGAGGGTTCCTGATGGAGTGCTGGAGGGTCAAGACACAGTTTCGTGAAAGTCATCTTTGGCACCACAGGAAAGGGTAATCCAGTGAAAGGGTAATAGAGGATACATTCTGTTTTGCAATTAGGCAAAAAGGTGAACCGGAGCTACAGCTCTTGAAGCCAGCTCAAGTGATAGAGGAGGGTTCCTGGTGGAGTGCTAGAGGGTCAAAACACAGTTTCGTGAAAGTCAACTTTGGCACCCCAGGAAGGGTAATCCAGTGACGCGGTAATAGAGGATGCAATCTGGTTTGCAAATAGGCAAAAAGGTGAATCGGAGCTACATCTCTTAAAACCAGCTGAAATGATAGAGGAGGGTTCCTGATGAAGTGCTGGAGGGTCAAAACACAGTTTCGTAAAAGTCAACTTTGGCACCCCAGGAAGGGTAATCCAGTGAAAGGGTAATAGAGGATACATTCTGGTTTGCAATTAAGTAAAAAAGGTGAATCGGAGCTACATCTCTTAAAACCAGCTCAAATGATAGAGGAGGGTTCCTGATGGAGTGCTGGAGGTTCAAAACACAGTTTCGTGAAAGTCAACTTTGGTACCCCAGGAAGGGTAATCCAGTGAAAGGGTAATAGAGGATACATTCTGGTTTTCATTTAAGTAAAAAAGGTGAATCGGAGCTACATCTCTTAAAACCAGCTGAAATGATAGAGGAGGGTTCCTGATGAAGTGCTGGAGGGTGAAAACACAGTTTCGTGAAAGTCAACTTTGGCACCCCAGGAAGGGTAATCCAGTGACACGGTAATAGAGGATACATTCTGGTTTGCAAATAAGCAAAAAGGTGAATCGGAGGTACATCTCTTAAAACCAGCTCAAATGATGGAGCAGAGTTCCTGATGGAGTGCTAGAGGGTCAAAGCACAGGTTCGTGAAAGTCAACTTTGCCACCCCAGGAAGGGTAGTTGAGTGAAGCGGTAATAGTGGATACATCATGGTTTGGAAATAGGTAAAAATGTGATTGGGAGCTACAGCTCTTAAAACCAGCTCAAATGATAGAGGAGGGTTCCTGATGGAGTGCTGGAGGGTCAAAACACAGTTTCGTGAAAGTCAGCTTTGGCACCCCACGAAGGGTAATCCAGTGAAAGGGTAATAGAGGATACATTCTGGTTTTCATTTAAGTAAAAAAGGTGAATCGGAGCTACATCTCTTAAAACCAGCTCAAATGATAGAGGAGGGTTTCTGATGGAGTGCTAGAGGCTCAAAACACAGTTTCGTGAAAGTCAACTTTGCCACCCCAGGAAGGGTAATCCCGTGAAAGGGTAATAGTGGATACATCATGGTTTGGAAATAGGTAAAAATGTGAATCGGAGCTACAGCTCTTAAAACCAGCTCAAATGATAGAGGAGGGTTTCTGATGGAGTGCTAGAGGCTCAAAACACAGTTTCGAGAAAGTCAACTTTGCTACCCCAGGAAGGTTCATCCCGTGAAAGGGTAATAGTGGATACATCATGGTTTGCAAATAGGTAAAAATGTGAATCGGAGCTACAGCTCTTAAAACCAGCTCAAATGATAGAGGAGGGTTCCTGGTGGAGTGCTAGAGGGTCAAAACACAGTTTCGTGAAAGTCAACTTTGGCACCCCACGAAGGGTAATCCAGTGACGCGGTAATAGAGGATACATTCTGGTTTACAAATAAGCAAAAAGGTGAATCGGAGCTACATCTCTTAAAACCAGCTGAAATGATAGAGGAGGGTTCCTGATGAAGTGCTGGAGGGTCAAAACACAGTTTCGTGAAAGTCAACTTTGGCACCTCAGGAAGGGTAATCCAGTGAAAGGGTAATAGAGGATACATTCTGGTTTGCAATTAAGTAAAAAAGGTGAATCGGAGCTACATCTCTTAAAACCAGCTCAAATGATAGAGGAGGGTTCCTGATGGAGTGCTGGAGGTTCAAAACACAGTTTCGTGAAAGTCAACTTTGGCACCCCAGGAAGGGCAATCCCGTGAAAGGGTCACAGGGGATACATTCTGGTTTGCAAATAGGGAAAAATGTGAATCGGAGCTACAGCTCTTAAACCCAGCTCAAATGATAGAGGAGGGTTCCTGATGAAGTGCTAGAGGGTCAAAACACAGGTTCGTGAAAGTCAACTTTGCCACCCCAGGAAGGGTAATTGAGTGAAGCGGTAATAGTGGATACATCATGGTTTGGAAATAGGTAAAAATGTGATTGGGAGCTACAGCTCTTAAAACCAGCTCAAATGATAGAGGAGGGTTCCTGATGGAGTGCTGGAGGGTCAAAACACAGTTTCGTGAAAGTCAACTTTGGCACCCCACGAAGGGTAATCCAGTGAAAGGGTAATAGAGGATACATTCTGGTTTTCATTTAAGTAAAAAAGGTGAATCGGAGCTACATCTCTTAAAACCAGCTCAAATGATAGAGGAGGGTTTCTGATGGAGTGCTAGAGGCTCAAAACACAGTTTCGTGAAAGTCAACTTTGCCACCCCAGGAAGGGTAATCCCGTGAAAGGGTAATAGTGGATACATCATGGTTTGGAAATAGGTGAAAATGTGAATCGGAGCTACATCTCTTAAAACCAGCTCAAATGATAGAGGAGGAGTCCTGATGAAGTGCTGGAGGGTCAAAACACAGTTTCGTGAAAGTCAGCTTTGGCACCCCACGAAGGGTAATCCAGTGAAAGGGTAATAGAGGATACATTTTGGTTTTCATTTAAGTAAAAAAGGTGAGTCGGAGCTACAGCTCTTAAAACCAGCTCAAATGATAGAGCAGGGTTCCTGGTGGAGTGCTAGAGGGTCAAAACACAGTTTCGTGAAAGTCAACTTTGGCAACCAAGGAAGGGTGATAACGTGAAAGGGTAATGGAGGATACATTCTGGTTTGCAAATAGGCAAAAAGGTAAATCGGAGCTACAGTTCCTAAAACCAGCTCAAATGATAGAGGAGGGTTCCTGATGGAGTGCTGGAGGGTCAAAACACAGTTTTGTGAAAGACAACTTTGGCACCCCAGGAAGGGTAATCCCGTGAAAGGGTAATAGAGGACACATTCTGATTTGCAAATAAGCAAAAAGGTGAATCGGAGCTACAGCTCTTAAAACCAGCTTAAATGATACAGGAGGGTTCCTGATTGAGTTCTAGAGGGTCAAAACACAGTTTCGTGAAAGTCAACTTTGGCACCCCAGGAAGGGTAATCCCGTGAAAGGGTAATAGAGGATGCATTCTGGTTTGCAAATAGGTAAAAAGGTGAATCGGAGCTACATCTCTTAAAACCAGCTCAAATGATAGAGGAGGAGTCCTGATGAAGTGCTGGAGGGTCAAAACACA
Source organism: Haliotis asinina (assembly GCF_037392515.1). NCBI lineage: Eukaryota > Metazoa > Mollusca > Gastropoda > Lepetellida > Haliotidae > Haliotis > Haliotis asinina. The sequence continues at coordinate 24,654,918 of NC_090291.1, forward strand.
GTTTCGTGAAAGTCAACTTTGGCACCCCAGGAAGTGTAATCCCGTGAAAGGGTAATAGATGATGCATTCTGGTTTGCAATAAAGCAAAAAGGTGCATCGGAGCTACATCTCTTAAAACCAGCTCAAATGATAGAGGAGGGTTCCTGATGAAGTGCTGAAAGGTCAAAACACAGTTTCGTGAAAGTCAACTTTGGCATCCCAGGAAGGGTAATCCAGTGAAAGGATCATAGTGGATACATCATGCTTTGGAAATAGGTAAATATGTGAATCGGAGCTACAGCTCTTAAAACCAGCTCAAATGATAGATATGGGTTAGTGGTGGAGTTCTAGAGGGTCAAAACACAGTTTCGTGAAAGTCAACTTTGGCACCCCAGGAAGGGTAATCCAGTGAAAGCGTAATAGAGGATACATTCCGGTTTACAAATAGGCAAAAAGGTGAATCGGAGCTATATGTCTAAAAAACCAGCTCAAATGATAGAGGAGGGTTCCTGATGGAGTGCTGGAGGGTGAAAACACAGTTCCGTGAAAGTCAACTTTGGCACCCCAGGAAGGGTAATCCCGTGAGAGGGTAATAGAGGATGCATTCTGCTTTGCAAATAGGTAAAAAGGTGAATCGGAGCTACATCTCTTAAAACCAGCTCAAATGATAGAGGAGGAGTCCTGATGAAGTGCTGATGGGTCAAAACACAGTTTCGTGAAAGTCAACTTTGGCACCCCAGGAAGGGTAATCCAGTGAAGCGGTAATAGAGGATACATTCCGGTTTGCAAATAGGCAAAAAGGTGAATTGGAGCTACATCCCTTAAAACCAGCTCAAATGATGGAGGTGGGTTCCTGGTGGAGTGCTAGAGGGTCAAAACACAGTTTCGTGAAAGTCAACTTTGGCAACCAAGGAAGGGTGATAACGTGAAAGGGTAATAGAGGATACATTCTGGTTTCCTATTAAGCAAAAAAGGTGAATCGGAGCTACATCTCTTAAAACCAGCTCAAATGATAGAGGTGGGTTCCTGATGGCGTGCTGGAGGGTCAAAACACAGTTTCGTGAAAGTCAACTTTGGCACCCCAGGAAGGGTAATCTCGTGAAAGGGTAATAGAGGATACATTCTGGTTTACAATTAAGCAAAAAGGTGAATCGGAGCTACAGCTCTTAAAACCAGATCAAATGATAGATGAGGGTTCCTGATGGAGTGCTAGAGGCTCAAAACACAGTTTCGTGAAAGTCAACTTTGGCACCCCAGGAAGGGTAATCTCGTGAAAGGGTAATAGAGGATGCATTCTGGTTTACAATTAAGCAAAAAGGTGAATCGGAGCTACAGCTTTTAAAACCAGCTCAAATGATAGAGGAGCGTTTCTGATGGAGTTCTAGAGGGTCAAAACACAGTTTCGTGAAAGTCAACTTTGGCACCCCAGGAAGGGTAATCCCGTGAAAGGGTAATAGAGGATACATTCCGGTTTACAAATAGGCAAAAAGGTGAATCGGAGCTATATGTCTAAAAAACCAGCTCAAATGATAGAGGAGGGTTCCTGATGGAGTTCTAGAGGCTCAAAACACAGTTTCGTGAAAGTCAACTTTGGCACCCCAGGAAGGGTAATCTCGTGAAAGGGTAGAAGAGGATACATTCTGGTTTGCAAATAAGCAAAAAGGTGAGTTGGAGCTACAGCTCTTAAAACCAGCTCAAGTGATAGATATGGGTTCCTGGTGGAGTTCTAGAGGGTCAAAACACAGTTTCGTGAAAGTCAACTTTGGCACCCCAGGAAGGGTAATCCCGTGAAAGGATCATAGTGGATACATCATGCTTTGGAAATAGGTAAATATGTGAATCGGAGCTACAGCTCTTAAAACCAGCTCAAATGATAGATATGGGTTCCTGGTGGAGTTCTAGAGGGTCAAAACACAGTTTCGTGAAAGTCAACTTTGGCACCCCAGGAAGGGTAATCCAGTGAAAGCGTAATAGAGGATACATTCCGGTTTACAAATAGGCAAAAAGGTGAATCGGAGCTATATGTCTAAAAAACCAGCTCAAATGATAGAGGAGGGTTCCTGATGGAGTGCTGGAGGGTGAAAACACAGTTCCGTGAAAGTCAACTTTGGCACCCCAGGAAGGGTAATCCCGTGAGAGGGTAATAGAGGATGCATTCTGCTTTGCAAATAGGTAAAAAGGTGAATCGGAGCTACATCTCTTAAAACCAGCTCAAATGATAGAGGAGGAGTCCTGATGAAGTGCTGATGGGTCAAAACACAGTTTCGTGAAAGTCAACTTTGGCACCCCAGGAAGGGTAATCCAGTGAAGCGGTAATAGAGGTTACATTCTATTTTGGAAATAAGGAAAAAGGTGAATCGGAGCTACAGCTCTTAAAACCAGCTCAAATGATAGAGGAGGGTTCCTGATGGAGTTCTAGAGGGTCAAAACACAGTTTCGTGAAAGTTAACTTTGGCACCCCAGGAAGGGTAATCCCGTGAAAGGGTCACAGAGGATATATTGTGGTTTGCAAATAGGCAAAAAGGTGAATCGGAGCTACAGCTCTTAAAACCAGCTCAAAAGAAAGAGGAGGGTTTCTGATGGAGTGCTAGAGGGTGAAAACACAGTTTCGTGAAAGTCAACTTTGGCACCCCACGAAGGTAGTCCCGTGAAAGGGTAATAGAGGATAGATCATGGTTTGGAAATAGGTAAAAAGATAAATCGGAGCTACAGCTCTTAAAACCAGCTCAAATGATAGAGGAAGGTTCGTGATGGACTGCTAGAGGGTCAAAACACTGTGACACATTCACACGATTACCCTTCCTGGGGTGAAAAAGTTGACTTTCACGAAATTGTGTTTTGACTCTCTAGCACTCCATCATTAACCCTCCTCTATCACTTGAGTTGGTTTTAAGAGCTGTAGTTCCAATTCACCTTTTTACGTATTTCAAAACAATGATGGGTCCTGTATTACCCTTTCACGGGATTACCCTTCCTGGGATGCCAAAGTTGACTTTCACCAAACTGTGTTTTGACCCTCTAGCACTCCATCAGGAACCCTCCTCTATCATTTGAGCTGGTTTTTAAGAGCTGTAGCTCCGATTCACCTTTTTGCTTAATTGCAAACCAGAATGTATCCTCTAATACCCTTCCACGGGATTACCCTTCCTGGGGTGCCAAACTTGACTTTCACGAAACTGTGTTTTTACGTTCCAGTACTTCATCAGGAACCCTCCTCTATCATTTGAGCTGGTTTTAAGAGCTGTAGCTCCGGTTCACATTTTACCTATTTCCTATCCAGAATGTATCCTCTATTACCCTTTCACGGGATTATCCTTCCTGGGGTGCCAAAGTTGACTTTCACCAAACTGTGTTTTGACCCTCTAGCACTCCATCAGGAACCCTCCTCTATCATTTTAGCTGGTTTTTAAGAGCTGTAGCTCCGATTCACCTTTTTGCTTAATTGTAAACCAGAATGTATCCTCTATTACCCTTTCACGGGATTACCCTTCGTGGGGTGCCAAAGTTGACTTTCACGAAACTGTGTTTTGACCCTCCAGCACTCCATCAGGAACCCTCCTCTCTCATTTGAGCTGGTTTTTTAGAGATGTAGCTCCGATTCACCTTTTTGCCTATTTGCAAACCGGAATGTATCCTCTATTACCCTTTCACTGGATTACCCTTCCTGGGGTGCCAAAGTTGACTTTCACGAAACTGTGTTTTGACCCTCTAGAACTCCATCAGGAACCCTCCTCTATCATTTGAGCTGGTTTTAAGAGATGTAGCTCCGTTTCAAATTTTTACCTATTTCGTAACCAGAATGTATCCTCTATTACCCTTTCACGGGATTACCCTTCCTTGGGTGCCTAAGTTGACTTTCACGAAACTGTGTTTTGAAACTCTAGAAGTCCATCAGGAACCCTCCTCTATCATTTGAGCTGGTTTTAAGAGATGTAGCTCCGATTCACCTTTTTGCTTAATTGTAAACCAGAATGTATCTACTATTACCCTTTCACGGGATTACCCTTCCTGGGGTGCCAAAGTTGACTTTCACGAAACTGTGTTTTGACTCTCCAGCAGTTCATCAGGAACCCTCCTCTATCATTTGAGCTGGTTTTAGGAGCTGTAGCTCCGATTCACCTTTTTGCCTAATTGCAAACCAGAATGTATCCTCTAATACCCTTTCACGGGATTACCCTTCCTGGGGTGCCAAAGTTGACTTTCACGAAACTGTGTTTTGACCCTCCAGCACTCCATCAAGATCCCTCCTCTATCATTTGAGCTGGTTTTAAGAGATGTAGCTCCGATTCACCTTCTTTACTTAACTACAAACCAGAATGTATGCTCTATTACCCTTTCACGGGATTACCCTTCCTGGGGTGCCAAAGCTGACTTTCACCAAACTGTGTTTTGACCCTCCAGCACTCCATCAGGAACCCTCCTCTATCATTTGAGCTGGTTTTAAGAGCTGTAGCTCCGATTCACCTTTTTGCTTATTTGCAAAACAGAATGTATCGTCTATTTCCCTTTCACGGGATTACCCTTCCTGGGGTGCCAAAGTTGACTTTCACGAAACTGTGTTTTGACCCTCCAGCACTCCATCAGGAACCCTCCTCTATCATTTGAGCTGGTTTTAAGAGATGTACCTCCGATTCACCTTTTTTACTTAATTGGAAACCAGACTGTATGCTCTATTACCCTTTCACTGGATTACCCTTCCTGGGTTGCCAAAGTTGACTTTCACGAAACTGTGTTTTGACCCTCCAGCACTCCATCAGGAACCCTCCTCTATCATTTGAGCTGGTTTTTTAGAGATATAGCTCCGATTCACCTTTTTGGCTATTTGCAAACCAGAATGTATCCACTTTTACCCTTTCACGGGATAACCCTTCGTGGGGTGCTAAAGTTGACTTTCACGAAACGGTGTTTTGAGCCTCTAGAACTCCATCAGGAACCCTCATTTATCATTTGATCTGGTTTTAAGAGCTGTAGCTCCGATTCACCTATTTGCTTAATTGTAAACCAGAATGTATCCTGTATTACCCTTTCACGGGATTACCCTTCTTGGGGTGCCAAAGTTGACTTTCACGAAACTGTGTTTTGACCCTCCAGCACTTCATCAGGACTCCTCCTCTATCATTTGAGCTGGTTTTAAGAGCTGTAGCTCCGATTCACCTTTTTGCTTATTTGCAAACCAGAATGTGTCCTCTATTACCCTTTCACGGGATTACCCTTCCTGGGGTGCCAAAGTTGACTTTCACGAAACTGTGTTTTGACCCTCTAGCACTCCATCAGGAACCCTCCTCTGTCATTTGAGCTGGTTTTAAGAGATCTAGCTCCCATTCAAATTTTTACCTATTTCCAAACCAGAATGTATGCTCTATTACCCTTTCACGGGATTACCCTTCCTGGGGTGCCAAAGTTGACTTTCACAAAACTGTGTTTTGACCCTCTTGAACTCCATCAGGAACCCTCCTCTATCATTTGAGCTGGTTTTAAGGGATGTAGCTCCGATTCACCTTTTTGCCTATTTGCAAACCGGAATGTATCCTCTATGGCCGCTTCACTGGATTACCCTTCCTGCGATGCCAAAGTTGACTTTCACGAAACTGTGTTTTGACCCTCCAGCACTCCATCAGGAACCCTCCTTAATCATTTGAGCTGGTTTTAAGGGATGTAGCTCCGATTCACCTTTTTGCCTATTTGCAAACCGGAATGTATCCTCTATTGCCGCTTCACTGGATTACCCTTCCTGGGGTGCCAAAGTTGACTTTCACGAAACTGTGTTTTGACCCTCCAGCACTCCATCAGGAACCCTCCTCTATCATTTGAGCTGGTTTTAAGAGATGTAGCTCCGATTCACCTTTTTGCTTAATTGTAAACCAGAATGTATCCACTATTACCCTTTCACGGGATTACCCTTCCTGGGGTGCCAAAGTTGACTTTCACGAAACTGTGTTTTGACCCTCTAGAACTCCATCAGGAACCCTCCTCTATCATTTGAGCTGGTTTTAAGAGATGTAGCTCCGATTTACCTTTTTGCCTATTTGCAAACCGGAATGTATCCTCTATTACCGTTTCACTGGATTACCCTTCGCGGGGTGCCAAAGTTGACTTTCACGAAACTGTGTTTTGACCCTCTAGCACTCCATGAGGAACCCTCCTCTATCATTTGACCTGGTTTTTAGACATGTAGCTCCGATTCACCTTTTTGCCTATTTGCAAACCAGAATGCATCCTATATTACCCTTTCACGGGATTACCCTTCCTGGGGTGCCAAAGTTGACTTTCACGAAACTGTGTTTTGACCCTTTAGCACTCCATCGGGAAGCCTAGTCGATCATTTGAGCTGGTTTTAGTATTCCGGTGGCGGTGCGCCATGCATTGGTGGATGTTGTGGTGTAGTCATGTATATCAGCGGTGGTGTGCCATGCATTGGTGGATGTTGTGGTGTACTCATGGATGCTGGTGGCGGTGCAAAATGCATTCGTGGATGTTGTGATGTACTCATGTATACCGGTGGAGGTGCCCCATGTCGGTGGGGGTGTGCCATCCATTGGTGGATGTGATGGTTTTCTCTCATGTATGCATGTGGTGGTGCTCCATGCATTGGTGGATGTTATGGTGTACTCATGTATGCCGGTGGCGGTGCACCATGCATTGGTGGATGTTGTGGTGTGCTCATGTATACCAGTGGCGGTGTGCCATGGATTGGTGGATGTTGTGGTGTAGTGATGTATGTCAGTGGTGGTGTTACATTGATTGGTGGATGTGATGGTTATATCTCTTGTATGAGGCTGGCGGTGCGCCATGCATTGGTGGATGTTGTGGTGTACTGATGTATGCCGGTGGTGTTGCACCATGCATTGGTGGATGTTGTGGTGTACTCATGTATGTCAGTGCCGGTGTGCCATGCATTGGTGGATGTTATGGTGTACTCATGTATGCCGGTGGCGGTGCGCCATGCATTGGTGGATGTTGTGGTGTAGTCATGTATATCAGCGGTGGTGTGCCATGCATTGGTTTATGTTGTGGTGTACTCATGGATGCCGGTGGCGGTGCAAAATGCATTCGTGGATGTTGTGATGTACTCATGTATACCGGTGGAGGTGCCCCATGTCGGTGGGGGTGTGCCATCCATTGGTGGATGTGATGGTTTTCTCTCATGTATGCATGTGGTGGTGCTCCATGCATTGGTGGATGTTATGGTGTACTCATGTATGCCGGTGGCGGTGCGCCATGCATTGGTGGATGTTGTGGTGTGCTCATGTATACCAGTGGCGGTGTGCCATGGATTGGTGGATGTTGAGGTGTAGTGATGTATGTCAGTGGTGGTGTGCCAGTGATTGGTGGATGTGATGGTTATGTCTCTTGTATGAGGCTGGCGGTGCGCCATGCATTGGTGGATGTTGTGGTGTACTCAAGTATGCCGGTGGTGGTGCACCATGCATTGGTGGATGTTATGGTGTACTCATGTATACCAGTGGCGGTGCTCCATGGATTGGTGGATGTTGTGGTGTACTCATGTATGTCAGTGGTGGTGTGCCATTCGTTGGTGGATGTGATGGTTATGTCTCTTGTATGAGGCTGGCGGTGCCCCATGCATTGGTGGATGTTGTGGTGTACTCATGTATGCCGTTGGTGGTGCCCCGTGCATTGGTGGATGTTGTGGTGTACTCATGTATGCTGTTGGCGGTGCCCCACGCATTGATGGATGTTGTGGTGTACTCATGTATTCCGGTGGTGGTGCGCCATGCATTGGTGGATGTTTTAGTGTCCCATGTAATGCCGGCGGTGGTGCGCCATGCATTGGTGAATGTGATGGTGGTGTCTCATTTACATGTATTGTGGTGTACGATTTTGAGATGATTTTTTTTACTTTAAACAAAACGTGAACCAGACTTAGTGAAATTAATATTTCGAATCCACGTCATTTTATCTTGCAACTGAAAATTTAAGTCTTAGAATTTTATTCAACTTAGGATAGAAGTTGTTTAACAAACGATTATAGATTCAAATCGTTATTACTGGTTTGTATTGCAAGGAGGTAAGCGCAGCAGTTAGAACAGTGAAACAAATGCACGTGCGGTACGCAATGAGCGTTAACTTAGACCAACCCAATTTCTCGACGTTGTATTTAATGTGCACCCCAAACCCCCTGTAATACAAACATTAAATTACGATCGTTTGTTTAACAACTTTCATCTTAAGTTGAATAAAATTCTGAGAATTAAATGTTCAGTTGGCAAGGTATAAAATTATAAGAAATTTGCCATCGTAATTTCATTTAATTCGATTTACGTTTTTGTTTAAAGAGACATTCGTCGGTACGCTTTCACGGCAAACGGACTGTAATCACGAAAACGATGAGCAGTGATAAGCACATCACAATTTACAACATTCCCACCCACGGACGACAGTTTGTTTTAATTCATTTACATTGAATGTTCCATACCCCTATGTCACTTTGGGTTTAACTTGTAATTTTAAATTTACAATGGGTTATACCTGTATTGTATTAGCCGTTGATTATGTTTCAGCTATATTGCCTTACATAAATAAATCTGTAATTAATGAAAGAAAATTTTGTTTCGTTTTGTTTCAATAATGAATATTACCAGGTCTTACTTGGCTCACGCTAAATAAGAAAACATGCCTCCGTGCAAACACTTGTGATTGAGGTGCTGTCAATAGCTCTAATCCTTTGTTTCGGGTTCGGCGACTGGGATTAGGTTGCGTAAGCGAGCGACCCGAAGCGAGCGACTGAAGCCCGCTTGGAGTGTGAGCACCCACCTATAGTGACGTGAAATATTCGTCGTGGGGACAGAAAGTCTTGAAATCCTGTAGAGGTAGGACGACTTCAAGGATTCTTCGGAAGGGCGACAGAGGACCATACAGGTAGGTGTATCCATATCTATTTGGAAGAAAATATGCATCTTCATGGTTTTTGTTAATATACAGGGCACACTCATTCTCTCATAGTACACAGCCATTTAGGTATAGATGGGAAAGGTTGATACTGGTTTCTGCATGTAAACGGAGTTGTAGTGTAGCCTAGTTGTTCAAGTGTTGGCACGTCATGTTCAGTACCATTGTTCGAGTCCTCACTTAAATACTATGCCCCATGCCCACGTACGAGGCTCGTCGTTGGAAAATTGCCCAAAGCGGCAGAAAACCACACTTACTCGCTGTTGCTAATACAATCTACATCCGAGAGAAATGTGATTACTGATGCTTATGCATGACTCATTTCTTTCAGACGCAGGAACCCTGGCACACTCTGGATTTGGTGTTGTGTCACTCTACACCCTTCCACCTGGACTTTAGTACACTGGCTTTCCGAGGGTCCGATGGGATGAGCTTTTGTCTCATGGTGGCTCCATTGTGCGTCTGCTCTCCGCGTAGCCCCCTGCCGAGCGTACATGGACTAGGTTCGGTGCTAGGGCCTGACTGTACAGTCAGGATGGTTGTTACAGCAACCCAGCTAGTTTAGGGTTGGCACACTCTGTGGCCCCAGTCTTTTCAGCACCCCCAGTAGACCCAATGCTGACTGCACTTGACTGGTAGATTAGGGGTTAGTGTAGATAGGGCCCCCTTCGTGCATGCCCTGTGCGATGCTATCTATAGATAGTATAACTTAGTGTTAACCCACCATTCCGTCCTTCAATAGGTAGTTCGAGGCAAAGCAAGTCCCGGATGGTCACTTTGAAAGTCAGTGTACTGGCCACCTGCTGGTAAAGCATTCACTATTTCAGTTTAAAACTTAGATGAAATTTTGTTTTCCACGTCCCGACATATTTGCTTTGCATTTAAATGTAAGGGGATCGTCGAATAACCGAATGGTTAAAGTGTTCGCTCATGACCCTCCTAACAAACCTATTTCGATTTTCAATATCTGAATGATGTGTGAAGCCGATATTTGTTGTTTCTCACCGTGATATAGCTGGTATGCTGGTTAAAGCAGTGTAAAAACGACACTCATGCAGTCTTAATATGTGCTGGAAGTATAAACTATGATAAAGAATACTGTTTACCTTTATTAGCAGAAGCCACTGTGTTCTTCCAAACGATCTTTTAAAGAAAACATACAGTGCCTCCTTGTGTGCAATGACGTCTACTGCCAAGTCACAACTTGATTTTCGTGTTTGAGATATGTTCTCGTGGAATCATATATTTTGAATTTATGCACACAGTACAAATGATGTAAAATATGTTTACCTTTATTATCAGGAGCGTGGATGCCATCGTCCTGGGGGCAGAAATGGACCCTGAAGTCCCCCAGAGGCAGGACGACTGCCGAGAAGATATTCCGTGGACAGAAGTGGATCAAGGTCTCTTCTGGAGCAGCATGTGGATGTTTTACTGTTCGGACATTTTGTGACAATGTACTCTGCGTGTCTACTACTGTAAACCCTCCAGTAGAATAGGTAGCGTTGCATACGTTGAGGGAACACGGTTCCAGAGTTTTTTTCTCAAAAGTGTTTTTTATCTCTGGTTTTACGTGTCGGGCTTCAGTTACCTTTGACCTTGTTCAAATCTCAAATTTGATCAAGATCAATTTAGACACACAATCTGCGACAACAATGTTGGTGTTTATGTTCGAGGATTTGGTACTGTTCCATGTTGGGAATGATGACATTAATAAAACATAATCCGCACAGCTGGTCCAGTTGTACTTGTTTGTTTTGCTGTTTTGTTTGTGAAACTTGTGAACTCGAGAAGAATTGTTTTTGTCCATGGAAATCGGATGTGCACGACGTCATCGCCTTGTAGGAGTGCTTGTTTTTAGCCATACGCTGCCATGCACTGCTAAACACCGCCAACACAGAAACACATCACGAAACAAGTCCAACGTTAAAACAATAGATGAATACACGGGGGTATTCTAATGTCTACAAACCAGAACGTACAATACAAAAGCCTATCAACATTACTAGATCACATCGCAGAGACCTTTAGGTCAATGTATGTACTAAACAATCCAGTGGTGTCTGTAGATGAGACAAGACATTAAATGAAAAGCTCCCACCAACATCCAACAGTCTAGAATATTACATTGCGCAAGTAAACAACCAAGTGCATGTTTGCCAATCATATTCCTTTACCATTTGACCATGGTTAGAGCATTTGTGGTGGTCAGCGTTTCCCTGTTCAGGTGTTCTGATGTCGAGAGATGCTGCTCTCCATGGATTGGTTGAACTGACACAGAGTAAATGCAATAAAGTCAGTATGCCATCAGAGAGAGATCTATATCAAAGCAGATAAACTGAACAATTTGTAAGCTTCTGAATGTATCCAAAGTGATTAACAGTTATCTGACAGACCATTTGAATAGCTACTACGAGAGCTTAGAGGCAGTTATCGATCGTGAAGCATAGTTTTCTAATACTTTGGATACTGCTATTTCATCAAATAGTTTAGGAATGTATAGCTTTTATTAACCATAACATTGAACTGTGTTAAACATGTGACACCAAATGAATTGTTTGTTAGTTCTCTGCTCTGTATAGGCACTAAACCTACAATGGTGGCCATCTTGGCAGCCATTTTTGAATTCTGGGTAATATCAAGTTATTCCATGTAGCATGTTGTCACTCTAAAAGTAAACAGGAAACAAAATCTCGTCTCAAAGAGTAAGCTGTAAAACATTATAATATCACGACATGACCATACAAAATCCCCTGTTTTGTGCCCGAGTCACCACTCTAGAAGATACAAGTGTCAAAAAACATAAAAAGTATCAACATTGGCCGTAAATGGACACATTCGGTGTTATTTTTTATGTAAATGTAACTGCCGAGACGACAATTCAAATGGCGGTCATTTTCATTATTTTCAAAAGCAAATATATGTCCAAAAACATATACACACTTTAGCAATACACAAAAGTCACAATGACAGTGATCAGATTGATATTAGTTAAACTATCCATGATTAACTTTGAGATGTTGTCGGCCAGCAAACCAAATGTCATGAAAATGCTCACAGACCTCCACTACATAAAATGGCCTGTGAAAACCTGAGTATTAAAGGCCTTTTCATGAGCCAAAGACATCATACTAATTGAAGATAGTGTCAAACAAAGTCAGTACTGGGGAGACTACGACATCAGATTTTTCAGCTGCCTCCTCCTGTACTACTTCAATACCCTTGGATACAGCCAAGGGGTTCACCTTTTACGGTGTCTCGATCATAAGGAAAAGAGGCCAATACTCAATCGATGCAGAAGGTCTGTGATCAGTATCAATAGGGTCAATTTCAAGTGGACAGTTTGGGCTTTTGGGCGGAATTTCATAGGTGTAAGCCATGGTTAGTGTAATATGGTTCATCACCCGAGCCACCCACCCACCACGGAGTAATACAAGGACAATGCTAAAAGCAAGTGGGTCTCCAACTTACAGCACCAAGGATACCCGGATGATCTACTCCAGCAGAATAATGAATATTAATATTTCTACCAGATTGGCCCATGAGCCATATTAACTACGAGGTTGAAAATATCGGGGTTCATATTTTTCATACGATGACCTAGGGGAAAATATTACTTTGGCATGGTGAGGTGACGTCGTGAGCAATGTAAGGAGGCCACGTCTCCTCTATAACGTTGCGTTCTAAATGAGGCCATTGTGGGTAACCAGCCCATGTTTGAAAGGTGAGTTTGGTAATAGATAGGCACACTCGTGGTTAAATATCTGTATATCAGTCGCTTCCGTTCGGGGAATACCAACATTCCAAATAGTGTCGTAAACATAGTTTCACATTAATTAGAAACAGCCTTAACAATAATAAACGTATTGCATCCTGCATACGTCAACTTTCAGGGTGTATTGCACTCTGTAGACAGGTGGATGTGGATGGAGTGCTAGAGGGTCAAAACAAAGTTTCGTAAAAGTCATCTTTGGCACCCCAGGAAGGGTAATCCCGTGAAAGGGTCATAGTGGACACATCATGGTTTGCAAAAACGTAGAAAGGTAAATAGGAGCTACATGTTTTAAAACCAGCAAAAATGATAGAGGAGGGTTCCTGATGGAGTGCTAGAGGGTCAAAACACAGTTTCGTGAAAGTCAACTTTGGCACCCCAGGAATGGTAGTCCCGTGAAACGGTAATAGAGGATACATTCCAGTTTGCAAAAAGGCAAAAAGGTGAATCGGAGCTACATCTCTTAAAACCAGCTCAAATGATAGAGGAGGGTTCCTGATGGAGTGCTGGAGGGTCAAAACACAGTTTCGTGAAAGTCAACTTTGGCACCCCAGGAAGGGCAATCCCGTGAAAGGGTCACAGGGGATACATTCTGGTTTGCAAATAGGGAAAAATGTGAATCGGAGCTACAGCTTTTAAAACCAGCTCAAATGATAGAGGAGGGTTCCTGATGGAGTTCTAGAGGGTCAAAACACCGTTTGGTGAAAGTCAACTTTGGCACCCTAGGAAGGGTAATCCCGTGAAAGGGTTATAGAGAATACATTCTGGTTACCAAATAGGTAAAAATTTGAAACGGAGCCACAGCTCTTAAAACCAGCTCAAATGATAGAGGAGGGTTCCTGATGGAGTTCGAGAGGGTCAAAACACAGTTTCGTGAAAGTCAACTTTGGCACCCCAGGAAGGATAATCCCGTGAAACGGTAATAGAGGATACATTCCGGTTTGCAAATAGGCAAAAAGGTGAATCGGAGCTACATCTCTTAAAACCAGCTCAAATGATAGAGGAGGGTTCCTGATGGAGTGCTGGAGGGTCAAAACACAGTTTCGTGAAAGTCAACTTTGGCACCCCAGGAAGGGCAATCCCGTGAAAGGGTCACAGGGGATACACTCTGGTTTGCAAATAGGGAAAAATGTGAATCGGAGCTACAGATCTTAAAACCAGCTCAAATGATAGAGGAGGGTTCCTGATGAAGTGCTAGAGAGTCAAAACACAGTTTCGTGAAAGTCAACTTTGGCACCCCAGGAAGGGTAATCCAGTGAAGCGGTAATAGAGGATACATTCTGGTTTGCAAATAGGCAAAAAGGTGAATCGGAGCTACATCTCTTAAAACCAGCTCAAATGATAGAGGAGGGTTCCTGATGAAGCGCTTGAGGGTCAAAACACAGTTTCGTGAAAGTCAACTTTGGCACCCCAGGAAGGGTAATCCAGTGAAGCGGTAATAGAGGATACATTCTGGTTTGCAAATAAGCAAAAAGGTGAATCGGAGGTACATCTCTTAAAACCAGCTCAAATGATAGAGCAGGGTTCCTGATGGAGTGCTAGAGGGTCAAAGCACAGTTTCGTGAAAGTCAACTTTGCCACCCCAGGAAGGGTAATTCAGTGAAGCGGTAATAGAGGATACATTCTGGTTTGCAAATAGGGAAAAATGTGAATCGGAGCTACAGCTTTCAAATCCAGCTCAAATAATAGAGGAGGGTTCCTGATGGAGTGCTAGAGGGTCAAAACACAGTTTCGTGAAAGTCAACTTTGGCACCCCAGGAAGGTTAATCCCGTGAAAGGGTAATAGAGGATGCATTCTGGTTAGCAAATAGGCAAAAATTTGAAACGGAGCTACAGCTCTTGAAACCAGCTCAAATGATAGAGGAGGAGTCGTGATGAAGTGCTGGAGGGTCCAAACACAGTTTCGTGAAAGTCAGCTTTGGCACCCCAGTAAGGGTAAACCCGTGAAAGGGTAATAGAGGATGCATTCTGGTTTGCAAATACGTAAAAATGTGAATCGGAGCTACATCTCTTAAAACCAGCCCAAATGATACAGGAGGAGTCCTGATGAAGTGTTGGAGGGTCAAAACACAGTTTCGTGAAAGTCAACTTTTGCACCCCAGGAAGGGTAATCCCGTGAAGCGGTAATAGAGGATGCATTCTGGTTTGCAATTAAGCAAAAAGGTGAATCGGAGCTACATCTCTTAAAACCAGCTCAAATGATAGAGGAGGGTTCCTGATGAAGTGCTAGAGGGTCAAAACACAGTTTCGTGAAAGTCAACTTTGGCACCCCAGGAAGGGTAATCCAGTTAAGCGGTAATAGAGGATACATTCTGGTTTGCAAATAGGCAAAAAGGTGAATCGGAGCTACATCTCTTAAAAACAGCTCAAATGATAGAGGAGGGTTTCTGATGGAGTGCTGGAGGGTCAAAACACAGTTTCGTGAAAGTCAACTTTGGCACCCCAGGAATGGTAGTCCCGTGAAACGGTAATAGAGGATACATTCCAGTTTGCAAATAGGCAAAAAGGTGAATCGGAGCTACATCTCGTAAAATCAGCTCAAATGATAGAGGAGGGTTCCTGATGGAGTGCTGGAGGGTCAAAACACAGTTTCGTGAAAGTCAACTTTGGCACCCCAGGAAGGGTAATCCCGTGAAAGGGTCACAGGGGACACATTCTGGTTTGCAAATAGGGAAAAATGTGAATCGGAGCTACAGCTTTTAAAAACAGCTCAAATGATAGAGGAGGGTTCCTGATGAAGTGCTAGAGGGTCAAAACACAGTTTCGTGAAAGTCAACTTTGGCACCCCAGGAAGGGTAGTCCCGTGAAACGGTAATAGAGGATACATTCCAGTTTGCAAATAGGCAAAAAGGTGAATCGGAGCTACATCTCTTAAAACCAGCTCAAATGATAGAGGAGGGTTCCTGATGGAGTGCTGGAGGGTCAAAACACAGTTTCGTGAAAGTCAACTTTGGCACCCCAGGAAGGGCAATCCCGTGAAAGGGTCACAGGGGATACATTCTGGTTTGCAAATAGGGAAAAATGTGAATCGGAGCTACAGCTTATAAAACCAGCTCAAATGATAGAGGAGGGTTCCTGATGGAGTTCTAGAGGGTGAAAACACCGTTTGGTGAAAGTCAACTTTGGCACCCCAGGAAGGGTAATCCCGTGAAAGGGTTATAGAGGATACATTCTGGTTACCAAATAGGTAAAAATTTGAAACGGAGCCACAGCTCTTAAAACCAGCTCAAATGATAGAGGAGGGTTCCTGATGGAGTTCGAGAGGATCAAAACACAGTTTCGTGAAAGTCAACTTTGGCACCCCAGGAAGGATAATTCCGTGAAACGGTAATAGAGGATACATTCCGGTTTGCAAATAGGCAAAAAGGTGAATCGGAGCTACATCTCTTAAAACCAGCTCAAATGATAGAGGAGGGTTCCTGATGGAGTGCTGGAGGGTCAAAACACAGTTTCGTGAAAGTCAACTTTGGCACCCCAGGAAGGGCAATCCCGTGAAAGGGTCACAGGGGATACATTCTGGTTTGCAAGTAGGGAAAAATGTGAATCGGAGCTACCGCTCTTAAAACCAGCTCAAATGATAGAGGAGGGTTCCTGATGAAGTGCTAGAGGGTCAAAACACAGTTTCGTGAAAGTCAACTTTGGCACCCCAGGAAGGGTAATCCAGTGAAGCGGTAATAGAGGATACATTCTGGTTTGCAAATAGGCAAAAAGGTGAATCGGAGCTACATCTCTTAAAACCAGCTCAAATGATAGAGGAGGGTTCCTGATGAAGTGCTTGAGGGTCAAAACACAGTTTCGTGAAAGTCAACTTTGGCACCCCAGGAAGGGTAATCCAGTGAAGCGGTAATAGAGGATACATTCTGGTTTGCAAATAAGCAAAAAGGTGAATCGGAGGTACATCTCTTAAAACCAGCTCAAATGATAGAGCAGGGTTCCTGATGGAGTGCTAGAGGGTCAAAGCACAGTTTCGTGAAAGTCAACTTTGCCACCCCAGGAAGGGTAATTCAGTGAAGCGGTAATAGAGGATACATTCTGGTTTGCAAATAGGGAAAAATGTGAATCGGAGCTACAGCTTTCAAATCCTGCTCAAATAATAGAGGAGGGTTCCTGATGGAGTGCTAGAGGGTCAAAACACAGTTTCGTGAAAGTCAACTTTGGCACCCCAGGAAGGGTAATCCCGTGAAAGGGTAATAGAGGATGCATTCTGGTTAGCAAATAGGCAAAAATTTGAAACGGAGCTACAGCTCTTGAAACCAGCTCAAATGATAGGGGAGGAGTCCTGATGAAGTGCTGGAGGGTCAAAACACAGTTTCGTGAAAGTCAACTTTGGCACCCCAGGAAGGGTAATCCCGTGAAAGGGTAATAGTGGATACATCATGGTTTGGAAATAGGTAAAAATGTGATTCGGAGCAACAGCTCTTAAATCCAGCTCAAATAATAGAGGAGGGTTCCTGATGGAGTGCTAGAGGGTCAAAACACAGTTTCGTGAAAGTCAACTTTGGCACCCCAGGAAGGGTAATCCCGTGAAAGGGTAATAGAGGATGCATTCTGGTTTGCAAATAGGCAAAAATTTGAAACGGAGCTACAGCTCTTGAAACCAGCTCAAATGATAGAGGAGGAGTCGTGATGAAGTGCTGGAGGGTCCAAACACAGTTTCGTGAAAGTCAGCTTTGGCACCCCAGTAAGGGTAATCCCGTGAAAGGGTAATAGAGGATGCATTCTGGTTTGCAAATACGTAAAAATGTGAATCGGAGCTACATCTCTTAAAACCAGCCCAAATGATACAGGAGGAGTCCTGATGAAGTGTTGGAGGGTCAAAACACAGTTTCGTGAAAGTCAACTTTTGCACCCCAGGAAGGGTAATCCCGTGAAGCGGTAATAGAGGATGCATTCTGGTTTGCAATTAAGCAAAAAGGTGAATCGGAGCTACATCTCTTAAAACCAGCTCAAATGATAGAGGAGGGTTCCTGATGAAGTGCTAGAGGGTCAAAACACAGTTTCGTGAAAGTCAACTTTGGCACCCCAGGAAGGGTAATCCAGTGAAGCGGTAATAGAGGATACATTCTGGTTTGCAAATAGGCAAAAAGGTGAATCGGAGCTACATCTCTTAAAAACAGCTCAAATGATAGAGGAGGGTTTCTGATGGAGTGCTGGAGGGTCAAAACACAGTTTCGTGAAAGTCAACTTTGGCACCCCAGGAATGGTAGTCCCGTGAAACGGTAATAGAGGATACATTCCAGTTTGCAAATAGGCAAAAAGGTGAATCGGAGCTACATCTCGTAAAACCAGCTCAAATGATAGAGGAGGGTTCCTGATGGAGTGCTGGAGGGTCAAAACACAGTTTCGTGAAAGTCAACTTTGGCACCCCAGGAAGGGTAATCCCGTGAAAGGGTCACAGGGGACACATTCTGGTTTGCAAATAGGGAAAAATGTGAATCGGAGCTACAGCTTTTAAAAACAGCTCAAATGATAGAGGAGGGTTCCTGATGAAGTGCTAGAGGGTCAAAACACAGTTTCGTGAAAGTCAACTTTGGCACCCCAGGAAGGGTAGACCCGTGAAACGGTAATAGAGGATACATTCCAGTTTGCAAATAGGCAAAAAGGTGAATCGGAGCTACATCTCTTAAAACCAGCTCAAATGATAGAGGAGGGTTTCTGATGGAGTGCTAGAGGCTCAAAACACAGTTTCGTGAAAGTCAACTTTGGCACCCCAGGAAGGGCAATCCCGTGAAAGGGTCACAGGGGATACATTCTGGTTTGCAAATAGGGAAAAATGTGAATCGGAGCTACAGCTTATAAAACCAGCTCAAATGATAGAGGAGGGTTCCTCATGGAGTTCTAGAGGGTGAAAACACCGTTTGGTGAAAGTCAACTTTGGCACCCCAGGAAGGGTAATCCCGTGAAAGGGTTATAGAGGATACATTCTGGTTACCAAATAGGTAAAAATTTGAAACGGAGCCACAGCTCTTAAAACCAGCTCAAATGATAGAGGAGGGTTCCTGATGGAGTTCGAGAGGAACAAAACACAGTTTCGTGAAAGTCAACTTTGGCACCCCAGGAAGGATAATTCCGTGAAACGGTGATAGAGGATACATTCCGGTTTGCAAATAGGCAAAAAGGTGAATCGGAGCTACATCTCTTAAAACCAGCTCAAATGATAGAGGAGGGTTCCTGATGGAGTGCTGGAGGGTCAAAACACAGTTTCGTGAAAGTCAACTTTGGCACCCCAGGAAGGGCAGTCCCGTGAAAGGGTCACAGGGGATACATTCTGGTTTGCAAGTAGGGAAAAATGTGAATCGGAGCTACCGCTCTTAAAACCAGCTCAAATGATAGAGGAGGGTTCCTGATGAAGTGCTAGAGGGTCAAAACACAGTTTCGTGAAAGTCAACTTTGGCACCCCAGGAAGGGTAATCCAGTGAAGCGGTAATAGAGGATACATTCTGGTTTGCAAATAGGCAAAAAGGTGAATCGGAGCTACATCTCTTAAAACCAGCTCAAATGATAGAGGAGGGTTCCTGATGAAGCGCTTGAGGGTCAAAACACAGTTTCGTGAAAGTCAACTTTGGCACCCCAGGAAGGGTAATCCAGTGAAGCGGTAATAGAGGATACATTCTGGTTTGCAAATAAGCAAAAAGGTGAATCGGAGGTACATCTCTTAAAACCAGCTCAAATGATAGAGCAGGGTTCCTGATGGATTGCTAGAGGGTCAAAGCACAGTTTCGTGAAAGTCAACTTTGCCACCCCAGGAAGGGTAATTCAGTGAAGCGGTAATAGAGGATACATTCTGGTTTGCAAATAGGGAAAAATGTGAATCGGAGCTACAGCTTTCAAATCCAGCTCAAATAATAGAGGAGGGTTCCTGATGGAGTGCTAGAGGGTCAAAACACAGTTTCGTGAAAGTCAACTTTGGCACCCCAGGAAGGGTAATCCCGTGAAAGGGTAATAGAGGATGCATTCTGGTTAGCAAATAGGCAAAAATTTGAAACGGAGCTACAGCTCTTGAAACCAGCTCAAATGATAGAGGAGGAGTCCTGATGAAGTGCTGGAGGGTCAAAACACAGTTTCGTGAAAGTCAACTTTGGCACCCCAGGAAGGGTAATCCCGTGAAAGGGTAATAGTGGATACATCATGGTTTGGAAATAGGTAAAAATGTGATTCGGAGCAACAGCTCTTAAAACCAGCTCAAATGATAGAGGAGGGTTCCTGATGGAGTGCTGGAGGGTCAAAACACAGTTTTGTGAAAGTCAGCTTTGGCACCCCACGAAGGGTAATCCAGTGAAAGGGTAATAGAGGATACATTCTGGTTTGCATTTAAGTAAAAAAGGTGAATCGGAGCTACATCTCTTAAAACCAGCTCAAATGATAGAGGAGGGTTTCTGATGGAGTGCTAGAGGCTCAAAACACAGTTTCGTGAAAGTCAACTTTGCCACCCCAGGAAGGGTAATCCCGTGAAAGGGTAATAGTGGATACATCATGGTTTGGAAATAGGTAAAAATGTGAATCGGAGCTACAGCTCTTAAAACCAGCTCAAATGATAGAGGAGGGTTTCTGATGGAGTGCTAGAGGCTCAAAACACAGTTTCGTGAAAGTCAACTTTGGCACCCCAGGAAGGGTAATTCTGTGAAAGGGTGACAGTGGATAGATCATGGTTTGGAAATAGGTAGAAATGTGAATCGGAGCTACATCTCTTAAAACCAGCTCAAATGATAGAGGAGGGTTCCTGATGGAGTGCTGGAGGGTCAAAACACAGTTTCGTGAAAGTCAACTTTGGCACCCCAGGAAGGGCAATCCCGTGAAAGGGTCACAGGGGATACATTCTGGTTTGCAAATAGGGATAAAGGTGAATCGGAGCTACATCTCTTAAAACCAGATCAAATGATAGAGGAGGGTTCCTGATGGAGTGCTGGATGGTCAAAACACAGTTTCGTGAAAGTCAACTTTGGCACCCCAGGAAGGGTAGTCCCGTGAAACGGTAATAGAGGATACATTCCGGTTTGCAAATAGGCAAAAAGGTGAATCGGAGCTACATGTCTTAAAACCAGCTCAAATGATAGAGGAGGGTTCCTGATGGAGTGCTGGAGGGTCAAAACACAGTTTCGTGAAAGTCAACTTTGGCACCCCAGGAAGGGTAATCCCGTGAAAGGGTCACAGGGGATACATCATGGTTTGGAAATAGGTAAAAATGTGATTCGGAGCAACAGCTCTTAAAACCAGCTCAAATGATAGAGGAGGGTTCCTGATGGAGTGCTGGAGGGTCAAAACACAGTTTCGTGAAAGTCAGCTTTGGCACCCCACGAAGGGTAATCCAGTGAAAGGGTAATAGAGGATACATTCTGGTTTGCATTTAAGTAAAAAAGGTGAATCGGAGCTACATCTCTTAAAACCAGCTCAAATGATAGAGGAGGGTTTCTGATGGAGTGCTAGAGGCTCAAAACACAGTTTCGTGAAAGTCAACTTTGCCACCCCAGGAAGGGTAATCCCGTGAAAGGGTAGTAGTGGATACATCATGGTTTGGAAATAGGTAAAAATGTGAATCGGAGCTACAGCTCTTAAAACCAGCTCAAATGATAGAGGAGGGTTTCTGATGGAATGCTAGAGGCTCAAAACACAGTTTCGTGAAAGTCAACTTTGGCACCCCAGGAAGGGTAATCCCGTGAAAGGGTGATAGTGGATAGATCATGGTTTGGAAATAGGTAGAAATGTGAATCGGAGCTACATCTCTTAAAACCAGCTCAAATGATAGAGGAGGGTTCCTGATGGAGTGCTGGAGGGTCAAAACACAGTTTCGTGAAAGTCAACTTTGGCACCCCAGGAAGGGCAATCCCGTGAAAGGGTCACAGGGGATACATTCTGGTTTGCAAATAGGGATAAAGGTGAATCGGAGCTACATCTCTTAAAACCAGATCAAATGATAGAGGAGGGTTCCTGATGGAGTGCTGGATGGTCAAAACTCAGTTTCGTGAAAGTAAACTTTGGCACCCCAGGAAGGGTAGTCCCGTGAAACGGTAATAGAGGATACATTCCGGTTTGCAAATAGGCAAAAAGGTGAATCGGAGCTACATCTCTTAAAACCAGCTCAAATGATAGAGGAGGGTTCCTGATGGAGTGCTGGAGGGTCAAAACACAGTTTCGTGAAAGTCAACTTTGGCACCCCAGGAAGGGTAATCCCGTGAAAGGGTCACAGGGGATACATTCTGGTTTGCAAATAGGGAAAAATGTGAATCGGAGCTACAGCTTTTAAAACCAGCTCAAATGATAGAGGAGGGTTCCTGATGGAGTGCTGGAGGGTCAAAACACAGTTTCGTGAAAGTCAACTTTGGCACCCCAGGAAGGGCAATCCCGAGAAAGGGTGACAGGGGATACATTCTGGTTTGCAAATAGGGAAAAAGGTGAATCGGAGCTACATCTCTTAAAACCAGATCAAATGATAGAGGAGGGTTCCTGATGGAGTGCTGGATGGTCAAAACACAGTTTCGTGAAAGTAAACTTTGGCACCCCAGGAAGGGTAGTCCCGTGAAACGGTAATAGAGGATACATTCCGGTTTGCAAATAGGCAAAAAGGTGAATCGGAGCTACATCTCTTAAAACCAGCTCAAATGATAGAGGAGGGTTCCTGATGGAGTGCTGGAGGGTCAAAACACAGCTTCGTGAAAGTCAACTTTGGCACCCCAGGAAGGGTAATCCCGTGAAAGGGTCACAGGGGATACATTCTGGTTTGCAAATAGGGAAAAATGTGAATCGGAGCTACAGCTTTTAAAACCAGCTCAAATGATAGAGGAGGGTTCCTGATGGAGTGCTGGAGGGTCAAAACACAGTTTCGTGAAAGTCAACTTTGGCACCCCACGAAGGGTAATCCAGTGAAAGGGTAATAGAGGATACATTCTGGTTTGCATTTAAGTAAAAAAGGTGAATCGGAGCTACATCTCTTAAAACCAGCTCAAATGATAGAGGAGGGTTTCTGATGGAGTGCTAGAGGCTCAAAACACAGTTTCGTGAAAGTCAACTTTGCCACCCCAGGAAGGGTAATCCCGTGAAAGGGTAATAGTGGATACATCATGGTTTGGAAATAGGTAAAAATGTGAATCGGAGCTACAGCTCTTAAAACCAGCTCAAATGATAGAGGAGGGTTTCTGATGGAGTGCTAGAGGCTCAAAACACAGTTTCGTGAAAGTCAACTTTGGCACCCCAGGAAGGGTAATCCCGTGAAAGGGTGACAGTGGATAGATCATGGTTTGGAAATAGGTAGAAATGTGAATCGGAGCTACATCTCTTAAAACCAGCTCAAATGATAGAGGAGGGTTCCTGATGGAGTGCTGGAGGGTCAAAACACAGTTTCGTGAAAGTCAACTTTGGCACCCCAGGAAGGGCAATCCCGTGAAAGGGTCACAGGGGATACATTCTGGTTTGCAAATAGGGATAAAGGTGAATCGGAGCTACATCTCTTAAAACCAGATCAAATGATAGAGGAGGGTTCCTGATGGAGTGCTGGATGGTCAAAACACAGTTTCGTGAAAGTAAACTTTGGCACCCCAGGAAGGGTAGTCCCGTGAAACGGTAATAGAGGATACATTCCGGTTTGCAAATAGGCAAAAAGGTGAATCGGAGCTACATCTCTTAAAACCAGCTCAAATGATAGAGGAGGGTTCCTGATGGAGTGCTGGAGGGTCAAAACACAGTTTCGTGAAAGTCAACTTTGGCACCCCAGGAAGGGTAATCCCGTGAAAGGGTCACAGGGGATACATTCTGGTTTGCAAATAGGGAAAAATGTGAATCGGAGCTACAGCTTTTAAAACCAGCTCAAATGATAGAGGAGGGTTCCTGATGGAGTGCTGGAGGGTCAAAACACAGTTTCGTGAAAGTCAACTTTGGCACCCCAGGAAGGGCAATCCCGAGAAAGGGTGACAGGGGATACATTCTGGTTTGCAAATAGGGAAAAAGGTGAATCGGAGCTACATCTCTTAAAACCAGATCAAATGATAGAGGAGGGTTCCTGATGGAGTGCTGGATGGTCAAAACACAGTTTCGTGAAAGTAAACTTTGGCACCCCAGGAAGGGTAGTCCCGTGAAACGGTAATAGAGGATACATTCCGGTTTGCAAATAGGCAAAAAGGTGAATCGGAGCTACATCTCTTAAAACCAGCTCAAATGATAGAGGAGGGTTCCTGATGGAGTGCTGGAGGGTCAAAACACAGCTTCGTGAAAGTCAACTTTGGCACCCCAGGAAGGGTAATCCCGTGAAAGGGTCACAGGGGATACATTCTGGTTTGCAAATAGGGAAAAATGTGAATCGGAGCTACAGCTTTTAAAACCAGCTCAAATGATAGAGGAGGGTTCCTGATGGAGTGCTGGAGGGTCAAAACACAGTTTCGTGAAAGTCAACTTTGGCACCCCAGGAAGGGCAATCCCGAGAAAGGGTGACCATGGATACATTCTGGTTTGCAAATAGGGAAAAAGGTGAATCGGAGCTACATCTCTTAAAACCAGATCAAATGATAGAGGAGGGTTCCTGATGGAGTGCTGGATGGTCAAAACACAGTTTCGTGAAAGTAAACTTTGGCACCCCAGGAAGGGTAGTCCCGTGAAACGGTAATAGAGGATACATTCCGGTTTGCAAATAGGCAAAAAGGTGAATCGGAGCTACATCTCTTAAAACCAGCTCAAATGATAGAGGAGGGTTCCTGATGGAGTGCTGGAGGGTCAAAACACAGCTTCGTGAAAGTCAACTTTGGCACCCCAGGAAGGGTAATCCCGTGAAAGGGTCACAGGGGATACATTCTGGTTTGCAAATAGGGAAAAATGTGAATCGGAGCTACAGCTTTTAAAACCAGCTCAAATGATAGAGGAGGGTTCCTGATGGAGTGCTGGAGGGTCAAAACACAGTTTCGTGAAAGTCAACTTTGGCACCCCAGGAAGGGCAATCCCGAGAAAGGGTGACAGGGGATACATTCTGGTTTGCAAATAGGGAAAAAGGTGAATCGGAGCTACATCTCTTAAAACCAGATCAAATGATAGAGGAGGGTTCCTGATGGAGTGCTGGATGGTCAAAACACAGTTTCGTGAAAGTAAACTTTGGCACCCCAGGAAGGGTAGTCCCGTGAAACGGTAATAGAGGATACATTCCGGTTTGCAAATAGGCAAAAAGGTGAATCGGAGCTACATCTCTTAAAACCAGCTCAAATGATAGAGGAGGGTTCCTGATGGAGTGCTGGAGGGTCAAAACACAGCTTCGTGAAAGTCAACTTTGGCACCCCAGGAAGGGTAATCCCGTGAAAGGATCATAGTGGATACATCATGCTTTGGAAATAGGTAAATATGTGAATCGGAGCTACAGCTCTTAAAACCAGCTCAAATGATAGATATGGGTTCCTGGTGGAGTTCTAGAGGGTCAAAACACAGTTTCGTGAAAGTCAACTTTGGCACCCCAGGAAGGGTAATCCAGTGAAAGCGTAATAGAGGATACATTCCGGTTTACAAATAGGCAAAAAGGTGAATCGGAGCTATATGTCTAAAAAACCAGCTCAAATGATAGAGGAGGGTTCCTGATGGAGTGCTGGAGGGTGAAAACACAGTTCCGTGAAAGTCAACTTTGGCACCCCAGGAAGGGTAATCCCGTGAGAGGGTAATAGAGGATGCATTCTGCTTTGCAAATAGGTAAAAAGGTGAATCGGAGCTACATCTCTTAAAACCAGCTCAAATGATAGAGGAGGAGTCCTGATGAAGTGCTGATGGGTCAAAACACAGTTTCGTGAAAGTCAACTTTGGCACCCCAGGAAGGGTAATCCAGTGAAGCGGTAATAGAGGTTACATTCTATTTTGGAAATAAGGAAAAAGGTGAATCGGAGCTACAGCTCTTAAAACCAGCTCAAATGATAGAGGAGGGTTCCTGATGGAGTTCTAGAGGGTCAAAACACAGTTTCGTGAAAGTTAACTTTGGCACCCCAGGAAGGGTAATCTCGTGAAAGGGTAATAGAGGATACATTCTGGTTTACAATTAAGCAAAAAGGTGAATCGGAGCTACAGCTCTTAAAACCAGATCAAATGATAGAGGAGGGTTCCTGATGGAGTTCTAGAGGCTCAAAACACAGTTTCGTGAAAGTCAACTTTGGCACCCCAGGAAGGGTAATCTCGTGAAAGGGTAATAGAGGATGCATTCTGGTTTACAATTAAGCAAAAAGGTGAATCGGAGCTACAGCTTTTAAAACCAGCTCAAATGATAGAGGAGCGTTTCTGATGGAGTTCTAGAGGGTCAAAACACAGTTTCGTGAAAGTCAACTTTGGCACCCCAGGAAGGGTAATCCCGTGAAAGGGTAATAGAGGATACATTCCGGTTTACAAATAGGCAAAAAGGTGAATCGGAGCTATATGTCTAAAAAACCAGCTCAAATGATAGAGGAGGGTTCCTGATGGAGTTCTAGAGGCTCAAAACACAGTTTCGTGAAAGTCAACTTTGGCACCCCAGGAAGGGTAATCTCGTGAAAGGGTAGAAGAGGATACATTCTGGTTTGCAAATAAGCAAAAAGGTGAGTTGGAGCTACAGCTCTTAAAACCAGCTCAAGTGATAGATATGGGTTCCTGGTGGAGTTCTAGAGGGTCAAAACACAGTTTCGTGAAAGTCAACTTTGGCACCCCAGGAAGGGTAATCCCGTGAAAGGATCATAGTGGATACATCATGCTTTGGAAATAGGTAAATATGTGAATCGGAGCTACAGCTCTTAAAACCAGCTCAAATGATAGATATGGGTTCCTGGTGGAGTTCTAGAGGGTCAAAACACAGTTTCGTGAAAGTCAACTTTGGCACCCCAGGAAGGGTAATCCAGTGAAAGCGTAATAGAGGATACATTCCGGTTTACAAATAGGCAAAAAGGTGAATCGGAGCTATATGTCTAAAAAACCAGCTCAAATGATAGAGGAGGGTTCCTGATGGAGTGCTGGAGGGTGAAAACACAGTTCCGTGAAAGTCAACTTTGGCACCCCAGGAAGGGTAATCCCGTGAGAGGGTAATAGAGGATGCATTCTGCTTTGCAAATAGGTAAAAAGGTGAATCGGAGCTACATCTCTTAAAACCAGCTCAAATGATAGAGGAGGAGTCCTGATGAAGTGCTGATGGGTCAAAACACAGTTTCGTGAAAGTCAACTTTGGCACCCCAGGAAGGGTAATCCAGTGAAGCGGTAATAGAGGTTACATTCTATTTTGGAAATAAGGAAAAAGGTGAATCGGAGCTACAGCTCTTAAAACCAGCTCAAATGATAGAGGAGGGTTCCTGATGGAGTTCTAGAGGGTCAAAACACAGTTTCGTGAAAGTTAACTTTGGCACCCCAGGAAGGGTAATCCCGTGAAAGGGTCACAGAGGATATATTGTGGTTTGCAAATAGGCAAAAAGGTGAATCGGAGCTACAGCTCTTAAAACCAGCTCAAAAGAAAGAGGAGGGTTTCTGATGGAGTGCTAGAGGGTGAAAACACAGTTTCGTGAAAGTCAACTTTGGCACCCCACGAAGGTAGTCCCGTGAAAGGGTAATAGAGGATAGATCATGGTTTGGAAATAGGTAAAAAGATAAATCGGAGCTACAGCTCTTAAAACCAGCTCAAATGATAGAGGAAGGTTCGTGATGGACTGCTAGAGGGTCAAAACACTGTGACACATTCACACGATTACCCTTCCTGGGGTGAAAAAGTTGACTTTCACGAAATTGTGTTTTGACTCTCTAGCACTCCATCATTAACCCTCCTCTATCACTTGAGTTGGTTTTAAGAGCTGTAGTTCCAATTCACCTTTTTACGTATTTCAAAACAATGATGGGTCCTGTATTACCCTTTCACGGGATTACCCTTCCTGGGATGCCAAAGTTGACTTTCACCAAACTGTGTTTTGACCCTCTAGCACTCCATCAGGAACCCTCCTCTATCATTTGAGCTGGTTTTTAAGAGCTGTAGCTCCGATTCACCTTTTTGCTTAATTGCAAACCAGAATGTATCCTCTAATACCCTTCCACGGGATTACCCTTCCTGGGGTGCCAAACTTGACTTTCACGAAACTGTGTTTTTACGTTCCAGTACTTCATCAGGAACCCTCCTCTATCATTTGAGCTGGTTTTAAGAGCTGTAGCTCCGGTTCACATTTTACCTATTTCCTATCCAGAATGTATCCTCTATTACCCTTTCACGGGATTATCCTTCCTGGGGTGCCAAAGTTGACTTTCACCAAACTGTGTTTTGACCCTCTAGCACTCCATCAGGAACCCTCCTCTATCATTTTAGCTGGTTTTTAAGAGCTGTAGCTCCGATTCACCTTTTTGCTTAATTGTAAACCAGAATGTATCCTCTATTACCCTTTCACGGGATTACCCTTCGTGGGGTGCCAAAGTTGACTTTCACGAAACTGTGTTTTGACCCTCCAGCACTCCATCAGGAACCCTCCTCTCTCATTTGAGCTGGTTTTTTAGAGATGTAGCTCCGATTCACCTTTTTGCCTATTTGCAAACCGGAATGTATCCTCTATTACCCTTTCACTGGATTACCCTTCCTGGGGTGCCAAAGTTGACTTTCACGAAACTGTGTTTTGACCCTCTAGAACTCCATCAGGAACCCTCCTCTATCATTTGAGCTGGTTTTAAGAGATGTAGCTCCGTTTCAAATTTTTACCTATTTCGTAACCAGAATGTATCCTCTATTACCCTTTCACGGGATTACCCTTCCTTGGGTGCCTAAGTTGACTTTCACGAAACTGTGTTTTGAAACTCTAGAAGTCCATCAGGAACCCTCCTCTATCATTTGAGCTGGTTTTAAGAGATGTAGCTCCGATTCACCTTTTTGCTTAATTGTAAACCAGAATGTATCTACTATTACCCTTTCACGGGATTACCCTTCCTGGGGTGCCAAAGTTGACTTTCACGAAACTGTGTTTTGACTCTCCAGCAGTTCATCAGGAACCCTCCTCTATCATTTGAGCTGGTTTTAGGAGCTGTAGCTCCGATTCACCTTTTTGCCTAATTGCAAACCAGAATGTATCCTCTAATACCCTTTCACGGGATTACCCTTCCTGGGGTGCCAAAGTTGACTTTCACGAAACTGTGTTTTGACCCTCCAGCACTCCATCAAGATCCCTCCTCTATCATTTGAGCTGGTTTTAAGAGATGTAGCTCCGATTCACCTTCTTTACTTAACTACAAACCAGAATGTATGCTCTATTACCCTTTCACGGGATTACCCTTCCTGGGGTGCCAAAGTTGACTTTCACCAAACTGTGTTTTGACCCTCCAGCACTCCATCAGGAACCCTCCTCTATCATTTGAGCTGGTTTTAAGAGCTGTAGCTCCGATTCACCTTTTTGCTTATTTGCAAAACAGAATGTATCGTCTATTTCCCTTTCACGGGATTACCCTTCCTGGGGTGCCAAAGTTGACTTTCACGAAACTGTGTTTTGACCCTCCAGCACTCCATCAGGAACCCTCCTCTATCATTTGAGCTGGTTTTAAGAGATGTACCTCCGATTCACCTTTTTTACTTAATTGGAAACCAGACTGTATGCTCTATTACCCTTTCACTGGATTACCCTTCCTGGGTTGCCAAAGTTGACTTTCACGAAACTGTGTTTTGACCCTCCAGCACTCCATCAGGAACCCTCCTCTATCATTTGAGCTGGTTTTTTAGAGATATAGCTCCGATTCACCTTTTTGGCTATTTGCAAACCAGAATGTATCCACTTTTACCCTTTCACGGGATAACCCTTCGTGGGGTGCTAAAGTTGACTTTCACGAAACGGTGTTTTGAGCCTCTAGAACTCCATCAGGAACCCTCATTTATCATTTGATCTGGTTTTAAGAGCTGTAGCTCCGATTCACCTATTTGCTTAATTGTAAACCAGAATGTATCCTGTATTACCCTTTCACGGGATTACCCTTCTTGGGGTGCCAAAGTTGACTTTCACGAAACTGTGTTTTGACCCTCCAGCACTTCATCAGGACTCCTCCTCTATCATTTGAGCTGGTTTTAAGAGCTGTAGCTCCGATTCACCTTTTTGCTTATTTGCAAACCAGAATGTGTCCTCTATTACCCTTTCACGGGATTACCCTTCCTGGGGTGCCAAAGTTGACTTTCACGAAACTGTGTTTTGACCCTCTAGCACTCCATCAGGAACCCTCCTCTGTCATTTGAGCTGGTTTTAAGAGATCTAGCTCCCATTCAAATTTTTACCTATTTCCAAACCAGAATGTATGCTCTATTACCCTTTCACGGGATTACCCTTCCTGGGGTGCCAAAGTTGACTTTCACAAAACTGTGTTTTGACCCTCTTGAACTCCATCAGGAACCCTCCTCTATCATTTGAGCTGGTTTTAAGGGATGTAGCTCCGATTCACCTTTTTGCCTATTTGCAAACCGGAATGTATCCTCTATGGCCGCTTCACTGGATTACCCTTCCTGCGATGCCAAAGTTGACTTTCACGAAACTGTGTTTTGACCCTCCAGCACTCCATCAGGAACCCTCCTTAATCATTTGAGCTGGTTTTAAGGGATGTAGCTCCGATTCACCTTTTTGCCTATTTGCAAACCGGAATGTATCCTCTATTGCCGCTTCACTGGATTACCCTTCCTGGGGTGCCAAAGTTGACTTTCACGAAACTGTGTTTTGACCCTCCAGCACTCCATCAGGAACCCTCCTCTATCATTTGAGCTGGTTTTAAGAGATGTAGCTCCGATTCACCTTTTTGCTTAATTGTAAACCAGAATGTATCCACTATTACCCTTTCACGGGATTACCCTTCCTGGGGTGCCAAAGTTGACTTTCACGAAACTGTGTTTTGACCCTCTAGAACTCCATCAGGAACCCTCCTCTATCATTTGAGCTGGTTTTAAGAGATGTAGCTCCGATTTACCTTTTTGCCTATTTGCAAACCGGAATGTATCCTCTATTACCGTTTCACTGGATTACCCTTCGCGGGGTGCCAAAGTTGACTTTCACGAAACTGTGTTTTGACCCTCTAGCACTCCATGAGGAACCCTCCTCTATCATTTGACCTGGTTTTTAGACATGTAGCTCCGATTCACCTTTTTGCCTATTTGCAAACCAGAATGCATCCTATATTACCCTTTCACGGGATTACCCTTCCTGGGGTGCCAAAGTTGACTTTCACGAAACTGTGTTTTGACCCTTTAGCACTCCATCGGGAAGCCTAGTCGATCATTTGAGCTGGTTTTAGTATTCCGGTGGCGGTGCGCCATGCATTGGTGGATGTTGTGGTGTAGTCATGTATATCAGCGGTGGTGTGCCATGCATTGGTGGATGTTGTGGTGTACTCATGGATGCTGGTGGCGGTGCAAAATGCATTCGTGGATGTTGTGATGTACTCATGTATACCGGTGGAGGTGCCCCATGTCGGTGGGGGTGTGCCATCCATTGGTGGATGTGATGGTTTTCTCTCATGTATGCATGTGGTGGTGCTCCATGCATTGGTGGATGTTATGGTGTACTCATGTATGCCGGTGGCGGTGCACCATGCATTGGTGGATGTTGTGGTGTGCTCATGTATACCAGTGGCGGTGTGCCATGGATTGGTGGATGTTGTGGTGTAGTGATGTATGTCAGTGGTGGTGTTACATTGATTGGTGGATGTGATGGTTATATCTCTTGTATGAGGCTGGCGGTGCGCCATGCATTGGTGGATGTTGTGGTGTACTGATGTATGCCGGTGGTGTTGCACCATGCATTGGTGGATGTTGTGGTGTACTCATGTATGTCAGTGCCGGTGTGCCATGCATTGGTGGATGTTATGGTGTACTCATGTATGCCGGTGGCGGTGCGCCATGCATTGGTGGATGTTGTGGTGTAGTCATGTATATCAGCGGTGGTGTGCCATGCATTGGTTTATGTTGTGGTGTACTCATGGATGCCGGTGGCGGTGCAAAATGCATTCGTGGATGTTGTGATGTACTCATGTATACCGGTGGAGGTGCCCCATGTCGGTGGGGGTGTGCCATCCATTGGTGGATGTGATGGTTTTCTCTCATGTATGCATGTGGTGGTGCTCCATGCATTGGTGGATGTTATGGTGTACTCATGTATGCCGGTGGCGGTGCGCCATGCATTGGTGGATGTTGTGGTGTGCTCATGTATACCAGTGGCGGTGTGCCATGGATTGGTGGATGTTGAGGTGTAGTGATGTATGTCAGTGGTGGTGTGCCAGTGATTGGTGGATGTGATGGTTATGTCTCTTGTATGAGGCTGGCGGTGCGCCATGCATTGGTGGATGTTGTGGTGTACTCAAGTATGCCGGTGGTGGTGCACCATGCATTGGTGGATGTTATGGTGTACTCATGTATACCAGTGGCGGTGCTCCATGGATTGGTGGATGTTGTGGTGTACTCATGTATGTCAGTGGTGGTGTGCCATTCGTTGGTGGATGTGATGGTTATGTCTCTTGTATGAGGCTGGCGGTGCCCCATGCATTGGTGGATGTTGTGGTGTACTCATGTATGCCGTTGGTGGTGCCCCGTGCATTGGTGGATGTTGTGGTGTACTCATGTATGCTGTTGGCGGTGCCCCACGCATTGATGGATGTTGTGGTGTACTCATGTATTCCGGTGGTGGTGCGCCATGCATTGGTGGATGTTTTAGTGTCCCATGTAATGCCGGCGGTGGTGCGCCATGCATTGGTGAATGTGATGGTGGTGTCTCATTTACATGTATTGTGGTGTACGATTTTGAGATGATTTTTTTTACTTTAAACAAAACGTGAACCAGACTTAGTGAAATTAATATTTCGAATCCACGTCATTTTATCTTGCAACTGAAAATTTAAGTCTTAGAATTTTATTCAACTTAGGATAGAAGTTGTTTAACAAACGATTATAGATTCAAATCGTTATTACTGGTTTGTATTGCAAGGAGGTAAGCGCAGCAGTTAGAACAGTGAAACAAATGCACGTGCGGTACGCAATGAGCGTTAACTTAGACCAACCCAATTTCTCGACGTTGTATTTAATGTGCACCCCAAACCCCCTGTAATACAAACATTAAATTACGATCGTTTGTTTAACAACTTTCATCTTAAGTTGAATAAAATTCTGAGAATTAAATGTTCAGTTGGCAAGGTATAAAATTATAAGAAATTTGCCATCGTAATTTCATTTAATTCGATTTACGTTTTTGTTTAAAGAGACATTCGTCGGTACGCTTTCACGGCAAACGGACTGTAATCACGAAAACGATGAGCAGTGATAAGCACATCACAATTTACAACATTCCCACCCACGGACGACAGTTTGTTTTAATTCATTTACATTGAATGTTCCATACCCCTATGTCACTTTGGGTTTAACTTGTAATTTTAAATTTACAATGGGTTATACCTGTATTGTATTAGCCGTTGATTATGTTTCAGCTATATTGCCTTACATAAATAAATCTGTAATTAATGAAAGAAAATTTTGTTTCGTTTTGTTTCAATAATGAATATTACCAGGTCTTACTTGGCTCACGCTAAATAAGAAAACATGCCTCCGTGCAAACACTTGTGATTGAGGTGCTGTCAATAGCTCTAATCCTTTGTTTCGGGTTCGGCGACTGGGATTAGGTTGCGTAAGCGAGCGACCCGAAGCGAGCGACTGAAGCCCGCTTGGAGTGTGAGCACCCACCTATAGTGACGTGAAATATTCGTCGTGGGGACAGAAAGTCTTGAAATCCTGTAGAGGTAGGACGACTTCAAGGATTCTTCGGAAGGGCGACAGAGGACCATACAGGTAGGTGTATCCATATCTATTTGGAAGAAAATATGCATCTTCATGGTTTTTGTTAATATACAGGGCACACTCATTCTCTCATAGTACACAGCCATTTAGGTATAGATGGGAAAGGTTGATACTGGTTTCTGCATGTAAACGGAGTTGTAGTGTAGCCTAGTTGTTCAAGTGTTGGCACGTCATGTTCAGTACCATTGTTCGAGTCCTCACTTAAATACTATGCCCCATGCCCACGTACGAGGCTCGTCGTTGGAAAATTGCCCAAAGCGGCAGAAAACCACACTTACTCGCTGTTGCTAATACAATCTACATCCGAGAGAAATGTGATTACTGATGCTTATGCATGACTCATTTCTTTCAGACGCAGGAACCCTGGCACACTCTGGATTTGGTGTTGTGTCACTCTACACCCTTCCACCTGGACTTTAGTACACTGGCTTTCCGAGGGTCCGATGGGATGAGCTTTTGTCTCATGGTGGCTCCATTGTGCGTCTGCTCTCCGCGTAGCCCCCTGCCGAGCGTACATGGACTAGGTTCGGTGCTAGGGCCTGACTGTACAGTCAGGATGGTTGTTACAGCAACCCAGCTAGTTTAGGGTTGGCACACTCTGTGGCCCCAGTCTTTTCAGCACCCCCAGTAGACCCAATGCTGACTGCACTTGACTGGTAGATTAGGGGTTAGTGTAGATAGGGCCCCCTTCGTGCATGCCCTGTGCGATGCTATCTATAGATAGTATAACTTAGTGTTAACCCACCATTCCGTCCTTCAATAGGTAGTTCGAGGCAAAGCAAGTCCCGGATGGTCACTTTGAAAGTCAGTGTACTGGCCACCTGCTGGTAAAGCATTCACTATTTCAGTTTAAAACTTAGATGAAATTTTGTTTTCCACGTCCCGACATATTTGCTTTGCATTTAAATGTAAGGGGATCGTCGAATAACCGAATGGTTAAAGTGTTCGCTCATGACCCTCCTAACAAACCTATTTCGATTTTCAATATCTGAATGATGTGTGAAGCCGATATTTGTTGTTTCTCACCGTGATATAGCTGGTATGCTGGTTAAAGCAGTGTAAAAACGACACTCATGCAGTCTTAATATGTGCTGGAAGTATAAACTATGATAAAGAATACTGTTTACCTTTATTAGCAGAAGCCACTGTGTTCTTCCAAACGATCTTTTAAAGAAAACATACAGTGCCTCCTTGTGTGCAATGACGTCTACTGCCAAGTCACAACTTGATTTTCGTGTTTGAGATATGTTCTCGTGGAATCATATATTTTGAATTTATGCACACAGTACAAATGATGTAAAATATGTTTACCTTTATTATCAGGAGCGTGGATGCCATCGTCCTGGGGGCAGAAATGGACCCTGAAGTCCCCCAGAGGCAGGACGACTGCCGAGAAGATATTCCGTGGACAGAAGTGGATCAAGGTCTCTTCTGGAGCAGCATGTGGATGTTTTACTGTTCGGACATTTTGTGACAATGTACTCTGCGTGTCTACTACTGTAAACCCTCCAGTAGAATAGGTAGCGTTGCATACGTTGAGGGAACACGGTTCCAGAGTTTTTTTCTCAAAAGTGTTTTTTATCTCTGGTTTTACGTGTCGGGCTTCAGTTACCTTTGACCTTGTTCAAATCTCAAATTTGATCAAGATCAATTTAGACACACAATCTGCGACAACAATGTTGGTGTTTATGTTCGAGGATTTGGTACTGTTCCATGTTGGGAATGATGACATTAATAAAACATAATCCGCACAGCTGGTCCAGTTGTACTTGTTTGTTTTGCTGTTTTGTTTGTGAAACTTGTGAACTCGAGAAGAATTGTTTTTGTCCATGGAAATCGGATGTGCACGACGTCATCGCCTTGTAGGAGTGCTTGTTTTTAGCCATACGCTGCCATGCACTGCTAAACACCGCCAACACAGAAACACATCACGAAACAAGTCCAACGTTAAAACAATAGATGAATACACGGGGGTATTCTAATGTCTACAAACCAGAACGTACAATACAAAAGCCTATCAACATTACTAGATCACATCGCAGAGACCTTTAGGTCAATGTATGTACTAAACAATCCAGTGGTGTCTGTAGATGAGACAAGACATTAAATGAAAAGCTCCCACCAACATCCAACAGTCTAGAATATTACATTGCGCAAGTAAACAACCAAGTGCATGTTTGCCAATCATATTCCTTTACCATTTGACCATGGTTAGAGCATTTGTGGTGGTCAGCGTTTCCCTGTTCAGGTGTTCTGATGTCGAGAGATGCTGCTCTCCATGGATTGGTTGAACTGACACAGAGTAAATGCAATAAAGTCAGTATGCCATCAGAGAGAGATCTATATCAAAGCAGATAAACTGAACAATTTGTAAGCTTCTGAATGTATCCAAAGTGATTAACAGTTATCTGACAGACCATTTGAATAGCTACTACGAGAGCTTAGAGGCAGTTATCGATCGTGAAGCATAGTTTTCTAATACTTTGGATACTGCTATTTCATCAAATAGTTTAGGAATGTATAGCTTTTATTAACCATAACATTGAACTGTGTTAAACATGTGACACCAAATGAATTGTTTGTTAGTTCTCTGCTCTGTATAGGCACTAAACCTACAATGGTGGCCATCTTGGCAGCCATTTTTGAATTCTGGGTAATATCAAGTTATTCCATGTAGCATGTTGTCACTCTAAAAGTAAACAGGAAACAAAATCTCGTCTCAAAGAGTAAGCTGTAAAACATTATAATATCACGACATGACCATACAAAATCCCCTGTTTTGTGCCCGAGTCACCACTCTAGAAGATACAAGTGTCAAAAAACATAAAAAGTATCAACATTGGCCGTAAATGGACACATTCGGTGTTATTTTTTATGTAAATGTAACTGCCGAGACGACAATTCAAATGGCGGTCATTTTCATTATTTTCAAAAGCAAATATATGTCCAAAAACATATAGACACTTTAGCAATACACAAAAGTCACAATGACAGTGATCAGATTGATATTAGTTAAACTATCCATGATTAACTTTGAGATGTTGTCGGCCAGCAAACCAAATGTCATGAAAATGCTCACAGACCTCCACTACATAAAATGG
This sequence comes from Haliotis asinina, assembly GCF_037392515.1. Classification (NCBI taxonomy): domain Eukaryota; kingdom Metazoa; phylum Mollusca; class Gastropoda; order Lepetellida; family Haliotidae; genus Haliotis; species Haliotis asinina. Next base: position 24,691,420 of record NC_090291.1, read on the forward strand.
CCTGTGAAAACCTGAGTATTAAAGGCCTTTTCATGAGCCAAAGACATCATACTAATTGAAGATAGTGTCAAACAAAGTCAGTACTGGGGAGACTACGACATCAGATTTTTCAGCTGCCTCCTCCTGTACTACTTCAATACCCTTGGATACAGCCAAGGGGTTCACCTTTTACGGTGTCTCGATCATAAGGAAAAGAGGCCAATACTCAATCGATGCAGAAGGTCTGTGATCAGTATCAATAGGGTCAATTTCAAGTGGACAGTTTGGGCTTTTGGGCGGAATTTCATAGGTGTAAGCCATGGTTAGTGTAATATGGTTCATCACCCGAGCCACCCACCCACCACGGAGTAATACAAGGACAATGCTAAAAGCAAGTGGGTCTCCAACTTACAGCACCAAGGATACCCGGATGATCTACTCCAGCAGAATAATGAATATTAATATTTCTACCAGATTGGCCCATGAGCCATATTAACTACGAGGTTGAAAATATCGGGGTTCATATTTTTCATACGATGACCTAGGGGAAAATATTACTTTGGCATGGTGAGGTGACGTCGTGAGCAATGTAAGGAGGCCACGTCTCCTCTATAACGTTGCGTTCTAAATGAGGCCATTGTGGGTAACCAGCCCATGTTTGAAAGGTGAGTTTGGTAATAGATAGGCACACTCGTGGTTAAATATCTGTATATCAGTCGCTTCCGTTCGGGGAATACCAACATTCCAAATAGTGTCGTAAACATAGTTTCACATTAATTAGAAACAGCCTTAACAATAATAAACGTATTGCATCCTGCATACGTCAACTTTCAGGGTGTATTGCACTCTGTAGACAGGTGGATGTGGATGGAGTGCTAGAGGGTCAAAACAAAGTTTCGTAAAAGTCATCTTTGGCACCCCAGGAAGGGTAATCCCGTGAAAGGGTCATAGTGGACACATCATGGTTTGCAAAAACGTAGAAAGGTAAATAGGAGCTACATGTTTTAAAACCAGCAAAAATGATAGAGGAGGGTTCCTGATGGAGTGCTAGAGGGTCAAAACACAGTTTCGTGAAAGTCAACTTTGGCACCCCAGGAATGGTAGTCCCGTGAAACGGTAATAGAGGATACATTCCAGTTTGCAAAAAGGCAAAAAGGTGAATCGGAGCTACATCTCTTAAAACCAGCTCAAATGATAGAGGAGGGTTCCTGATGGAGTGCTGGAGGGTCAAAACACAGTTTCGTGAAAGTCAACTTTGGCACCCCAGGAAGGGCAATCCCGTGAAAGGGTCACAGGGGATACATTCTGGTTTGCAAATAGGGAAAAATGTGAATCGGAGCTACAGCTTTTAAAACCAGCTCAAATGATAGAGGAGGGTTCCTGATGGAGTTCTAGAGGGTCAAAACACCGTTTGGTGAAAGTCAACTTTGGCACCCTAGGAAGGGTAATCCCGTGAAAGGGTTATAGAGAATACATTCTGGTTACCAAATAGGTAAAAATTTGAAACGGAGCCACAGCTCTTAAAACCAGCTCAAATGATAGAGGAGGGTTCCTGATGGAGTTCGAGAGGGTCAAAACACAGTTTCGTGAAAGTCAACTTTGGCACCCCAGGAAGGATAATCCCGTGAAACGGTAATAGAGGATACATTCCGGTTTGCAAATAGGCAAAAAGGTGAATCGGAGCTACATCTCTTAAAACCAGCTCAAATGATAGAGGAGGGTTCCTGATGGAGTGCTGGAGGGTCAAAACACAGTTTCGTGAAAGTCAACTTTGGCACCCCAGGAAGGGCAATCCCGTGAAAGGGTCACAGGGGATACACTCTGGTTTGCAAATAGGGAAAAATGTGAATCGGAGCTACAGATCTTAAAACCAGCTCAAATGATAGAGGAGGGTTCCTGATGAAGTGCTAGAGAGTCAAAACACAGTTTCGTGAAAGTCAACTTTGGCACCCCAGGAAGGGTAATCCAGTGAAGCGGTAATAGAGGATACATTCTGGTTTGCAAATAGGCAAAAAGGTGAATCGGAGCTACATCTCTTAAAACCAGCTCAAATGATAGAGGAGGGTTCCTGATGAAGCGCTTGAGGGTCAAAACACAGTTTCGTGAAAGTCAACTTTGGCACCCCAGGAAGGGTAATCCAGTGAAGCGGTAATAGAGGATACATTCTGGTTTGCAAATAAGCAAAAAGGTGAATCGGAGGTACATCTCTTAAAACCAGCTCAAATGATAGAGCAGGGTTCCTGATGGAGTGCTAGAGGGTCAAAGCACAGTTTCGTGAAAGTCAACTTTGCCACCCCAGGAAGGGTAATTCAGTGAAGCGGTAATAGAGGATACATTCTGGTTTGCAAATAGGGAAAAATGTGAATCGGAGCTACAGCTTTCAAATCCAGCTCAAATAATAGAGGAGGGTTCCTGATGGAGTGCTAGAGGGTCAAAACACAGTTTCGTGAAAGTCAACTTTGGCACCCCAGGAAGGTTAATCCCGTGAAAGGGTAATAGAGGATGCATTCTGGTTAGCAAATAGGCAAAAATTTGAAACGGAGCTACAGCTCTTGAAACCAGCTCAAATGATAGAGGAGGAGTCGTGATGAAGTGCTGGAGGGTCCAAACACAGTTTCGTGAAAGTCAGCTTTGGCACCCCAGTAAGGGTAATCCCGTGAAAGGGTAATAGAGGATGCATTCTGGTTTGCAAATACGTAAAAATGTGAATCGGAGCTACATCTCTTAAAACCAGCCCAAATGATACAGGAGGAGTCCTGATGAAGTGTTGGAGGGTCAAAACACAGTTTCGTGAAAGTCAACTTTTGCACCCCAGGAAGGGTAATCCCGTGAAGCGGTAATAGAGGATGCATTCTGGTTTGCAATTAAGCAAAAAGGTGAATCGGAGCTACATCTCTTAAAACCAGCTCAAATGATAGAGCAGGGTTCCTGATGAAGTGCTAGAGGGTCAAAACACAGTTTCGTGAAAGTCAACTTTGGCACCCCAGGAAGGGTAATCCAGTTAAGCGGTAATAGAGGATACATTCTGGTTTGCAAATAGGCAAAAAGGTGAATCGGAGCTACATCTCTTAAAAACAGCTCAAATGATAGAGGAGGGTTTCTGATGGAGTGCTGGAGGGTCAAAACACAGTTTCGTGAAAGTCAACTTTGGCACCCCAGGAATGGTAGTCCCGTGAAACGGTAATAGAGGATACATTCCAGTTTGCAAATAGGCAAAAAGGTGAATCGGAGCTACATCTCGTAAAATCAGCTCAAATGATAGAGGAGGGTTCCTGATGGAGTGCTGGAGGGTCAAAACACAGTTTCGTGAAAGTCAACTTTGGCACCCCAGGAAGGGTAATCCCGTGAAAGGGTCACAGGGGACACATTCTGGTTTGCAAATAGGGAAAAATGTGAATCGGAGCTACAGCTTTTAAAAACAGCTCAAATGATAGAGGAGGGTTCCTGATGAAGTGCTAGAGGGTCAAAACACAGTTTCGTGAAAGTCAACTTTGGCACCCCAGGAAGGGTAGTCCCGTTAAACGGTAATAGAGGATACATTCCAGTTTGCAAATAGGCAAAAAGGTGAATCGGAGCTACATCTCTTAAAACCAGCTCAAATGATAGAGGAGGGTTCCTGATGGAGTGCTGGAGGGTCAAAACACAGTTTCGTGAAAGTCAACTTTGGCACCCCAGGAAGGGCAATCCCGTGAAAGGGTCACAGGGGATACATTCTGGTTTGCAAATAGGGAAAAATGTGAATCGGAGCTACAGCTTATAAAACCAGCTCAAATGATAGAGGAGGGTTCCTGATGGAGTTCTAGAGGGTGAAAACACCGTTTGGTGAAAGTCAACTTTGGCACCCCAGGAAGGGTAATCCCGTGAAAGGGTTATAGAGGATACATTCTGGTTACCAAATAGGTAAAAATTTGAAACGGAGCCACAGCTCTTAAAACCAGCTCAAATGATAGAGGAGGGTTCCTGATGGAGTTCGAGAGGATCAAAACACAGTTTCGTGAAAGTCAACTTTGGCACCCCAGGAAGGATAATTCCGTGAAACGGTAATAGAGGATACATTCCGGTTTGCAAATAGGCAAAAAGGTGAATCGGAGCTACATCTCTTAAAACCAGCTCAAATGATAGAGGAGGGTTCCTGATGGAGTGCTGGAGGGTCAAAACACAGTTTCGTGAAAGTCAACTTTGGCACCCCAGGAAGGGCAATCCCGTGAAAGGGTCACAGGGGATACATTCTGGTTTGCAAGTAGGGAAAAATGTGAATCGGAGCTACCGCTCTTAAAACCAGCTCAAATGATAGAGGAGGGTTCCTGATGAAGTGCTAGAGGGTCAAAACACAGTTTCGTGAAAGTCAACTTTGGCACCCCAGGAAGGGTAATCCAGTGAAGCGGTAATAGAGGATACATTCTGGTTTGCAAATAGGCAAAAAGGTGAATCGGAGCTACATCTCTTAAAACCAGCTCAAATGATAGAGGAGGGTTCCTGATGAAGTGCTTGAGGGTCAAAACACAGTTTCGTGAAAGTCAACTTTGGCACCCCAGGAAGGGTAATCCAGTGAAGCGGTAATAGAGGATACATTCTGGTTTGCAAATAAGCAAAAAGGTGAATCGGAGGTACATCTCTTAAAACCAGCTCAAATGATAGAGCAGGGTTCCTGATGGAGTGCTAGAGGGTCAAAGCACAGTTTCGTGAAAGTCAACTTTGCCACCCCAGGAAGGGTAATTCAGTGAAGCGGTAATAGAGGATACATTCTGGTTTGCAAATAGGGAAAAATGTGAATCGGAGCTACAGCTTTCAAATCCTGCTCAAATAATAGAGGAGGGTTCCTGATGGAGTGCTAGAGGGTCAAAACACAGTTTCGTGAAAGTCAACTTTGGCACCCCAGGAAGGGTAATCCCGTGAAAGGGTAATAGAGGATGCATTCTGGTTAGCAAATAGGCAAAAATTTGAAACGGAGCTACAGCTCTTGAAACCAGCTCAAATGATAGGGGAGGAGTCCTGATGAAGTGCTGGAGGGTCAAAACACAGTTTCGTGAAAGTCAACTTTGGCACCCCAGGAAGGGTAATCCCGTGAAAGGGTAATAGTGGATACATCATGGTTTGGAAATAGGTAAAAATGTGATTCGGAGCAACAGCTCTTAAATCCAGCTCAAATAATAGAGGAGGGTTCCTGATGGAGTGCTAGAGGGTCAAAACACAGTTTCGTGAAAGTCAACTTTGGCACCCCAGGAAGGGTAATCCCGTGAAAGGGTAATAGAGGATGCATTCTGGTTTGCAAATAGGCAAAAATTTGAAACGGAGCTACAGCTCTTGAAACCAGCTCAAATGATAGAGGAGGAGTCGTGATGAAGTGCTGGAGGGTCCAAACACAGTTTCGTGAAAGTCAGCTTTGGCACCCCAGTAAGGGTAATCCCGTGAAAGGGTAATAGAGGATGCATTCTGGTTTGCAAATACGTAAAAATGTGAATCGGAGCTACATCTCTTAAAACCAGCCCAAATGATACAGGAGGAGTCCTGATGAAGTGTTGGAGGGTCAAAACACAGTTTCGTGAAAGTCAACTTTTGCACCCCAGGAAGGGTAATCCCGTGAAGCGGTAATAGAGGATGCATTCTGGTTTGCAATTAAGCAAAAAGGTGAATCGGAGCTACATCTCTTAAAACCAGCTCAAATGATAGAGGAGGGTTCCTGATGAAGTGCTAGAGGGTCAAAACACAGTTTCGTGAAAGTCAACTTTGGCACCCCAGGAAGGGTAATCCAGTGAAGCGGTAATAGAGGATACATTCTGGTTTGCAAATAGGCAAAAAGGTGAATCGGAGCTACATCTCTTAAAAACAGCTCAAATGATAGAGGAGGGTTTCTGATGGAGTGCTGGAGGGTCAAAACACAGTTTCGTGAAAGTCAACTTTGGCACCCCAGGAATGGTAGTCCCGTGAAACGGTAATAGAGGATACATTCCAGTTTGCAAATAGGCAAAAAGGTGAATCGGAGCTACATCTCGTAAAACCAGCTCAAATGATAGAGGAGGGTTCCTGATGGAGTGCTGGAGGGTCAAAACACAGTTTCGTGAAAGTCAACTTTGGCACCCCAGGAAGGGTAATCCCGTGAAAGGGTCACAGGGGACACATTCTGGTTTGCAAATAGGGAAAAATGTGAATCGGAGCTACAGCTTTTAAAAACAGCTCAAATGATAGAGGAGGGTTCCTGATGAAGTGCTAGAGGGTCAAAACACAGTTTCGTGAAAGTCAACTTTGGCACCCCAGGAAGGGTAGTCCCGTGAAACGGTAATAGAGGATACATTCCAGTTTGCAAATAGGCAAAAAGGTGAATCGGAGCTACATCTCTTAAAACCAGCTCAAATGATAGAGGAGGGTTTCTGATGGAGTGCTAGAGGCTCAAAACACAGTTTCGTGAAAGTCAACTTTGGCACCCCAGGAAGGGCAATCCCGTGAAAGGGTCACAGGGGATACATTCTGGTTTGCAAATAGGGAAAAATGTGAATCGGAGCTACAGCTTATAAAACCAGCTCAAATGATAGAGGAGGGTTCCTCATGGAGTTCTAGAGGGTGAAAACACCGTTTGGTGAAAGTCAACTTTGGCACCCCAGGAAGGGTAATCCCGTGAAAGGGTTATAGAGGATACATTCTGGTTACCAAATAGGTAAAAATTTGAAACGGAGCCACAGCTCTTAAAACCAGCTCAAATGATAGAGGAGGGTTCCTGATGGAGTTCGAGAGGAACAAAACACAGTTTCGTGAAAGTCAACTTTGGCACCCCAGGAAGGATAATTCCGTGAAACGGTGATAGAGGATACATTCCGGTTTGCAAATAGGCAAAAAGGTGAATCGGAGCTACATCTCTTAAAACCAGCTCAAATGATAGAGGAGGGTTCCTGATGGAGTGCTGGAGGGTCAAAACACAGTTTCGTGAAAGTCAACTTTGGCACCCCAGGAAGGGCAGTCCCGTGAAAGGGTCACAGGGGATACATTCTGGTTTGCAAGTAGGGAAAAATGTGAATCGGAGCTACCGCTCTTAAAACCAGCTCAAATGATAGAGGAGGGTTCCTGATGAAGTGCTAGAGGGTCAAAACACAGTTTCGTGAAAGTCAACTTTGGCACCCCAGGAAGGGTAATCCAGTGAAGCGGTAATAGAGGATACATTCTGGTTTGCAAATAGGCAAAAAGGTGAATCGGAGCTACATCTCTTAAAACCAGCTCAAATGATAGAGGAGGGTTCCTGATGAAGCGCTTGAGGGTCAAAACACAGTTTCGTGAAAGTCAACTTTGGCACCCCAGGAAGGGTAATCCAGTGAAGCGGTAATAGAGGATACATTCTGGTTTGCAAATAAGCAAAAAGGTGAATCGGAGGTACATCTCTTAAAACCAGCTCAAATGATAGAGCAGGGTTCCTGATGGATTGCTAGAGGGTCAAAGCACAGTTTCGTGAAAGTCAACTTTGCCACCCCAGGAAGGGTAATTCAGTGAAGCGGTAATAGAGGATACATTCTGGTTTGCAAATAGGGAAAAATGTGAATCGGAGCTACAGCTTTCAAATCCAGCTCAAATAATAGAGGAGGGTTCCTGATGGAGTGCTAGAGGGTCAAAACACAGTTTCGTGAAAGTCAACTTTGGCACCCCAGGAAGGGTAATCCCGTGAAAGGGTAATAGAGGATGCATTCTGGTTAGCAAATAGGCAAAAATTTGAAACGGAGCTACAGCTCTTGAAACCAGCTCAAATGATAGAGGAGGAGTCCTGATGAAGTGCTGGAGGGTCAAAACACAGTTTCGTGAAAGTCAACTTTGGCACCCCAGGAAGGGTAATCCCGTGAAAGGGTAATAGTGGATACATCATGGTTTGGAAATAGGTAAAAATGTGATTCGGAGCAACAGCTCTTAAAACCAGCTCAAATGATAGAGGAGGGTTCCTGATGGAGTGCTGGAGGGTCAAAACACAGTTTTGTGAAAGTCAGCTTTGGCACCCCACGAAGGGTAATCCAGTGAAAGGGTAATAGAGGATACATTCTGGTTTGCATTTAAGTAAAAAAGGTGAATCGGAGCTACATCTCTTAAAACCAGCTCAAATGATAGAGGAGGGTTTCTGATGGAGTGCTAGAGGCTCAAAACACAGTTTCGTGAAAGTCAGCTTTGCCACCCCAGGAAGGGTAATCCCGTGAAAGGGTAATAGTGGATACATCATGGTTTGGAAATAGGTAAAAATGTGAATCGGAGCTACAGCTCTTAAAACCAGCTCAAATGATAGAGGAGGGTTTCTGATGGAGTGCTAGAGGCTCAAAACACAGTTTCGTGAAAGTCAGCTTTGGCACCCCAGGAAGGGTAATTCTGTGAAAGGGTGACAGTGGATAGATCATGGTTTGGAAATAGGTAGAAATGTGAATCGGAGCTACATCTCTTAAAACCAGCTCAAATGATAGAGGAGGGTTCCTGATGGAGTGCTGGAGGGTCAAAACACAGTTTCGTGAAAGTCAACTTTGGCACCCCAGGAAGGGCAATCCCGTGAAAGGGTCACAGGGGATACATTCTGGTTTGCAAATAGGGATAAAGGTGAATCGGAGCTACATCTCTTAAAACCAGATCAAATGATAGAGGAGGGTTCCTGATGGAGTGCTGGATGGTCAAAACACAGTTTCGTGAAAGTCAACTTTGGCACCCCAGGAAGGGTAGTCCCGTGAAACGGTAATAGAGGATACATTCCGGTTTGCAAATAGGCAAAAAGGTGAATCGGAGCTACATGTCTTAAAACCAGCTCAAATGATAGAGGAGGGTTCCTGATGGAGTGCTGGAGGGTCAAAACACAGTTTCGTGAAAGTCAACTTTGGCACCCCAGGAAGGGTAATCCCGTGAAAGGGTCACAGGGGATACATCATGGTTTGGAAATAGGTAAAAATGTGATTCGGAGCAACAGCTCTTAAAACCAGCTCAAATGATAGAGGAGGGTTCCTGATGGAGTGCTGGAGGGTCAAAACACAGTTTCGTGAAAGTCAGCTTTGGCACCCCACGAAGGGTAATCCAGTGAAAGGGTAATAGAGGATACATTCTGGTTTGCATTTAAGTAAAAAAGGTGAATCGGAGCTACATCTCTTAAAACCAGCTCAAATGATAGAGGAGGGTTTCTGATGGAGTGCTAGAGGCTCAAAACACAGTTTCGTGAAAGTCAACTTTGCCACCCCAGGAAGGGTAATCCCGTGAAAGGGTAGTAGTGGATACATCATGGTTTGGAAATAGGTAAAAATGTGAATCGGAGCTACAGCTCTTAAAACCAGCTCAAATGATAGAGGAGGGTTTCTGATGGAATGCTAGAGGCTCAAAACACAGTTTCGTGAAAGTCAACTTTGGCACCCCAGGAAGGGTAATCCCGTGAAAGGGTGATAGTGGATAGATCATGGTTTGGAAATAGGTAGAAATGTGAATCGGAGCTACATCTCTTAAAACCAGCTCAAATGATAGAGGAGGGTTCCTGATGGAGTGCTGGAGGGTCAAAACACAGTTTCGTGAAAGTCAACTTTGGCACCCCAGGAAGGGCAATCCCGTGAAAGGGTCACAGGGGATACATTCTGGTTTGCAAATAGGGATAAAGGTGAATCGGAGCTACATCTCTTAAAACCAGATCAAATGATAGAGGAGGGTTCCTGATGGAGTGCTGGATGGTCAAAACTCAGTTTCGTGAAAGTAAACTTTGGCACCCCAGGAAGGGTAGTCCCGTGAAACGGTAATAGAGGATACATTCCGGTTTGCAAATAGGCAAAAAGGTGAATCGGAGCTACATCTCTTAAAACCAGCTCAAATGATAGAGGAGGGTTCCTGATGGAGTGCTGGAGGGTCAAAACACAGTTTCGTGAAAGTCAACTTTGGCACCCCAGGAAGGGTAATCCCGTGAAAGGGTCACAGGGGATACATTCTGGTTTGCAAATAGGGAAAAATGTGAATCGGAGCTACAGCTTTTAAAACCAGCTCAAATGATAGAGGAGGGTTCCTGATGGAGTGCTGGAGGGTCAAAACACAGTTTCGTGAAAGTCAACTTTGGCACCCCAGGAAGGGCAATCCCGAGAAAGGGTGACAGGGGATACATTCTGGTTTGCAAATAGGGAAAAAGGTGAATCGGAGCTACATCTCTTAAAACCAGATCAAATGATAGAGGAGGGTTCCTGATGGAGTGCTGGATGGTCAAAACACAGTTTCGTGAAAGTAAACTTTGGCACCCCAGGAAGGGTAGTCCCGTGAAACGGTAATAGAGGATACATTCCGGTTTGCAAATAGGCAAAAAGGTGAATCGGAGCTACATCTCTTAAAACCAGCTCAAATGATAGAGGAGGGTTCCTGATGGAGTGCTGGAGGGTCAAAACACAGCTTCGTGAAAGTCAACTTTGGCACCCCAGGAAGGGTAATCCCGTGAAAGGGTCACAGGGGATACATTCTGGTTTGCAAATAGGGAAAAATGTGAATCGGAGCTACAGCTTTTAAAACCAGCTCAAATGATAGAGGAGGGTTCCTGATGGAGTGCTGGAGGGTCAAAACACAGTTTCGTGAAAGTCAACTTTGGCACCCCACGAAGGGTAATCCAGTGAAAGGGTAATAGAGGATACATTCTGGTTTGCATTTAAGTAAAAAAGGTGAATCGGAGCTACATCTCTTAAAACCAGCTCAAATGATAGAGGAGGGTTTCTGATGGAGTGCTAGAGGCTCAAAACACAGTTTCGTGAAAGTCAACTTTGCCACCCCAGGAAGGGTAATCCCGTGAAAGGGTAATAGTGGATACATCATGGTTTGGAAATAGGTAAAAATGTGAATCGGAGCTACAGCTCTTAAAACCAGCTCAAATGATAGAGGAGGGTTTCTGATGGAGTGCTAGAGGCTCAAAACACAGTTTCGTGAAAGTCAACTTTGGCACCCCAGGAAGGGTAATCCCGTGAAAGGGTGACAGTGGATAGATCATGGTTTGGAAATAGGTAGAAATGTGAATCGGAGCTACATCTCTTAAAACCAGCTCAAATGATAGAGGAGGGTTCCTGATGGAGTGCTGGAGGGTCAAAACACAGTTTCGTGAAAGTCAACTTTGGCACCCCAGGAAGGGCAATCCCGTGAAAGGGTCACAGGGGATACATTCTGGTTTGCAAATAGGGATAAAGGTGAATCGGAGCTACATCTCTTAAAACCAGATCAAATGATAGAGGAGGGTTCCTGATGGAGTGCTGGATGGTCAAAACACAGTTTCGTGAAAGTAAACTTTGGCACCCCAGGAAGGGTAGTCCCGTGAAACGGTAATAGAGGATACATTCCGGTTTGCAAATAGGCAAAAAGGTGAATCGGAGCTACATCTCTTAAAACCAGCTCAAATGATAGAGGAGGGTTCCTGATGGAGTGCTGGAGGGTCAAAACACAGTTTCGTGAAAGTCAACTTTGGCACCCCAGGAAGGGTAATCCCGTGAAAGGGTCACAGGGGACACATTCTGGTTTGCAAATAGGGAAAAATGTGAATCGGAGCTACAGCTTTTAAAACCAGCTCAAATGATAGAGGAGGGTTCCTGATGGAGTGCTGGAGGGTCAAAACACAGTTTCGTGAAAGTCAACTTTGGCACCCCAGGAAGGGCAATCCCGAGAAAGGGTGACAGGGGATACATTCTGGTTTGCAAATAGGGAAAAAGGTGAATCGGAGCTACATCTCTTAAAACCAGATCAAATGATAGAGGAGGGTTCCTGATGGAGTGCTGGATGGTCAAAACACAGTTTCGTGAAAGTAAACTTTGGCACCCCAGGAAGGGTAGTCCCGTGAAACGGTAATAGAGGATACATTCCGGTTTGCAAATAGGCAAAAAGGTGAATCGGAGCTACATCTCTTAAAACCAGCTCAAATGATAGAGGAGGGTTCCTGATGGAGTGCTGGAGGGTCAAAACACAGCTTCGTGAAAGTCAACTTTGGCACCCCAGGAAGGGTAATCCCGTGAAAGGGTCACAGGGGATACATTCTGGTTTGCAAATAGGGAAAAATGTGAATCGGAGCTACAGCTTTTAAAACCAGCTCAAATGATAGAGGAGGGTTCCTGATGGAGTGCTGGAGGGTCAAAACACAGTTTCGTGAAAGTCAACTTTGGCACCCCAGGAAGGGCAATCCCGAGAAAGGGTGACCATGGATACATTCTGGTTTGCAAATAGGGAAAAAGGTGAATCGGAGCTACATCTCTTAAAACCAGATCAAATGATAGAGGAGGGTTCCTGATGGAGTGCTGGATGGTCAAAACACAGTTTCGTGAAAGTAAACTTTGGCACCCCAGGAAGGGTAGTCCCGTGAAACGGTAATAGAGGATACATTCCGGTTTGCAAATAGGCAAAAAGGTGAATCGGAGCTACATCTCTTAAAACCAGCTCAAATGATAGAGGAGGGTTCCTGATGGAGTGCTGGAGGGTCAAAACACAGCTTCGTGAAAGTCAACTTTGGCACCCCAGGAAGGGTAATCCCGTGAAAGGGTCACAGGGGATACATTCTGGTTTGCAAATAGGGAAAAATGTGAATCGGAGCTACAGCTTTTAAAACCAGCTCAAATGATAGAGGAGGGTTCCTGATGGAGTGCTGGAGGGTCAAAACACAGTTTCGTGAAAGTCAACTTTGGCACCCCAGGAAGGGCAATCCCGAGAAAGGGTGACAGGGGATACATTCTGGTTTGCAAATAGGGAAAAAGGTGAATCGGAGCTACATCTCTTAAAACCAGATCAAATGATAGAGGAGGGTTCCTGATGGAGTGCTGGATGGTCAAAACACAGTTTCGTGAAAGTAAACTTTGGCACCCCAGGAAGGGTAGTCCCGTGAAACGGTAATAGAGGATACATTCCGGTTTGCAAATAGGCAAAAAGGTGAATCGGAGCTACATCTCTTAAAACCAGCTCAAATGATAGAGGAGGGTTCCTGATGGAGTGCTGGAGGGTCAAAACACAGCTTCGTGAAAGTCAACTTTGGCACCCCAGGAAGGGTAATCCCGTGAAAGGGTCACAGGGGATACATTCTGGTTTGCAAATAGGGAAAAATGTGAATCGGAGCTACAGCTTTTAAAACCAGCTCAAATGATAGAGGAGGGTTCCTGATGGAGTGCTGGAGGGTCAAAACACAGTTTCGTGAAAGTCAACTTTGGCACCCCAGGAAGGGCAATCCCGAGAAAGGGTGACAGGGGATACATTCTGGTTTGCAAATAGGGAAAAAGGTGAATCGGAGCTACATCTCTTAAAACCAGATCAAATGATAGAGGAGGGTTCCTGATGGAGTGCTGGATGGTCAAAACACAGTTTCGTGAAAGTAAACTTTGGCACCCCAGGAAGGGTAGTCCCGTGAAACGGTAATAGAGGATACATTCCGGTTTGCAAATAGGCAAAAAGGTGAATCGGAGCTACATCTCTTAAAACCAGATCAAATGATAGAGGAGGGTTCCTGATGGAGTGCTGGAGGGTCAAAACACAGCTTCGTGAAAGTCAACTTTGGCACCCCAGGAAGGGTAATCCCGTGAAAGGGTCACAGGGGATACATTCTGGTTTGCAAATAGGGAAAAATGTGAATCGGAGCTACAGCTTTTAAAACCAGCTCAAATGATAGAGGAGGGTTCCTGATGGAGTGCTGGAGGGTCAAAACACAGTTTCGTGAAAGTCAACTTTGGCACCCCACGAAGGGTAATCCAGTGAAAGGGTAATAGAGGATACATTCTGGTTTCCATTTAAGTAAAAAAGTGAATCGGAGCTACATCTCTTAAAACCAGCTCAAATGATAGAGGAGGGTTTCTGATGGAGTGCTAGAGGCTCAAAAAACAGTTTCGTGAAAGTCAACTTTGCCACCCCAGGAAGGGTAATCCCGTGAAAGGGTAATAGTGGATACATCATGGTTTGGAAATAGGTAAAAATGTGAATCGGAGCAACAGCTCTTAAAACCAGCTCAAATGATAGAGGAGGGTTCCTGATGGAGTGCTGGAGGGTCAAAACACAGTTTCGTGAAAGTCAGCTTTGGCACCCCACGAAGGGTAATCCAGTGAATGGGTAATAGAGGATACATTCTGGTTGGCATTTAAGTAAAAAAGGTGAATCGGAGCTACATCTCTTAAAACCAGCTCAAATGATAGAGGAGGGTTTCTGATGGAGTGCTAGAGGCTCAAAACACAGTTTCGTGAAAGTCAACTTTGCCACCCCAGGAAGGGTAATCCCGTGAAAGGGTAATAGAGGATACATTCTGGTTTACAAATAAGCAAAAAGGTGAATCGGAGCTACAGCTCTTAAAACCAGCTCAAATGATAGAGGAGGGTTCCTGATGGAGTGCTGGAGGGTCAAGACACAGTTTCGTGAAAGTCATCTTTGACACCACAGGAAAGGGTAATCCAGTGAAAGGGTAATAGAGGATTCATTCTGTTTTGCAAATAGGGAAAAAGGTGAATCGGAGCTACATCTCTTAAAACTATCTCAAATGATAGAGGAGGGTTCCTGATGGAGTGCTAAAGTGTCAAAGTACAGTTTCGTGAAAGTCAACTTTGCCACCCCAGGAAGGGTAATCCCGTGAAGCGGTAATAGAGGATACATTCTGGTTTGCAAATAGGGAAAAATGTGAATCGGAGCTACAGCTTTCAAATCCAGCTCAAATAATAGAGGAGGGTTCCTGATGGAGTGCTAGAGAGTCAAAACACAGTTTCGTGAAAGTCAACTTTGGCACCCCAGGAAGGGTAATCCCGTGAAAGGGTAATAGAGGATGCATTCTGGTTAGCAAATAGGCAAAAATTTGAAACGGAGCTACAGCTCTTGAAACCAGCTCAAATGATAGAGGAGGAGTCCTGATGAAGTGCTGGAGGGTCAAAACACAGTTTCGTGAAAGTCAACTTTGGCACCCCAGGAAGGGTAATCCCGTGAAAGGGTAATAGTGGATACATCATGGTTTGGAAATAGGTAAAAATGTGAATCGGAGCAACAGCTCTTAAAACCAGCTCAAATGATAGAGGAGGGTTCCTGATGGAGTGCTGGAGGGTCAAAACACAGTTTCGTGAAAGTCAGCTTTGGCACCCCACGAAGGGTAATCCAGTGAATGGGTAATAGAGGATACATTCTGGTTGGCATTTAAGTAAAAAAGGTGAATCGGAGCTACATCTCTTAAAACCAGCTCAAATGATAGAGGAGGGTTTCTGATGGAGTGCTAGAGGCTCAAAACACAGTTTCGTGAAAGTCAACTTTGCCACCCCAGGAAGGGTAATCCCGTGAAAGGGTAATAGAGGATACATTCTGGTTTACAAATAAGCAAAAAGGTGAATCGGAGCTACAGCTCTTAAAACCAGCTCAAATGATAGAGGAGGGTTCCTGATGGAGTGCTGGAGGGTCAAGACACAGTTTCGTGAAAGTCATCTTTGACACCACAGGAAAGGGTAATCCAGTGAAAGGGTAATAGAGGATTCATTCTGTTTTGCAAATAGGGAAAAAGGTGAATCGGAGCTACATCTCTTAAAACTATCTCAAATGATAGAGGAGGGTTCCTGATGGAGTGCTAAAGTGTCAAAGTACAGTTTCGTGAAAGTCAACTTTGCCACCCCAGGAAGGGTAATCCCGTGAAGCGGTAATAGAGGATACATTCTGGTTTGCAAATAGGGAAAAATGTGAATCGGAGCTACAGCTTTCAAATCCAGCTCAAATAATAGAGGAGGGTTCCTGATGGAGTGCTAGAGAGTCAAAACACAGTTTCGTGAAAGTCAACTTTGGCACCCCAGGAAGGGTAATCCCGTGAAAGGGTAATAGAGGATGCATTCTGGTTAGCAAATAGGCAAAAATTTGAAACGGAGCTACAGCTCTTGAAACCAGCTCAAATGATAGAGGAGGAGTCCTGATGAAGTGCTGGAGGGTCAAAACACAGTTTCGTGAAAGTCAACTTTGGCACCCCAGGAAGGGTAATCCCGTGAAAGGGTAATAGTGGATACATCATGGTTTGGAAATAGGTAAAAATGTGATTCGGAGCAACAGCTCTTAAAACCAGCTCAAATGATAGAGGAGGGTTCCTGATGGAGTGCTGGAGGGTCAAAACACAGTTTCGTGAAAGTCAACTTTGGCACCCCAGGAAGGGCAATCCGTGAAAGGGTCACAGGGGATACACTCTGGTTTGCAAATAGGGAAAAATGTGAATCGGAGCTACAGCTTTTAAAACCAGCTCAAATGATAGAGGAGGGTTCCTGATGGAGTGCTGGAAGGTCAAAACACAGTTTCGTGAAAGTCAACTTTGGCACCCCACGAAGGGTAATCCAGTGAAAGGGTAATAGAGGATACATTCTGGTTTGCATTTAAGTAAAAAAGTGAATCGGAGCTACATCTCTTAAAACCAGCTCAAATGATAGAGGAGGGTTTCTGATGGAGTGCTAGAGGCTCAAAAAACAGTTTCGTGAAAGTCAACTTTGGCACCCCAGGAAGGGTAATCCCGTGAAAGGGTAATAGTGGATACATCATGGTTTGGAAATAGGTAAAAATGTGATTCGGAGCTACAGCTCTTAAAACCAGCTCAAATGATAGAGGAGGGTTCCTGATGGAGTGCTGGAGGGTCAAAACACAGTTTCGTGAAAGTCAGCTTTGGCACCCCACGAAGGGTAATCCCGTGAAAGGGTAATAGAGGATACATTCTGGTTTGCATTTAAGTAAAAAAGTGAATCGGAGCTACATCTCTTAAAACCAGCTCAAATGATAGAGGAGGGTTTCTGATGGAGTGCTAGAGGGTCAAAACACAGTTTCGTGAAAGTCAACTTTGCCACCCCAGGAAGGGTAATCCCGTGAAAGGGTAATAGTGGATACATCATGGTTTGGAAATAGGTAAAAATGTGAATCGGAGCTACAGCTCTTAAAACCAGCTCAAATGATAGAGGAGGGTTTCTGATGGAGTGCTAGAGGCTCAAAACACAGTTTCGTGAAAGTCAACTTTGCCACCCCAGGAAGGGTAATCCCGTGAAAGGGTGGATACATCATGGTTTGGAAATAGGTAAAAATGTGAATCGGAGCTACATCTCTTAAAACCAGCTCAAATGATAGAGGAGGGTTCCTGATGGAGTGCTAGAGGGTCAAAACACAGTTTCGTGAAAGTCAACTTTGGCACCCCAGGAAGGGTAATCCAGTGACGCGGTTATAGAGGATACATTCTGGTTTGCAAATAGGCAAAAAGGTGAATCGGAGCTACATCTCTTAAAACCAGCTCAAATGATAGGGGAGGGTTCCTGATGAAGTGCTGGAGGGTGAAAACACAGTTTCGTGAATGTCAACTTTGGCACCTCAGGAAGGGTAATCCAGTGAAAGGGTAATAGAGGATACATTCTGGTCTGCAATTAAGTAAAAAAGGTGAATCGGAGCTACATCTCTTAAAACCAGCTCAAATGATAGAGAAGGGTTCCTGATGGAGTGCTGGAGGGTCAAAACACAGCTTCGTGAAAGTCAACTTTGGCACCCCACGAAGGGTAATCCAGTGAAAGGGTAATAGAGGATACATTCTGGTTTGCATTTAAGTAAAAAAGTGAATCGGAGCTACATCTCTTAAAACCAGCTCAAATGATAGAGGAGGGTTCCTGATGGAGTGCTAGAGGCTCAAAACACAGTTTCGTGAAAGTCAACTTTGGCACCCCAGGAAGGGTAATCCCGTGAAAGGGTAATAGTGGATACATCATGGTTTGGAAATAGGTAAACATGTGAATCGGAGCTACATCTCTTAAAACCAGCTCAAGTGATAGAGGAGGGTTCCTGATGGAGTGCTGGAGGGTCAAAACACAGTTTCGTGAAAGTCAACTTTGGCACCCCAGGAATGGTAGTCCCGTGAAACGGTAATAGAGGATCCATTCCGGTTTGCAAATAGACAAAAAGGTGAATCGGAGCTACATCTCTTAAAACCAGCTCAAATGATAGAGGAGGGTTCCTGATGGAGTGCTGGAGGGTCAAAACACAGTTTCGTGAAAGTCAACTTTGGCACCCCAGGAAGGGCAATCCCGTGAAAGGGTCACAGGGGATACATTCTGGTTTGCAAATAGGGAAAAATGTCAATTGGAGCTACATCTCTTAAAACCAGCTCAAATGATAGAGGAGGGTTCCTGATGAAGTGCTAGAGGGTCAAAACACAGTTTCGTGAAAGTCAACTTTGGCACCCCAGGAAGGGTAATCCAGTGAAGCGGTAGTAGAGGATACATTCTGGTTTGGAAATAGGCAAAAAGGTGAATCGGAGCTACATCTCTTAAAACCAGCTCAAATGATAGAGGAGGGTTCCTGATGAAGCGCTTGAGGGTCAAAACACAGTTTCGTGAAAGTCAACTTTGGCACCCCAGGAAGGGTAATCCAGTGAAGCGGTAATAGAGAATATATTCTGGTTTGCAAATAAGCAAAAATGTGACTCGGAGCTACATCTCTTAAAACCAGCTCAAATGATACAGGAAGAGTCCTGATGAAGTGTTGGAGGGTCAAAACACAGTTTCGTGAAAGTCAACTTTGGCACCCCAGGAAGGGTAATCCCGTGAAAGGGTAATAGAGGATGCATTCTGGTTTGCAAATAGGTAAAAAGGTGAATCGGAGGTACATCTCTTAAAACCAGCTCAAATGATGGAGCAGAGTTCCTGATGGAGTGCTAGAGGGTCAAAGCACAGGTTCGTGAAAGTCAACTTTGGCACCCCAGGAAGGGTAATTGGGTGAAGCGGTAATAGTGGATACATCATGGTTTGGAAATAGGTAAAAATGTGATTGGGAGCTACAGCTCTTAAAACCAGCTCAAATGATAGAGGAGGGTTCCTGATGGAGTGCTAGAGGGTCAAAACACAGTTTCGTGAAAGTCAGCTTTGGCACCCCACGAAGGGTAATCCAGTGAAAGGGTAATAGAGGATACATTCTGGTTTTCATTTAAGTAAAAAAGGTGAATCGGAGCTACATCTCTTAAAACCAGCTAAAATGATAGAGGAGGGTTTCTGATGGAGTGCTAGAGGCTCAAAACACAGTTTCGTGAAAGTCAACTTTGCCACCCCAGGAAGGGTAATCCCGTGAAAGGGCAATAGTGGATACATCATGGTTTGGAAATAGGCAAAAATGTGAATCGGAGCTACAGCTCTTAAAACCAGCTCAAATGATAGAGGAGGGTTTCTGATGGAGTGCTAGAGGCTCAAAACACAGTTTCGTGAAAGTCAACTTTGGCACCCCAGGAAGGGTAATCCCGTGAAAGGGTAATAGTGGATACATCATGGTTTGGAAATAGGGAAAAATGTGAATCGGAGCTACAGCTCTTAAAACCAGCTCAAATGATAGAGGAGGGTTCCTGGTGGAGTGCTAGAGGGTCAAAACACAGTTTCGTGAAAGTCAACTTTGGCACCCCGCGAAGGGTAATCCAGTGACGCGGTAATAGAGGATACATTCTGGTTTGCAAATAGGCAAAAAGGTGAATCGGAGCTACAGCTCTTAAAACCAGCTGAAATGATAGAGGAGGGTTCCTGATGAAGTGCTGGAGGGTGAAAACACAGTTTCGTGAATGTCAACTTTGGCACCTCAGGAAGGGTAATCCAGTGAAAGGGTAATAGAGGATACATTCTGGTTTGCAATTAAGTAAAAAAGGTGAATCGGAGCTACATCTCTTAAAACCAGCTCAAATGATAGAGGAGGGTTCCTGATGGAGTGCTGGAGGGTCAAAACACAGTTTCGTGAAAGTCAACTTTGGCACCCCAGGAAGGGTAATCCCGTGAAAGGGTAATAGAGGATACATTCTGGTTTGCAAATAGGTAAAAATGTGAATCGGAGCTACATCTCTTAAAACCAGCTCAAATGATAGAGGAGGGTTCCTGATGGAGTGCTGGAGGGTCAAAACACAGTTTCGTGAAAGTCAACTTTGGCACCCCAGGAAGGGCAATCCCGTGAAAGGGTCACAGGGGATACATTCTGGTTTGCAAATAGGGAAAAATGTGAATCGGAGCTACAGCTTTTAAAACCAGCTCAAATGATAGAGGAGGGTTCCTGATGGAGTGCTGGAGGGTGAAAACATAGTTTCGTGAAAGTCAACTTTGGCACCCCACGAAGGGTAATCCAGTGAAAGGGTAATAGAGGATACATTCTGGTTTGCATTTAACTAAAAAAGTGAATCGGAGCTAAATCTCTTAAAACCAGCTCAAATGATAGAGGAGGGTTTCTGATGGAGTGGTAGAGGCTCAAAACACAGTTTCGTGAAAGTCAACTTTGGCACCCCAGGAAGGGTAATCCCGTGAAAGGGTAATAGTGGATACATCATGGTTTGGAAATAGGTGAAAATGTGAATCGGAGCTACAGCTCTTAAAACCAGCTCAAATGATAGAGGAGGGTTCCTGATTCAGTGCTGGAGGGTCAAAACACAGCTTCGTGAAAGTCAACTTTGGCACCCCACGAAGGGTATTCCAGTGAAAGGGTAAGAGAGGATACATTCCGGTTTGCATTTAAGTAAAAAAGGTGAATCGGAGCTACATCTCTTAAAACCAGCTCAAATGATAGAGGAGGGTTTCTGATGGAATGGTGGAAGCTCAAAACACAGTTTCGTGAAAGTCAACTTTGGCACCCCAGGAAGGATAATCCCGTCAAACGGTAATAGAGGATACATTCCGGTTTGCAAAAAGGCAAAACGGTGAATCGGAGCGACATCTCTTAAAACCAGCTCAAATGATAGAGGAGGGTTCCTGATGAAGTGCTAGAGGGTCAAAACACAGTTTCGTGAAAGTCAACTTTGGCACCCCAGGAAGGGTATTCCAGTGAAGCGGTAATAGAGGATACATTCTGGTTTGCAAATAGGCAAAAAGGTGAATCGGAGCTACATCTCTTAAAACCAGCTCAAATGATAGAGTAGGGTTCCAGATGAAGCGCTTGAGTTTCAAAACATAGTTTCGTGAAAGTCAACTTTGGCACCCCAGGAAGGGTTATCCCGTGAAAGGGTAATAGAGGATACATACTGGTTAGCAAATAGGCAAAAAATTTGAACCGGAACTACAGCTCTTAAAACCAGCTCAAATGATAGAGGAGGGTTCCTGATTCAGTGCTGGAGGGTCAAAACACAGTTTCGTGAAAGTCAACTTTGGCACCCCAGGAAGGGTAATCCCGTGAAAGGGTAATAGAGGATACATACTGGTTAGCAAATAGGCAAAAAATTTGAACCGGAACTACAGCTCTTAAAACCAGCTCAAATGATAGAGGAGGGTTCCTGATGGACTTGTAGAGGGTCAAAACACAGTTTCGTGAAAGTCAACTTTGGCACCCCAGGAAGGGTAGTCCAGTGAAACAGTAATAGAGGATACATTCTGGTTTGCAATTAAGCAAAAAGGTGAATCGGAGCTACAGCTCTTAAAACCAGCTCAAATGATAGAGGAGGGTTCCTGATGGAGTGCTAGATGGTCAAAACACAGTTTCGTGAAAGTCAACTTTGGCACCCCAGGAAGGGTAATCCAGTGAAACGGTAATAGAGGATACATTCTGGTTTGCAATTAAGCAAAAAGGTGAATCGGAGCTACATTTCTTAAAACCAGCTCAAATGATAGAGGAGGATTTCTGATGGAGTGCTGGAGGGTCAAAACACAGTTTGGTGAAAGTCAACATTGGCACCCCAGGAAGGGTAATCCAGTGAAAGGGTAATAGAGGATACATTCTGGTTTGCAATTAAGCAAAAAGGTGAATCGGAGCTACAGCTCTTAAAACCAGCTCAAATCATAGAGGAGGGTTCCTGATGGACTTCTAGAGGGTCAAAACACAGTTTCGTGAAAGTCAACTTTGGCACCCCAGGAAGGGTAATCCCGTGAAATAATAATAGAGGATACATTCTGGTTTGCAAATAAGCAAAAAGGTGAATCGGAGCTACATCTCTTAAAACCAGCTCAAATGAGAGAGGAGGGTTCCTGATGAAGTGCTGGAAGGTCAAAACACAGTTTCGTGAAAGTCAACTTTGGCACCCCAGGAAGGGTGATCCAGTGAAGCGGTAATAGAGGATACATTCTGGTTAGCAAATAGGCAAAAAGGTGAATCGGAGCTACATCTCTTAAAACCAGCTCAAATGATAGAGGAGGGTTCCTGATGGAGTGCTGCAGGGTCAAAACACAGTTTCGTGAAAGTCAACTTTGGCACCCCAGGAAGGGTAATCCCGTGAAAGGGTAATAGAGGATACATACTGGTTAGCAAATATTTAAAAATTTGAACCGGAACTACAGCTCTTAAAACCAGCTCAAATGATAGAGGAGGGTTCCTGATGGACTTGTAGAGGGTCAAAACACAGTTTCGTGAAAGTCAAATTTGGCACCCCAGGAAGGGTAATCCAGTGAAACTGTAATAGAGGATACATTCTGGTTTGCAATTAAGCAAAAAGGTGAATCGGAGCTACATCTCTTAAAACCAGCTCAAATGATAGAGGAGGGTTCCTGATGGAGTGCTAGAGGGTCAAAACACAGTTTCGTGAAAGTCAACTTTGGCACCCCAGGAAGGGTAATCCAGTGAAACGGTAATAGAGGATACATTCTGGTTTGCAATTAAGCAAAAAGGTGAATCGGAGCTACATCTCTTAAAACCAGCTCAAATGATAGAGGAGGATTTCTGATGAAGTGCTGGAGGGTCAAAACACAGTTTGGTGAAAGTCAACTTTGGCACCCCAGGAAGGGTAATCCCGTGAAATGGTTTTAGAGGATACATTCTGGTTTGCAATTAAGTAAAAAAGGTGAATCGGAGCTACAGCTCTTAAAACCAGCTCAAATGATAGAGGAGGGTTCCTAATGGAGTGCTGGAGGGTCAAAACACAGTTTCGTGAAAGTCAACTTTGGCACCCCAGGAAGGGTAATCCCGTGAAAGGGTAATAGAGGATACATACTGGTTAGCAAATAGGTAAAAATTTGAACCGGAACTACAGCTCTTAAAACCAGCTCAAATGATAGAGGAGGGTTCCTGATGGAGTGCTAGAGGGTCAAAACACAGTTTGGTGAAAGTCAACTTTGGCACCCCAGGAAGGGTAATCCCGTGAAAGGGAAATACAGGACCCATCATTGTTTTGAAATACGTAAAAAGGATAATTGGAACTACAGCTCTTAAAACCAACTCAAGTGATAGAGGAGGGTTCCTGATGGAACCCCTTCCTGGGGTGAAAACGTTGACTTTCACGAAACTGTGTTTTGACCCTCCAGCACTCCATCAGGAACCCTCCTCTATCATTTGAGCTGGTTTTAAGAGATGTAGCTCCGATTCACCTTTTTGCGTAATTGCAAACCAGAATGCATCATCTATTACCCTTTCACGGGATTACCCTTCCTGGGGTGCCAAAGTTGACTTTCACGAAACTGTGTTTTGACCCTCCAGCACTTCATCAGGACTCCTCCTCTATCATTTGAGCTGGTTTTAAGAGATGTAGCTCCGATTCACCTTTTTGCCTATTTGCAAACTGGAATGTATCCTCTATCACCGCTTCACTAGATTACCCTTCCTGGGGTGCCAAAGTTGACTTTCACGAAACTGTGTTTGAACAATCCAGCACTTCATCAGGAACCCTCCTCTATCATTTGAGCTGGGTTTTTTTAGAGATATAGCTCCGATTCACCTTTTTGCCTATTTCCAAACCGGAATGTATCCTCTATTACCGCTCTACTGGATTACCCTTCCTGGGGTGCCAAAGTTGACTTTCACAAAACTGTGTTTTGACCCTCCAGCACTCCACCAGGAACCCTCCTCTATCATTTGAGCTGGTTTTTTTAGAGATATAGCTCCGATTCACCTTTTTGCCTATTTGCAATTCGGAATGTATCCTCTATTACCGCCTCACTGGATTACCCTTCCTGGGGTGCCAAAGTTGACTTTCACGAAACTGTGTTTTGACCCTCCAGCACTCCATCAGGAACCCTCCTCTATCATTTGAGCTGGTTTTTTTAGAGATATAGCTCCGATTCACCTTTTTGCCTATTTGCAAACCGGAATGTATCCTCTATTACCGTTTCACGCGATTACCCTTCCTGGGGTGCCAAAGTTGACTTTCACGAAACTGTGTTTTGACCCTCTAGAACTCCATCAGGAACCCTCCTCTATCATTTGAGCTGGTTTTAAAAGTTTGAGCTCCGATTCAACTTTTTGCCTATTTGCAAACCAGAATGTATCCTCTATTACCCTTTCACGGGATTACCCTTCCTGGGGTGCCAATGTTGACTTTCACGAAACGGTGTTTTCACCCTCTACAACTCCATCAGGAAAACTCCTCTATCATTTGAGCTGGTTTTAAGAGATGTAGCTCCAACTCACCTTTTTCCCTGTTTGCAAACCAGAATCCATCCTCTTTCACCCTTTCACGGGATTACCCTTCCTGGGGTGCCAAAGTTGACTTTCACAAAACTGTGTTTTGACCCTCTAGAACTCCATCAGGAACCGTCCTCTATCATTTGAGCTGGTTTCAAGAGATGTAGCTCCAACTGACCTTTTCACCTATTTGCAAACCAGAATGTATCCTCTATTACCCTTTCACGGGATTACCCTTCCTGGGGTGCCAAAGTTGACTTTCACGAAACTGTGTTTTGAGCCACCAGCACTCCAGCAGGAACCCTCCTCTATCATTTGAGCTGGTTTTAAAAGCTGCAGCTCCGATTCACATTTTTACCTATTTCCAAACCAAAATGTATCCCCTGTGACCCTTTCACGGGATTACCCTTCCTGGGGTGCCAGAGTTGACTTTCACGAAACTGTGTTTTGACCCTCTAGAACTCCATCAGGAACCCTCCTCTATCATTTTAGCTGGTTTTAAGAGATGTAGCTCCAACTCACCTTTTTGCCTATTTGCAAACCAGAATGTATCCCCTGTGACCCTTTCACGGGATTACCCTTCCTGGGGTGCCAAAGTTGACTTTCACAAAACTGTGTTTTGACCCTCTAGCACTCCATCAGGAACCCTCCTCTATCATTTGAGCTGGTTTTAAAAGTTTAAGCTCCAATTCACCTTTTTGCCTATTTGCAAACCAGAATGTATCCTCTATTACCCTTTCACGGGATTAGCCTTCCTAGGGTGCCAGAGTTGACTTTCACGAAACTGTGTTTTGACCCTCTAGAACTCCATCAGGAACCCTCCTCTATCATTTGAGCTGGTTTTAAGAGATGTAGCTCCAACTCACCTTTTTGTCTATTTGCAAACCAGAATGTATCCTCTATTACCCTTTCACGGGATTACCCTTCCTGGGGTGCCAAAGTTGACTTTCACAAAACTTTGTTTTGACACTCTAGAACTCCATCAGGAACCGTCCTCTATCATTTGAGCTGGTTTCAAGAGATGTAGCTCCAACTGACCTCTTCACCTATTTGCAAACCAGAATGTATCCTCTGTTACTCTTTCACGGGATTACCCTTCCTGGGGTGCCAAAGTTGACTTTCACGAAACTGTGTTTTGTCCCTCTAGCACTCCATCAGGAACCCTCCTCTATCATATGAGATGCTTTTAAGAGCTGTAAATCCGATCAACCTTTTTCCTTTTTTGCAAACCAGAATGTATCCTCTATTACCCTTTCACGGGATTACTCTTCCTGGAGTGCCAAAGTTGACTTTCACGAAACTGTGTTTTGACCCTCTATAACTCCATCAGGAACCCTCCTCTATCATTTGAGCTGGTTTTAAGAGATGTAGCTCCGATTCACCTTTTTGCCTATTTGCAAACCAGAATGTATCCTCTGTTACCCTTTCACGGGATTACCCTTCCTGGGGTGCCAAAGTTGACTTTCACGAAACTGTGTTTGAACAATCCAGCACTTCATCAGGAACCCTCCTCTATCATTTGAGCTGGGGTTTTTTTTAGAGATATAGCTCCGATTCACCTTTTTGCCTATTTCCAAACCGGAATGTATCCTCTATTACCGCTCTACTGGATTACCCTTCCTGGGGTGCCAAAGTTGACTTTCACGAAACTGTGTTTTGACCCTCCAGCACTCCATCAGGAACCCTCCTCTATCATTTGAGCTGGTTTTTTAGAGATATAGCTCCGATTCACCTTTTTGCCTATTTGCAAACCGGAATGTATCCTCTATTACCGATTCACTGGATTACCCTTCCTGGGGTGCCAAAGTTGACTTTCACGAAACTGTGTTTTGACCCTCTAGCACTCCATCAGGAACCCTCCTCTATCATTTGAGCTGGTTTTAAAAGTTTAAGCTCCAATTCACCTTTTTGCCTATTTGCAAACCAGAATGTATCCTCTATTACCCTTTCACGGGATTAGCCTTCCTAGGGTGCCAGAGTTGACTTTCACGAAACTGTGTTTTGACCCTCTAGAACTCCATCAGGAACCCTCCTCTATCATTTGAGCTGGTTTTAAGAGATGTAGCTCCAACTCACCTTTTTGTCTATTTGCAAACCAGAATGTATCCTCTATTACCCTTTCACGGGATTACCCTTCCTGGGGTGCCAAAGTTGACTTTCACAAAACTTTGTTTTGACACTCTAGAACTCCATCAGGAACCGTCCTCTATCATTTGAGCTGGTTTCAAGAGATGTAGCTCCAACTGACCTCTTCACCTATTTGCAAACCAGAATGTATCCTCTGTTACTCTTTCACGGGATTACCCTTCCTGGGGTGCCAAAGTTGACTTTCACGAAACTGTGTTTTGTCCCTCTAGCACTCCATCAGGAACCCTCCTCTATCATATGAGATGCTTTTAAGAGCTGTAAATCCGATCAACCTTTTTCCTTTTTTGCAAACCAGAATGTATCCTCTATTACCCTTTCACGGGATTACCCTTCCTGGAGTGCCAAAGTTGACTTTCACGAAACTGTGTTTTGACCCTCTATAACTCCATCAGGAACCCTCCTCTATCATTTGAGCTGGTTTTAAGAGATGTAGCTCCGATTCACCTTTTTGCCTATTTGCAAACCAGAATGTATCCTCTGTTACCCTTTCACGGGATTACCCTTCCTGGGGTGCCAAAGTTGACTTTCACGAAACTGTGTTTTGAGCCACCAGCACTCCATCAGGAACCCTCCTCTATCATTTGAGCTGGGTTTAAAAGCTGCAGCTCCGATTCACATTTTTACCTATTTCCAAACCATAATGTATCCCCTGTGACCCTTTCACGGGATTACCCTTCCTGGAGTGCCAAAGTTGACTTTCACGAAACTGTGTTTTGACCCTCTAGCACTCCATCAGGAACCCTCCTCTATCATTTGAGCTGGTTTTAAGAGCTGTAGCTCCGATTCACCTTTTTTACTTAATTGCAAACCAGAATGTATCCTCTATTACCCTTTCACGGGATTACCCTTCCTGGGGTGCCAAAGTTGACTTTCACGAAACTGTGTTTTGACCCTCCAGCACTTCATCAGGAACCCTCCTCTATCATTTGAGCTGGTTTTAAGAGATGTAGCTCCGATTCACCTTTTTGCCTATTTGCAAACTGGAATGTATCATCTATCACCGCTTCACTAGATTACCCTTCCTCGGGTGCCAAAGTTGACTTTCACGAAACTGTGTTTGAACAATCCAGCACTTCATCAGGAACCCTCCTCTATCATTTGAGCTGGTTTTTTTTTTAGAGATATAGCTCCGATTCACCTTTTTGCCTATTTCCAAACCGGAATGTATCCTCTATTAGCGCTCTACTGGATTACCCTTCCTGGGGTGCCAAAGTTGACTTTCACGAAACTGTGTTTTGACCCTCCAGCACTCCATCAGGAACCCTCCTCTATCATTTGAGCTGGTTTTTTAGAGATATAGCTCCGATTCACCTTTTTGCCTATTTCCAAACCGGAATGTATCCTCTATTACCGATTCACTGGATTACCCTTCCTGGGGTGCCAAAGTTGACTTTCACGAAACTGTGTTTTGACCCTCCAGCACTCCATCAGGAACCCTCCTCTATCATTTGAGCTGGTTTTTTAGAGATATAGCTCCGATTCACCTTTTTGCCTATTTGCAAACCGGAATGTATCCTCTATTACCGTTTCACGCGATTACCCTTCCTGGGGTGCCAAAGTTGACTTTCACGAAACTGTGTTTTGACCCTCCAGCACTCCATCAGGAACCCTCCTCTATCATTTGAGCTGGTTTTTTAGAGATATAGCTCCGATTCACCTTTTTGCCTATTTGCAAACCGGAATGTATCCTCTATTACCGATTCACTGGATTACCCTTCCTGGGGTGCCAAAGTTGACTTTCACGAAACTGTGTTTTGACCCTCTAGCACTCCATCAGGAACCCTCCTCTATCATTTGAGCTGGTTTTAAAAGTTTAAGCTCCAATTCACCTTTTTGCCTATTTGCAAACCAGAATGTATCCTCTATTACCCTTTCACGGGATTAGCCTTCCTAGGGTGCCAGAGTTGACTTTCACGAAACTGTGTTTTGACCCTCTAGAACTCCATCAGGAACCCTCCTCTATCATTTGAGCTGGTTTTAAGAGATGTAGCTCCAACTCACCTTTTTGTCTATTTGCAAACCAGAATGTATCCTCTATTACCCTTTCACGGGATTACCCTTCCTGGGGTGCCAAAGTTGACTTTCACAAAACTTTGTTTTGACACTCTAGAACTCCATCAGGAACCGTCCTCTATCATTTGAGCTGGTTTCAAGAGATGTAGCTCCAACTGACCTCTTCACCTATTTGCAAACCAGAATGTATCCTCTGTTACTCTTTCACGGGATTACCCTTCCTGGGGTGCCAAAGTTGACTTTCACGAAACTGTGTTTTGTCCCTCTAGCACTCCATCAGGAACCCTCCTCTATCATATGAGATGCTTTTAAGAGCTGTAAATCCGATCAACCTTTTTCCTTTTTTGCAAACCAGAATGTATCCTCTATTACCCTTTCACGGGATTACCCTTCCTGGAGTGCCAAAGTTGACTTTCACGAAACTGTGTTTTGACCCTCTATAACTCCATCAGGAACCCTCCTCTATCATTTGAGCTGGTTTTAAGAGATGTAGCTCCGATTCACCTTTTTGCCTATTTGCAAACCAGAATGTATCCTCTGTTACCCTTTCACGGGATTACCCTTCCTGGGGTGCCAAAGTTGACTTTCACGAAACTGTGTTTTGAGCCACCAGCACTCCATCAGGAACCCTCCTCTATCATTTGAGCTGGGTTTAAAAGCTGCAGCTCCGATTCACATTTTTACCTATTTCCAAACCATAATGTATCCCCTGTGACCCTTTCACGGGATTACCCTTCCTGGAGTGCCAAAGTTGACTTTCACGAAACTGTGTTTTGACCCTCTAGCACTCCATCAGGAACCCTCCTCTATCATTTGAGCTGGTTTTAAGAGCTGTAGCTCCGATTCACCTTTTTTACTTAATTGCAAACCAGAATGTATCCTCTATTACCCTTTCACGGGATTACCCTTCCTGGGGTGCCAAAGTTGACTTTCACGAAACTGTGTTTTGACCCTCCAGCACTTCATCAGGAACCCTCCTCTATCATTTGAGCTGGTTTTAAGAGATGTAGCTCCGATTCACCTTTTTGCCTATTTGCAAACTGGAATGTATCATCTATCACCGCTTCACTAGATTACCCTTCCTCGGGTGCCAAAGTTGACTTTCACGAAACTGTGTTTGAACAATCCAGCACTTCATCAGGAACCCTCCTCTATCATTTGAGCTGGTTTTTCTTTTAGAGATATAGCTCCGATTCACCTTTTTGCCTATTTCCAAACCGGAATGTATCCTCTATTAGCGCTCTACTGGATTACCCTTCCTGGGGTGCCAAAGTTGACTTTCACGAAACTGTGTTTTGACCCTCCAGCACTCCATCAGGAACCCTCCTCTATCATTTGAGCTGGTTTTTTAGAGATATAGCTCCGATTCACCTTTTTGCCTATTTCCAAACCGGAATGTATCCTCTATTACCGATTCACTGGATTACCCTTCCTGGGGTGCCAAAGTTGACTTTCACGAAACTGTGTTTTGACCCTCCAGCACTCCATCAGGAACCCTCCTCTATCATTTGAGCTGGTTTTTTAGAGATATAGCTCCGATTCACCTTTTTGCCTATTTGCAAACCGGAATGTATCCTCTATTACCGTTTCACGCGATTACCCTTCCTGGGGTGCCAAAGTTGACTTTCACGAAACTGTGTTTTGACCCTCTAGAACTCCATCAGGAACCCTCCTCTATCATTTGAGCTGGTTTTAAGAGATGTAGCTCCAACTCACCTTTTTGCCTATTTGCAAACCAGAATGTATCCTCTGTTACCCTTTCACGGGATTACCCTTCCTGGGGTGCCAAAGTTGACTTTCACAAAACTGTGTTTTGACTTTCTAGAACTCCATCAGGAACCCTCCTCTATCATTTGAGCTGGTTTTAAAAGTTTAAGCTCCGATTCAACTTTTTGCCTATTTGCAAACCAGAATGTATCCTCTATTACCCTTTCACGGGATTACCCTTCCTGGGGTGCCAATGTTGACTTTCACGAAACTGTGTTTTCACCCTCTACAACTCCATCAGGAAAACTCCTCTATCATTTGAGCTGGTTTTAAGAGATGTAGCTCCAACTCACCTTTTTCCCTGTTTGCAAACCAGAATCCATCCTCTTTCACCCTTTCACGGGATTACCCTTCCTGGGGTGCCAAAGTTGACTTTCACAAAACTGTGTTTTGACCCTCTAGAACTCCATCAGGAACCGTCCTCTATCATTTGAGCTGGTTTCAAGAGATGTAGCTCCAACTGACCTTTTCACCTATTTGCAAACCAGAATGTATCCTCTGTTACCCTTTCACGGGATTACCCTTCCTGGGGTGCCAAAGTTGACTTTCACGAAACTGTGTTTTGTCCCTCTAGCACTCCATCAGGAACCCTCCTCTATCATATGAGATGGTTTCAAGAGCTGTAAATCCGACTTACCTTTTTGCTTATTTGCAAACCAGAATGTATCCTCTATTACCCTTTCACGGGATTACCCTTCCTGGGGTGCCAAAGTTGACTTTCACGAAACTGTGTTTTGACCCTCTATAACTCCATCAGGAACCCTCCTCTATCATTTGAGCTGGTTTTAAGAGATGTAGCTCCGATTCACCTTTTTGCCTATTTGTAAACCAGAATGTATCCTCTATTACCCTTTCACGGGATTACCCTTCCTGGGGTGCCAAAGTTGACTTTCACGAAACTGTGTTTTGAGCCACCAGCACTCCATCAGGAACCGTCCTCTATCATTTGAGCTGGTTTCAAGAGATGTAGCTCCAACTGACCTCTTCACCTATTTGCAAACCAGAATGTATCCTCTGTTACTCTTTCACGGGATTACCCTTCCTGGGGTGCCAAAGTTGACTTTCACGAAACTGTGTTTTGTCCCTCTAGCACTCCATCAGGAACCCTCCTCTATCATATGAGATGCTTTTAAGAGCTGTAAATCCGATCAACCTTTTTCCTTTTTTGCAAACCAGAATGTATCCTCTATTACCCTTTCACGGGATTACCCTTCCTGGAGTGCCAAAGTTGACTTTCACGAAACTGTGTTTTGACCCTCTATAACTCCATCAGGAACCCTCCTCTATCATTTGAGCTGGTTTTAAGAGATGTAGCTCCGATTCACCTTTTTGCCTATTTGCAAACCAGAATGTATCCTCTGTTACCCTTTCACGGGATTACCCTTCCTGGGGTGCCAAAGTTGACTTTCACGAAACTGTGTTTTGAGCCACCAGCACTCCATCAGGAACCCTCCTCTATCATTTGAGCTGGGTTTAAAAGCTGCAGCTCCGATTCACATTTTTACCTATTTCCAAACCATAATGTATCCCCTGTGACCCTTTCACGGGATTACCCTTCCTGGAGTGCCAAAGTTGACTTTCACGAAACTGTGTTTTGACCCTCTAGCACTCCATCAGGAACCCTCCTCTATCATTTGAGCTGGTTTTAAGAGCTGTAGCTCCGATTCACCTTTTTTACTTAATTGCAAACCAGAATGTATCCTCTATTACCCTTTCACGGGATTACCCTTCCTGGGGTGCCAAAGTTGACTTTCACGAAACTGTGTTTTGACCCTCCAGCACTTCATCAGGAACCCTCCTCTATCATTTGAGCTGGTTTTAAGAGATGTAGCTCCGATTCACCTTTTTGCCTATTTGCAAACTGGAATGTATCATCTATCACCGCTTCACTAGATTACCCTTCCTCGGGTGCCAAAGTTGACTTTCACGAAACTGTGTTTGAACAATCCAGCACTTCATCAGGAACCCTCCTCTATCATTTGAGCTGGTTTTTTTTTTAGAGATATAGCTCCGATTCACCTTTTTGCCTATTTCCAAACCGGAATGTATCCTCTATTAGCGCTCTACTGGATTACCCTTCCTGGGGTGCCAAAGTTGACTTTCACGAAACTGTGTTTTGACCCTCCAGCACTCCATCAGGAACCCTCCTCTATCATTTGAGCTGGTTTTTTAGAGATATAGCTCCGATTCACCTTTTTGCCTATTTCCAAACCGGAATGTATCCTCTATTACCGATTCACTGGATTACCCTTCCTGGGGTGCCAAAGTTGACTTTCACGAAACTGTGTTTTGACCCTCCAGCACTCCATCAGGAACCCTCCTCTATCATTTGAGCTGGTTTTTTAGAGATATAGCTCCGATTCACCTTTTTCCCTATTTGCAAACCGGAATGTATCCTCTATTACCGTTTCACGCGATTACCCTTCCTGGGGTGCCAAAGTTGACTTTCACGAAACTGTGTTTTGACCCTCTAGAACTCCATCAGGAACCCTCCTCTATCATTTGAGCTGGTTTTAAGAGATGTAGCTCCAACTCACCTTTTTGCCTATTTGCAAACCAGAATGTATCCTCTGTTACCCTTTCACGGGATTACCCTTCCTGGGGTGCCAAAGTTGACTTTCACAAAACTGTGTTTTGACTTTCTAGAACTCCATCAGGAACCCTCCTCTATCATTTGAGCTGGTTTTAAAAGTTTAAGCTCCGATTCAACTTTTTGCCTATTTGCAAACCAGAATGTATCCTCTATTACCCTTTCACGGGATTACCCTTCCTGGGGTGCCAATGTTGACTTTCACGAAACTGTGTTTTCACCCTCTACAACTCCATCAGGAAAACTCCTCTATCATTTGAGCTGGTTTTAAGAGATGTAGCTCCAACTCACCTTTTTCCCTGTTTGCAAACCAGAATCCATCCTCTTTCACCCTTTCACGGGATTACCCTTCCTGGGGTGCCAAAGTTGACTTTCACAAAACTGTGTTTTGACCCTCTAGAACTCCATCAGGAACCGTCCTCTATCATTTGAGCTGGTTTCAAGAGATGTAGCTCCAACTGACCTTTTCACCTATTTGCAAACCAGAATGTATCCTCTGTTACCCTTTCACGGGATTACCCTTCCTGGGGTGCCAAAGTTGACTTTCACGAAACTGTGTTTTGTCCCTCTAGCACTCCATCAGGAACCCTCCTCTATCATATGAGATGGTTTCAAGAGCTGTAAATCCGACTTACCTTTTTGCTTATTTGCAAACCAGAATGTATCCTCTATTACCCTTTCACGGGATTACCCTTCCTGGGGTGCCAAAGTTGACTTTCACGAAACTGTGTTTTGACCCTCTATAACTCCATCAGGAACCCTCCTCTATCATTTGAGCTGGTTTTAAGAGATGTAGCTCCGATTCACCTTTTTGCCTATTTGTAAACCAGAATGTATCCTCTATTACCCTTTCACGGGATTACCCTTCCTGGGGTGCCAAAGTTGACTTTCACGAAACTGTGTTTTGAGCCACCAGCACTCCATCAGGAACCCTCCTCTATCATTTGAGCTGGTTTTAAAAGCTGCAGCTCCGATTCACATTTTTACCTATTTCCAAACCATAATGTATCCCCTGTGACCCTTTCACGGGATTACCCTTCCTGGGGTGCCAGAGTTGACTTTCACGAAACTGTGTTTTGACCCTCTATAACTCCATCAGGAACCCTCCTCTATCATTTTAGCTGGTTTTAAGAGATGTAGCTCCAACTCACCTTTTTGCCTATTTGCAAACCAGAATGTATCCTCTGTTACCCTTTCACGGGATTACCCTTCCTGGGGTGCCAAAGTTGACTTTCACAAAACTGTGTTTTGACAATCTAGCACTCCATCAGGAACCCTCCTCTATCATTTGAGCTGGTTTTAAAAGTTTGAGCTCCGATTCAACTTTTTGCCTATTTGCAAACCAGAATGTATCCTCTATTACCCTTTCACGGGATTACCCTTCCTGGGGTGCCAAAGTTGACTTTCACGAAACGGTGTTTTGACCCTCTAGAACTCCATCAGGAACCCTCCTCTATCATTTGAGCTGGTTTTAAGAGATGTAGCTCCAACTCACCTTTTTGCCTATTTCCAAACCAGAATGTATCCTCTATTACCCTTTCACGGGATTACCCTTCCTGGGGTGCCAATGTTGACTTTCACGAAACGGTGTTTTCACCCTATACAACTCCATCATTAAAACTTCTCTATCATTTGAGCTGGTTTTAAGAGATGTAGCTCCAACTCACCTTTTTCCCTGTTTGCAAACCAGACTGCATCCTCTCTTACCCTTTCACGGGATTACCCTTCCTGGGGTGCCAAAGTTGACTTTCACAAAACTGTGTTTTGACACTCTAGAACTCCATCAGGAACCGTCCTCTATCATTTGAGCTGGTATCAAGAGATGTAGCTCCAACTGACCTTTTCACCTATTTGCAAACCAGAATGTATCCTCTGTTACTCTTTCACGGGATTACCCTTCCTGGGGTGCCAAAGTTGACTTTCACGAAACTGTGTTTTGTCCCTCTAGCACTCCATCAGGAACCCTCCTCTATCATATGAGATGCTTTTAAGAGCTGTAAATCCGATCAACCTTTTTGCTTATTTGCAAACCAGAATGCATCCTCTATCACCCTTTCACGGGATTACCCTTCCTGGAGTGCCAAAGTTGACTTTCACGAAACTGTGTTTTGACCCTCTAGAACTCCATCAGGAACCCTCCTCTATCATTTGAGCTGGTTTCAAGAGATGTAGCTCCAACTGACCTTTTCATATATTTGCAAACCAGAATATATCCTCTGTTACCCTTTCACGGGATTACACTTCCTCGGGTGCCAAAGTTAACTTTCACAAAACTGTGTTTTGACGCTCTAGAACTCCATCAGGAACCCTCCTCTTTCATTTGAGCTGGTTTTAAAAGTTAAAGCTCCGATTCACCTTTTTGCCTATTTGCAAACCAGAATGTATCCTCTATTACCCTTTCACGGGATTACCCTTCCTGGGGTGCCAAAATTGACTTTCACGAAACTGTGTTTTGAGCCACCAGCACTCCATCAGGAACCCTCCTCTATCATTTGAGCTGGTTTCAAGAGATGTAGCTCCAACTCGCCTTTTTGCCTATTTGCAAACCAGAATGTATCCTCTGTTACCCTTTCACTGGATTACCCTTCCTAGGGTGCCAAAGTTGACTTTCACAAAACTGTGTTTTGACCCTCTTGAACTCCATCAGGAACCCTCCTCTATCATTTGAGCTGGTTTTTTAGAGATATAGCTCCGATTCACCTTTTTGCCTATTTGCAAACCGGAATGTATCCTCTATTACCGTTTCACGCGATTACCCTTCCCGGGGTGCCAAAGTTGACTTTCACGAAACTGTGTTTTGACCCTCTTGAACTCCATCAGGAACCCTCCTCTATCATTTGAGCTGGTTTTAAGAGATGTAGCTCCAACACACCTTTTTGCCTATTTGCAAACCAGAATGTATCCTCTGTTACCCTTTCACGGGATTACCCTTCCTTGGGTGCCAAAGTTGACTTTCCCAAAACTGTGTTTTGACCCTCTAGCACTCCATCAGGAACCCTCCTCTATCATTTCAGATGGTTTTAAGAGATGTAGCTCCAACTGACCTTTTCACCTATTTGCAAACCAGAATGTATCCTCTGTTACCCTTTCACGGGATTACCCTTCCTAGGGTGCCAAAGTTGACTTTCACAAAACTGTGTTTTGACCCTCTAGGACTCCATCAGGAACCCTCCTCTATCATTTGAGCTGGTTTTAAAAGTTTAAGCTCCGATTCATCTTTTTGCCTATTTGCAAACCAGAATGTATCCTCTATTACCCTTTCACGGGATTACCCTTCCTAGGGTGCCAGAGTTGACTTTCACGAAACTGTGTTTTGACTCTCTAGCACTCCATCAGGAACCCTCCTCTATCATTTGAGCTGGTTTTAAAAGTTTGAGCTCCGATTCAACTTTTTGCCTATTTGCAAACCAGAATGTATCCTCTATTACCCTTTCACGGGATTACCCTTCCTGGGGTGCCAAAGTTGACTTTCACGAAACGGTGTTTTCATCCTCTACAACCCCATTAGGAAAACTCCTCTATCATTTGAGCTGGTTTTAAGAGATGTAGCTCCAACTCACCTTTTTGCCTATTTCCAAACCAGAATGTATCCTCTATTACCCTTTCACGGGATTACCCTTCCTGGGGTGCCAATGTTGACTTTCACGAAACGGTGTTTTCACCCTATACAACTCCATCATTAAAACTTCTCTATCATTTGAGCTGGTTTTAAGAGATGTAGCTCCAACTCACCTTTTTCCCTGTTTGCAAACCAGACTGCATCCTCTCTTACCCTTTCAGGGGATTACCCTTCCTGGGGTGCCAAAGTTGACTTTCACAAAACTGTGTTTTGACACTCTAGAACTCCATCAGGAACCGTCCTCTATCATTTGAGCTGGTTTCAAGAGATGTAGCTCCAACTGACCTTTTCACCTATTTGCAAACCAGAATGTATCCTCTGTTACTCTTTCACGGGATTACCCTTCCTGGGGTGCCAAAGTTGACTTTCACGAAACTGTGTTTTGTCTCTCTAGCACTCCATCAGGAACCCTCCTCTATCATATGAGATGCTTTTAAGAGCTGTAAATCCGATCAACCTTTTTGCTTATTTGCAAACCAGAATGTATCCTCTATCACCCTTTCACGGGATTACCCTTCCTGGAGTGCCAAAGTTGACTTTCACGAAACTGTGTTTTGACCCTCTAGAACTCCATCAGGAACCCTCCTCTATCATTTGAGCTGGTTTTAAGAGCTGTAGCTCCCAATCACATTTTTACCTATTTCCAAACCATGATGTATCCACTATTACCGCTTCACTCAATTACATTCCTGGGGTGGCAAAGTTGACTTTCACGAACCTGTGTTTTGACCCTCTAGCACTCCATCAGGAACCCTCCTCTATCATTTGAGCTGGTTTTAAGAGCTGTAGCTCCGATTCACCTTTTTGCCTATTTGCAAACCAGAATGTATCCTCTATTACCGCGTCACTGGATTACCCTTCGTGGGGTGCCAAAGTTGACTTTCACGAAACTGTGTTTTCACCCTCTATAACTCCATCAGGAACCCTCCTCTATCATTTGAGCTGGTTTTAAGAGCTGTAGCTCCGATTCACATTTTTACCTATTTGCAAACCATGATGTATCCACTATTACCCTTTCACGGGATGAACCTTCCTGGGGTGGCAAAGTTGACTTTCTCGAAACTGTGTTTTGAGCCTCTAGCACTCCATCAGAAACCCTCCTCTATCATTTGAGCTGGTTTTAAGAGCTGTAGCTCCGATTCACATTTTTACCTATTTCCAAACCATGATGTATCCACTATTACCCTTTCACGGGATTACCCTTCCTGGGATGGCAAAGTTGACTTTCACGAAACTGTGTTTTGAGCCTCTAGCACTCCATCAGAAACCCTCCTCTATCATTTGAGCTGGTTTTAAGAGATGTAGCTCCGATTCACCTTTTTTACTTAAATGAAAACCAGAATGTATCCTCTATTACCCTTTCACTGGATTACCCTTCGTGGGGTGCCAAAGCTCACTTTCACGAAACTGTGTTTTGACCCTCCAGCACTCCATCAGGAACCCTCCTCTATCATTTGAGCTGGTTTTAAGAGATGTAGCTTCCAATCACATTTTTACCTATTTCCAAACCATGATGTATCCACTATTACCGCTTCACTCAATTACCCTTCCTGGGGTGGCAAAGTTGACTTTCACGAACCTGTGCTTTGACCCTCTAGCACTCCATCAGGAACTCTGCTCCATCATTTGAGCTGGTTTTAAGAGATGTACCTCCGATTCACCTTTTTGCTTATTTGCAAACCAGAATGTATCCTCTATTACCGCGTCACTGGATTACCCTTCGTGGGGTGCCAAAGTTGACTTTCACGAAACTGTGTTTTCACCCTCCAGCACTTCATCAGGAACCCTCCTCTATCATTTCAGCTGGTTTTAAGAGATGTAGCTCCGATTCACCTTTTTTACTTAAATGAAAACCAGAATGTATCCTCTATTACCCTTTCACTGGATTACCCTTCGTGGGGTGCCAAAGCTGACTTTCACGAAACTGTGTTTTGACCCTCCAACACTCCATCAGGAACCCTCCTCTATCATTTGAGCTGGTTTTAAGAGCTGTAGCTCCCAATCACATTTTTACCTATTTCCAAACCATGATGTATCCACTATTACCGCTTCACTCAATTACCCTTCCTGGGGTGGCAAAGTTGACTTTCACGAACCTGTGTTTTGACCCTGTAGCACTTCATCAGGAACCCTCCTCTATCATTTGAGCTGGTTTTAAGAGCTGTAGCTCCGATTCACATTTTTCCCTATTTGCAAACCAGAATGTGTCCCCTGTGACCCTTTCACGGGATTGCCCTTCCTGGGGTGCCAAAGTTGACTTTCACGAAACTGTGTTTTGACCCTCCAGCACTCCATCAGGAACCCTCCTCTATCATTTGAGCTGGTTTTAAGAGATGTAGCTCCGATTCACCTTTTTGCTTATTTGCAAACCAGAATGTATCCTCTATTACCGCTTCACTGGATTACCCTTCGTGGGGTGCCAAAGTTGACTTTCACGAAACTATGTTTTGACCCTCAAGCGCTTCATCAGGAACCCTCCTCTATCATTTGAGCTGGTTTTAAGAGATGTAGCTCCGATTCACATTTTTGCCTATTTGCAAACCAGAATGTATCCTCTATTACCGCTTCACTCAATTACCCTTCCTGGGGTGCCAAAGTTGACTTTCACGAAACTGTGTTTTGACCCTCTAGCACTTCATCAGGAACCCTCCTCTATCATTTGAGCTGGTTTTAAGAGATGTAGCTCCGATTCACCTTTTTGCCTATTTGCAAACCGGAATGTATCCTCTATTACCGTTTGACGGGATTATCCTTCATGGGGTGGCAAAGTTGACTTTCACGAAACTGTGTTTTGAGCCTCTTCCACTCCATCAGAAACCCTCCTCTATCATTTGAGCTGGTTTTAAGAGATGTAGCTCCGATTCACCTTTTTTACTTAAATGCAAACCAGAATGTATCCTCTATTACCCTTTCACTGGATTACCCTTCGTGGGGTGCCAAAGTTGACTTTCTCGAAACTGTGTTTTGACCCTCCAGCACTCCATCAGGAACCCTCCTCTATCATTTGAGCTGGTTTTAAGAGCTGTAGCTCCGATTCACATTTTCACCTATTTCCAAACCATGATGTATCCACTATTACCCTTTCACGGGATTACCCTTCCTGGGGTGGCAAAGTTGACTTTCACGAAACTGTGTTTTGAGCCTCTAGCACTCCATCAGAAACCCTCCTCTATCATTTGAGCTGGTTTTAAGAGATGTAGCTCCGATTCACCTTTTTTACTTAAATGAAAACCAGAATGTATCCTCTATTACCCTTTCACTGGATTACCCTTCGTGGGGTGCCAAAGTTGACTTTCACGAAACTGTGTTTTGACCCTCCAGCACTCCATCAGGAACCCTCCTCTATCATTTGAGCTGGTTTCAAGAGCTGTAGCTCCCAATCACATTTTTACCTATTTCCAAACCATGATGTATCCACTATTACCGCTTCACTCAATTACCCTTCCTGGGGTGGCAAAGTTGACTTTCACGATCCTGTGTTTTGACCCTCTAGCACTTCATCAGGAACCCTCCTCTATCATTTGAGCTGGTTTTAAGAGCTGTAGCTCCGATTCACATTTTTCCCTATTTGCAAACCAGAATGTATCCCCTGTGACCCTTTCACGGGATTGCCCTTCCTGGGGTGCCAAAGTTGACTTTCACGAAACTGTGTTTTGAACCTCCAGCACTCCATCAGGAACCCTCCTCTATCATTTGAGCTGGTTTTAAGAGATGTAGCTCCGATTCACCTTTTTTACTTAATTGCAAACCAGAATGTATCCTCTATTACCCTTTCACTGGATTACCCTTCCTGAGGTGCCAAAGTTGACTTTCACGAAACTGTGTTTTGACCCTCCAGCACTTCATCAGGAACCCTCCTCTATCATTTCAGCTGGTTTTAAGAGATGTAGCTCCGATTCACCTTTTTGCCTATTTGCAAACCAGAATGTATCCTCTATTACCGCGTCACTGGATTACCCTTCGTGGGGTGCCAAAGTTGACTTTCACGAAACTGTGTTTTGACCCTCTAGCACTCCACCAGGAACCCTCCTCTATCATTTGAGCTGGTTTTAAGAGCTGTAGCTCCGATTCACATTTTTACCTATTTGCAAACCATGATGTATCCACTATTACCCTTTCACGGGATGAACCTTCCTGGGGTGGCAAAGTTGACTTTCACGAAACTGTGTTTTGAGCCTCTAGCACTCCATCAGAAACCCTCCTCTATCATTTGAGCTGGTTTTAAGAGATGTAGCTCCGATTCACATTTTTACCTATTTCCAAACCATGATGTATCCACTATTACCCTTTCACGGGATTACCCTTCCTGGGGTGGCAAAGTTGACTTTCACGAAACTGTGTTTTGAGCCTCTAGCACTCCATCAGAAACCCTCCTCTATCATTTGAGCTGGTTTTAAGAGATGTAGCTCCGATTCACCTTTTTTACTTAAATGAATACCAGAATGTATCCTCTATTACCCTTTCACTGGATTACCCTTCGTGGGGTGCCAAAGCTCACTTTCACGAAACTGTGTTTTGACCCTCCAGCACTCCATCAGGAACCCTCCTCTATCATTTGAGCTGGTTTTAAGAGCTGTAGCTCCCAATCACATTTTTACCAATTTCCAAACCATGATGTATCCACTATTACCGCTTCACTCAATTACCCTTCCTGGGGTGGCAAAGTTGACTTTCACGAACCTGTGCTTTGACCCTCTAGCACTCCATCAGGAACTCTGCTCCATCATTTGAGCTGGTTTTAAGAGATGTACCTCCGATTCACCTTTTTGCTTATTTGCAAACCAGAATGTATCCTCTATTACCGCGTCACTGGATTACCCTTCCTGGGGTGCCAAAGTTGACTTTCACGAAACTGTGTTTTCACCCTCCAGCACTTCATCAGGAACCCTCCTCTATCATTTCAGCTGGTTTTAAGAGATGTAGCTCCGATTCACCTTTTTTACTTAAATGAAAACCAGAATGTATCCTCTATTACCCTTTCACTGGATTACCCTTCGTGGGGTGCCAAAGCTGACTTTCACGAAACTGTGTTTTGACCCTCCAGCACTCCATCAGGAACCCTCCTCTATCATTTGAGCTGGTTTTAAGAGATGTAGCTCCGATTCACATTTTTCCCTATTTGCAAACCAGAATGTATCCCCTGTGACCCTTTCACGGGATTGCCCTTCCTGGGGTGCCAAAGTTGACTTTCACGAAACTGTGTTTTGACCCTCCAGCACTCCATCAGGAACCCTCCTCTATCATTTCAGCTGGTTTTAAGAGATGTAGCTCCGATTCACCTTTTTTACTTAATTGCAAACCAGAATGTATCCTCTATTACCCTTTCACTGGATTACCCTTCCTGAGGTGCCAAAGTTGACTTTCACGAAACTGTGTTTTGACCCTCCAGCACTTCATCAGGAACCCTCCTCTATCATTTCAGCTGGTTTTAAGAGCTGTAGCTCCGATTCACCTTTTTGCCTATTTGCAAACCAGAATGTATCCTCTATTACCGCGTCACTGGATTACCCTTCGTGGGGTGCCAAAGTTGACTTTCACGAAACTGTGTTTTGACCCTCTAGCACTCCACCAGGAACCCTCCTCTATCATTTGAGCTGGTTTTAAGAGCTGTAGCTCCGATTCACATTTTTACCTATTTGCAAACCATGATGTATCCACTATTACCCTTTCACGGGATGAACCTTCCTGGGGTGGCAAAGTTGACTTTCTCGAAACTGTGTTTTGAGCCTCTAGCACTCCATCAGAAACCCTCCTCTATCATTTGAGCTGGTTTTAAGAGCTGTAGCTCCGATTCACATTTTTACCTATTTCCAAACCATGATGTATCCACTATTTCCCTTTCACGGGATTACCCTTCCTGGGGTGGCAAAGTTGACTTTCACGAAACTGTGTTTTGAGCCTCTAGCACTCCATCAGAAACCCTCCTCTATCATTTGAGCTGGTTTTAAGAGATGTAGCTCCGATTCACCTTTTTTACTTAAATGAAAACCAGAATGTATCCTCTATTACCCTTTCACTGGATTACCCTTCGTGGGGTGCCAAAGCTGACTTTCACGAAACTGTGTTTTGACCCTCCAGCACTCCATCAGGAACCCTCCTCTATCATTTGAGCTGGTTTTAAGAGCTGTAGCTCCCAATCACATTTTTACCTATTTCCAAACCATGATGTATCCACTATTACCGCTTCACTCAATTACCCTTCCTGGGGTGGCAAAGTTGACTTTCACGAACCTGTGCTTTGACCCTCTAGCACTCCATCAGGAACTCTGCTCCATCATTTGAGCTGGTTTTAAGAGATGTACCTCCGATTCACCTTTTTGCTTATTTGCAAACCAGAATGTATCCTCTATTACCGCGTCACTGGATTACCCTTCCTGGGGTGCCAAAGTTGACTTTCACGAAACTGTGTTTTCACCCTCCAGCACTTCATCAGGAACCCTCCTCTATCATTTGAGCTGGTTTTAAGAGATGTAGCTCCGATTCACCTTTTTTACTTAAATGAAAACCAGAATGTATCCTCTATTACCCTTTCACTGGATTACCCTTCGTGGGGTGCCAAAGCTGACTTTCACGAAACTGTGTTTTGACCCTCCAGCACTCCATCAGGAACCCTCCTCTATCATTTGAGCTGGTTTTAAGAGATGTAGCTCCGATTCACATTTTTCCCTATTTGCAAACCAGAATGTATCCCCTGTGACCCTTTCACGGGATTGCCCTTCCTGGGGTGCCAAAGTTGACTTTCACGAAACTGTGTTTTGAACCTCCAGCACTCCATCAGGAACCCTCCTCTATCATTTGAGCTGGTTTTAAGAGATGTAGCTCCGATTCACCTTTTTTACTTAA
Organism: Haliotis asinina; assembly: GCF_037392515.1. Lineage (NCBI taxonomy): Eukaryota > Metazoa > Mollusca > Gastropoda > Lepetellida > Haliotidae > Haliotis > Haliotis asinina. The sequence continues at coordinate 24,734,598 of NC_090291.1, forward strand.
TTGCAAACCAGAATGTATCCTCTATTACCCTTTCACTGGATTACCCTTCCTGAGGTGCCAAAGTTGACTTTCACGAAACTGTGTTTTGACCCTCCAGCACTTCATCAGGAACCCTCCTCTATCATTTCAGCTGGTTTTAAGAGATGTAGCTCCGATTCACCTTTTTGCCTATTTGCAAACCAGAATGTATCCTCTATTACCGCGTCACTGGATTACCCTTCGTGGGGTGCCAAAGTTGACTTTCACGAAACTGTGTTTTGACCCTCTAGCACTCCACCAGGAACCCTCCTCTATCATTTGAGCTGGTTTTAAGAGCTGTAGCTCCGATTCACATTTTTACCTATTTGCAAACCATGATGTATCCACTATTACCCTTTCACGGGATGAACCTTCCTGGGGTGGCAAAGTTGACTTTCTCGAAACTGTGTTTTGAGCCTCTAGCACTCCATCAGAAACCCTCCTCTATCATTTGAGCTGGTTTTAAGAGCTGTAGCTCCGATTCACATTTTCACCTATTTCCAAACCATGATGTATCCACTATTTCCCTTTCACGGGATTACCCTTCCTGGGGTGGCAAAGTTGACTTTCACGAAACTGTGTTTTGAGCCTCTAGCACTCCATCAGAAACCCTCCTCTATCATTTGAGCTGGTTTTAAGAGATGTAGCTCCGATTCACCTTTTTTACTTAAATGAAAACCAGAATGTATCCTCTATTACCCTTTCACTGGATTACCCTTCGTGGGGTGCCAAAGCTGACTTTCACGAAACTGTGTTTTGACCCTCCAGCACTCCATCAGGAACCCTCCTCTATCATTTGAGCTGGTTTTAAGAGCTGTAGCTCCCAATCACATTTTTACCTATTTCCAAACCATGATGTATCCACTATTACCGCTTCACTCAATTACCCTTCCTGGGGTGGCAAAGTTGACTTTCACGAACCTGTGCTTTGACCCTCTAGCACTCCATCAGGAACTCTGCTCCATCATTTGAGCTGGTTTTAAGAGATGTACCTCCGATTCACCTTTTTGCTTATTTGCAAACCAGAATGTATCCTCTATTACCCTTTCACGGGATTACCCTTCCTGGGGTGCCAAAGTTGACTTTCACGAAACTGTGTTTTGACTCTTTAGAACTCCATCAGGAACCCTCCTCAATCATTTGAGCTGGTTTTAAGAGCTGTAGCTCCGGTTCAAATTTTTACCTCTTTGCAAACCGGAATGTATCCTCTATTACCCTTTCACGGGATTACCCTTCCTGGGGTGCCAAAGTTGACTTTCACGAAACTGTGGTTTGACCCTCTAGAAGTCCATCATTAACCCTCCTCTATCATTTGAGCTGGTTTTAAGAGCTCTAGCTCCGATTCACCTTTTTTACTTAATTGGAAACCAGAATGTATCCTCTATTACCCCTTTACGGGATTGCCCTTCCTTTGGTGCCAAAGTTGACTCTCATAAAACTGTTTTTTGACTCTCTAGCACTCCATCAGGAACCCTCCTCTATCATTTGAGCTGGTTTTAAGAGCTGTAGCTCCGATTCACCTTTTTGCCTCTTTGCAAACCAGAATGCATCCTCTATTATCCTTTCACGGGATGACCCTTACTGGGGTGCCAAAGTTGACTTTCACGAAACTGTGTTTTGAGCCTCTAGCACTCCATCAGAAACCCTCCTCTATCATTTGAGCTGGTTTTAAGAGATGTAGCTCCTATTCACCTTTTTGCTTAATTGTAAACCAGAATGTATCCACTTTTACCCTTTCACGGGACAACCCTTAGTGGGGTGCCAAAGTTGACTTTCACGAAACTGTGTTTTGAGCCTCTAGAACTCCATCAGGAACCCTCATTTATCATTTGATCTGGTTTTAAGAGCTGTAGCTCCGATTCACCTTTTTGCTTAATTGTAAACCAGAATGTATCCTCTATTACCCTTTCACGGGATTACCCTTCCTGGGATGCCAAAGTTGACTTTCACGAAACTGTGTTTTGAGCCTCTAGAACTCCATCAGGAACCCTCCTTAATCATTTGAGCTGGTTTTAGGGGATGTAGCTCCGATTCACCTTTTTGCCTATTTGCAAACCGGAATGTATCCTCTATTGCCGCTTCACTGGATTACCCTTCCTGGGGTGCCAAAGTTGACTTTCACGAAACTGTGTTTTGACCTTTCAGCACTTCATCAGGAACCCTCCTCTATCATTTGAGCTGGTTTTAAGAGATGTAGCTCCGATTCACCTTTTTGCTTAATTGCAAACCAGAATGCATCATCTATTACCCTTTCACGGGATTACCCTTCCTGGGGTGCCAAAGTTGACTTTCACGAAACTGTGTTTTGACCCTCCAGCACTTCATGAGGACTCCTCCTCTATCATTTGAGCTGGTTTTAAGAGATGTAGCTCCGATTCACCTTTTTGCCTATTTGCAAACCGGAATGTATCCTCTATTACCGTTTCACTGGATTACCCTTCCTGGGGTGCCAAAGTTGACTTTCACGAAACTGTGTTTTGACCCTCCAGCACTCCATCAGGAACCCTCCTCTATCATTTGAGCTGGTTTTAAAAGTTAAAGCTCCGATTCACCTTTTTGCCTTTTTGCAAACCAGAATGTATCCTCTATTACCCTTTCACGGGATTACCCTTCCTCGGGTGCCAAAGTTGACTTTCACGAAACTGTGTTTTGACCCTCTAGAACTCCATCAGGAACCCTCCTCTATCATTTGAGCTGGTTTCAAGAGATGTAGCTCCAACTGACCTTTTCATATATTTGCAAACCAGAATATATCCTCTGTTACCCTTTCACGGGATTACCCTTCCTCGGGTGCCAAAGTTAACTTTCACAAAACTGTGTTTTGACCCTCTAGCACTCCATCAGGAACCCTCCTCTATCATTTGAGCTGGTTTTAAAAGTTAAAGCTCCGATTCACCTTTTTGCCTATTTGCAAACCAGAATGTATCCTCTATTACCCTTTCACGGGATTACCCTTCCTGGGGTGCCAAAGTTGACTTTCACGAAACTGTGTTTTGATCCTCTAGAACTCCATCAGGAACCCTCCTCTATCATTTGAGCTGGTTTTAAGAGATGTAGCTCCAACTCGCCTTATTGCCTATTTGCAAACCAGAATGTATCCTCTGTTACCCTTTCACGGGATTACCCTTCCTGGGGTGGCAAAGTTGACTTTCACGAAACTGTGTTTTGTCCCTCTAGCACTCCATCAGGAACCCTCCTCTATCATATGAGATGCTTTTAAGAGCTGTAAATCCGATCAACCTTTTTGCTTATTTGCAAACCAGAATGTATCCTCTATTACCCTTTCACGGGATTACCCTTCCTGGAGTGCCAAAGTTGACTTTCACGAAACTGTGTTTTGACCCTCTACAACTCCATCAGGAACCCTCCTCTATCATTTGAGCTGGTTTCAAGAGATGTAGCTCCGATTCACCTTTTTGCCTATTTGCAAACCAGAATGTATCCTCTGTTACCCTTTCACGGGATTACCCTTCCTGGGGTGCCAAAGTTGACTTTCACGAAACTGTGTTTTGAGCCACCAGCACTCCATCAGGAACCCTCCTCTATCATTTGAGCTGGTTTTAAACGTTTAAGCTCCGATTCACCTTTTTGCCTATTTGCAAACCAGAATGTATCCTCTATTGCCGCGTGACTGGATTACCCTTCGTGGGGTGCCAAAGTTGACTTTCACGAAACTGTGTTTTGACCCTCTAGCACTCCACCAGGAACCCTCCTCTATCATTTGAGCTGGTTTTAAGAGCTGTAGCTCCGATTCACATTTTTACCTATTTGCAAACCATGATGTATCCACTATTACCCTTTCACGGGATGAACCTTCCTGGGGTGGCAAAGTTGACTTTCTCGAAACTGTGTTTTGAGCCTCTAGCACTCCATCAGAAACCCTCCTCTATCATTTGAGCTGGTTTTAAGAGCTGTAGCTCCGATTCACATTTTTACCTATTTCCAAACCATGATGTATCCACTATTACCCTTTCACGGGATTACCCTTCCTGGGGTGGCAAAGTTGACTTTCACGAAACTGTGTTTTGAGCCTCTAGCACTCCATCAGAAACCCTCCTCTATTATTTGAGCTGGTTTTAAGAGATGTAGCTCCGATTCACCTTTTTTACTTAAATGAAAACCAGAATGTATCCTCTATTACCCTTTCACTGGATTACCCTTCGTGGGGTGCCAAAGCTGACTTTCACGAAACTGTGTTTTGACCCTCCAGCACTCCATCAGGAACCCTCCTCTATCATTTGAGCTGGTTTTAAGAGCTGTAGCTCCCAATCACATTTTTACCTATTTCCAAACCATGATGTATCCACTATTACCGCTTCACTCAATTACCCTTTCTGGGGTGGCAAAGTTGACTTTCACGAACCTGTGCTTTGACCCTCTAGCACTCCATCAGGAACTCTGCTCCATCATTTGAGCTGGTTTTAAGAGCTGTAGCTCCGATTCACATTTTTCCCTATTTGCAAACCAGAATGTGTCCCCTGTGACCCTTTCACGGGATTGCCCTTCCTGGGGTGCCAAAGTTGACTTTCACGAAACTGTGTTTTGACCCTCCAGCACTCCATCAGGAACCCTCCTCTATCATTTGAGCTGGTTTTAAGAGATGTAGCTCCGATTCACCTTTTTGCTTATTTGCAAACCAGAATGTATCCTCTATTACCGCTCCACTGGACTACCCTTCGTGGGGTGCCAAAGTTGACTTTCACGAAACTATGTTTTGACCCTCAAGCGCTTCATCAGGAACCCTCCTCTATCATTTGAGCTGGTTTGAGAGATGTAGCTCCGATTCACCTTTTTGCCTATTTGCAAACCAGAATGTATCCTCTATTACCGCTTCACTGGATTACCCTTCCTGGGGTGCCAAAGTTGACTTTCACGAAACTGTGTTTTGACCCTCTAGCACTTCATCAGGAACCCTCCTCTATCATTTGAGCTGGTTTTAAGAGATGTAGCTCCGATTCACCTTTTTGCCTATTTGCAAACCGGAATGTATCCTCTATTACCGTTTGACGGGATTATCCTTCCTGGGGTGGCAAAGTTGACTTTCACGAAACTGTGTTTTGAGCCTCTACCACTCCATCAGAAACCCTCCTCTATCATTTGAGCTGGTTTTAAGAGATGTAGCTCCGATTCACCTTTTTTACTTAAATGCAAACCAGAATGTATCCTCTATTACCCTTTCACTGGATTACCCTTCGTGGGGTGCCAAAGTTGACTTTCACGAAACTGTGTTTTGACCCTCTAGCACTCCATCAGGAACCCTCCTCTATCATTTGAGCTGGTTTTAAGAGATGTAGCTCCGATTCACATTTTCACCTATTTCCAAACCATGATGTATCCACTATTACCCTTTCACGGGATTACCCTTCCTGGGGTGGCAAAGTTGACTTTCACGAAACTGTGTTTTGAGCCTCTAGCACTCCATCAGAAACCCTCCTCTATCATTTGAGCTGGTTTTAAGAGATGTAGCTCCGATTCACCTTTTTTACTTAAATGAAAACCAGAATGTATCCTCTATTACCCTTTCACTGGATTACCCTTCGTGGGGTGCCAAAGCTGACTTTCACGAAACTGTGTTTTGACCCTCCAGCACTCCATCAGGAACCCTCCTCTATCATTTGAGCTGGTTTCAAGAGCTGTAGCTCCCAATCACATTTTTACCTATTTCCAAACCATGATGTATCCACTATTACCGCTTCACTCAATTTCCCTTCCTGGGGTGGCAAAGTTGACTTTCACGAACCTGTGTTTTGACCCTCTAGCACTTCATCAGGAACCCTCCTCTATCATTTGAGCTGGTTTTAAGAGCTGTAGCTCCGATTCACATTTTTCCCTATTTGCAAACCAGAATGTATCCCCTGTGACCCTTTCACGGGATTGCCCTTCCTGGGGTGCCAAAGTTGACTTTCACGAAACTGTGTTTTGAACCTCCAGCACTCCATCAGGAACCCTCCTCTATCATTTGAGCTGGTTTTAAGAGATGTAGCTCCGATTCACCTTTTTTACTTAATTGCAAACCAGAATGTATCCTCTATTACCCTTTCACTGGATTACCCTTCATGAGGTGCCAAAGTTGACTTTCACGAAACTGTGTTTTGACCCTCCAGCACTTCATCAGGAACCCTCCTCTATCATTTCAGCTGGTTTTAAGAGATGTAGCTCCGATTCACCTTTTTGCCTATTTGCAAACCAGAATGTATCCTCTATTACCGCGTCACTGGATTACCCTTCCTGGGGTGCCAAAGTTGACTTTCACGAAACTGTGTTTTGACCCTCTAGCACTCCACCAGGAACCCTCCTCTATCATTTGAGCTGGTTTTAAGAGCTGTAGCTCCGATTTACATTTTTACCTATTTGCAAACCATGATGTATCCACTATTACCCTTTCACGCGATGAACCTTCCTGGGGTAGCAAAGTTGACTTTCTCGAAACTGTGTTTTGAGCCTCTAGCACTCCATCAGAAACCCTCCTCTATCATTTGAGCTGGTTTTAAGAGCTGTAGCTCCGATTCACATTTTTACCTATTTCCAAACCATGATGTATCCTCTATTACCGTTTGACGGGATTATCCTTCCTGGGGTGGCAAAGTTGACTTTCACGAAACTGTGTTTTGAGCCTCAACCACTCCATCAGAAACCCTCCTCTATCATTTGAGCTGGTTTTAAGAGATGTAGCTCCGATTCACCTTTTTTACTTAAATGCAAACCAGAATGTATCCTCTATTACCCTTTCACTGGATTACCCTTCCTCGGGTGCCAAAGTTGACTTTCACGAAACTGTGTTTTGACCCTCCAGCACTCCATCAGGAACCCTCCTCTATCATTTGAGCTGGTTTTAAGAGCTGTAGCTCCGATTCACATTTTCACCTATTTCCAAACCATGATGTATCCACTATTACCCTTTCACGGGATTACCCTTCCTGGGGTGGCAAAGTTGACTTTCACGAAACTGTGTTTTGAGCCTCTAGCACTCCATCAGAAACCCTCCTCTATCATTTGAGCTGGTTTTAAGAGATGTAGCTCCGATTCACCTTTTTTACTTAAATGCAAACCAGAATGTATCCTCTATTACCCTTTCACTGGATTACCCTTCGTGGGGTGCCAAAGCTGACTTTCACGAAACTGTGTTTTGAAACTCCAGCACTCCATCAGGAACCCTCCTCTATCATTTGAGCTGGTTTTAAGAGCTGTAGCTCCCAATCACATTTTTACCTATTTCCAAACCATGATGTATCCACTATTACCGCTTCACTCAATTACCCTTCCTGGGGTGGCAAAGTTGACTTTCACGAACCTGTGTTTTGACCCTCTAGCACTTCATCAGGAACCCTCCTCTATCATTTGAGCTGGTTTTAAGAGATGTAGCTCCGATTCACATTTTTCCCTATTTGCAAACCAGAATGTATCCCCTGTGACCCTATAACGGGATTGCCCTTCCTGGGGTGCCAAAGTTGACTTTCACGAAACTGTGTTTTGACCCTCCAACACTTCATCAGGACTCTTCCTGTATCATTTGAGCTGGTTTTAAGAGATGTAGCTCCGATTCACCTTTTTGCTTATTTGCAAACCAGAATATATCCTCTATTACCGCTTCACTGGATTACCCTTCCTGGGGTGCCAAAGTTGACTTTCACGAAACTGTGTTTTGACCCTCAAGCGCTTCATCAGGAACCCTCCTCTATCATTTGAGCTGGTTTTAAGAGCTGTAGCTCCGATTCACCTTTTTGCCTATTTGCAAACCAGAATGTATCCTCTATTACCGCGTCACTGGATTACCCTTCCTGGGGTGCCAAAGTTGACTTTCACGAAACTGTGTTTTGACCCTCTAGCACTTCATCAGGAACCCTCCTCTATCATTTGAGCTGGTTTTAAGAGATGTAGCTCCAATTGACATTTTTCCCTATTTGCAAACCAGAATGTATCCCCTGTGACCCTTTCACGGGATTGCCCTTCCTGGGGTGCCAAAGTTGACTTTCACGAAACTGTGTTTTGAACCTCCAGCACTCCATCAGGAACCCTCCTCTATCATTTGAGCTGGTTTTAAGAGATGTAGCTCCGATTCACCTTTTTGCCTATTTGCAAACCGGAATGGATCCTCTATTACCGTTTCACGGGACTACCATTCCTGGGGTGCCAAAGTTGACTTTCACGAAACTGTGTTTTGACCCTCCAGCACTCCATCAGGAACCCTCCTCTATCATTTGAGCTGGTTTTAAGAGCTGTAGCTCCGATTCACCTTTTTGCCTATTTGCAAACCGGAATGTATCCTCTATTGCCGCTTCACTGGATTACCCTTCCTGGGGTGCCAAAGTTGACTTTCACGAAACTGTGTTTTGACCCTCCAGCACTCCATCAGGAACCCTCCTCTATCATTTGAGCTGGTTTTAAAAGTTAAAGCTCCGATTCACCTTTTTGCCTTTTTGCAAACCAGAATGTATCCTCTATTACCCTTTCACGGGATTACCCTTCCTCGGGTGCCAAAGTTGACTTTCACGAAACTGTGTTTTGACCCTCTAGAACTCCATCAGGAACCCTCCTCTATCATTTGAGCTGGTTTTAAGAGATGTAGCTCCAGCTGACCTTTTCATATATTTGCAAACCAGAATATATCCTCTGTTACCCTTTCACGGGATTACCCTTCCTCGGGTGCCAAAGTTAACTTTCACAAAACTGTGTTTTGACCCTCTAGCACTCCATCAGGAACCCTCCTCTATCATTTGAGCTGGTTTTAAAAGTTAAAGCTCCGATTCACCTTTTTGCCTATTTGCAAACCAGAATGTATCCTCTATTACCCTTTCACGGGATTACCCTTCCTGGGGTGCCAAAGTTGACTTTCACGAAACTGTGTTTTGACCCTCTAGAACTCCATCAGGAACCCTCCTCTATCATTTGAGCTGGTTTTAAGAGATGTAGCTCCAACTCGCCTTATTGCCTATTTGCAAACCAAAATGTATCCTCTGTTACCCTTTCACGGGATTACCCTTCCTGGGGTGCCAAAGTTGACTTTCACGAAACTGTGTTTTGTCCCTCTAGCACTCCATCAGGAACCCTCCTCTATCATATGAGATGCTTTTAAGAGCTGTAAATCCGATCAACCTTTTTGCTTATTTGCAAACCAGAATGTATCCTCTATTACCCTTTCACGGGATTACCCTTCCTGGAGTGCCAAAGTTGACTTTCACGAAACTGTGTTTTGACCCTCTATAACTCCATCAGGAACCCTCCTCTATCATTTGAGCTGGTTTTAAGAGATGTAGCTCCGATTCACCTTTTTGCCTATTTGCAAACCAGAATGTATCCTCTGTTACCCTTTCACGGGATTACCCTTCCTGGGGTGCCAAAGTTGACTTTCACGAAACTGTGTTTTGAGCCACCAGCACTCCATCAGGAACCCTCCTCTATCATTTGAGCTGGTTTTAAACGTTTAAGCTCCGATTCACCTTTTTGCCTATTTGCAAACCAGAATGTATCCTCTATTGCCGCGTGACTGGATTACCCTTCGTGGGGTGCCAAAGTTGACTTTCTCGAAACTGTGTTTTGACCCTCTAGCACTCCACCAGGAACCCTCCTCTATCATTTGAGCTGGTTTTAAGAGCTGTAGCTCCGATTCACATTTTTACCTATTTGCAAACCATGATGTATCCACTATTACCCTTTCACGGGATGAACCTTCCTGGGGTGGCAAAGTTGACTTTCTCGAAACTGTGTTTTGAGCCTCTAGCACTCCATCAGAAACCCTCCTCTATCATTTGAGCTGGTTTTAAGAGCTGTAGCTCCGATTCACATTTTTACCTATTTCCAAACCATGATGTATCCACTATTACCCTTTCACGGGATTACCCTTCCTGGGGTGCCAAAGTTGACTTTCACGAAACTGTGTTTTGAGCCTCTAGCACTCCATCAGAAACCCTTCTCTATCATTTCAGCTGGTTTTAAGAGATGTAGCTCCGATTCACCTTTTTTACTTAAATGAAAACCAGAATGTATCCTCTATTACCCTTTCACTGGATTACCCTTCGTGGGGTGCCAAAGCTGACTTTCACGAAACTGTGTTTTGACCCTCCAGCACTCCATCAGGAACCCTCCTCTATCATTTGAGCTGGTTTTAAGAGATGTAGCTCCCAATCACATTTTTACCTATTTCCAAACCATGATGTATCCACTATTACCGCTTCACTCAATTACCCTTTCTGGGGTGGCAAAGTTGACTTTCACGAACCTGTGCTTTGACCCTCTAGCACTCCATCAGGAACTCTGCTCCATCATTTGAGCTGGTTTTAAGAGCTGTAGCTCCGATTCACCTTTTTGCTTATTTGCAAACCAGAATGTATCCTCTATTACCGCGTCACTGGATTACCCTTCCTGGGGTGCCAAAGTTGACTTTCACGAAACTGTGTTTTCACCCTCCAGCACTTCATCAGGAACCCTCCTCTATCATTTCAGCTGGTTTTAAGAGATGTAGCTCCGATTCACCTTTTTTACTTAAATGAAAACCAGAATGTATCCTCTATTACCCTTTCACTGGATTACCCTTCGTGGGGTGCCAAAGCTGACTTTCACGAAACTGTGTTTTGACCCTCCAGCACTCCATCAGGAACCCTCCTCTATCATTTGAGCTGGTTTTAAGAGCTGTAGCTCCCAATCACATTTTTACCTATTTCCAAACCATGATGTATCCACTATTACCGCTTCACTCAATTACCCTTCGTGGGGTGGCAAAGTTGACTTTCACGAACCTGTGTTTTGACCCTCTAGCACTCCATCAGGAACCCTCCTCTATCATTTGAGCTGGTTTTAAGAGATGTAGCTCCGATTCACATTTTTCCCTATTTGCAAACCAGAATGTGTCCCCTGTGACCCTTTCACGGGATTGCCCTTCCTGGGGTGCCAAAGTTGACTTTCACGAAACTGTGTTTTGACCCTCCAGCACTCCATCAGGAACCCTCCTCTATCATTTGAGCTGGTTTTAAGAGATGTAGCTCCGATTCACCTTTTTGCTTATTTGCAAACCAGAATGTATCCTCTATTACCGCTTCACTGGACTACCCTTCGTGGGGTGCCAAAGTTGACTTTCACGAAACTATGTTTTGACCCTCAAGCGCTTCATCAGGAACCCTCCTCTATCATTTGAGCTGGTTTGAGAGATGTAGCTCCGATTCACCTTTTTGCCTATTTGCAAACCAGAATGTATCCTCTATTACCGCTTCACTGGATTACCCTTCCTGGGGTGCCAAAGTTGACTTTCACGAAACTGTGTTTTGACCCTCTAGCACTTCATCAGGAACCCTCCTCTATCATTTGAGCTGGTTTTAAGAGATGTAGCTCCGATTCACCTTTTTGCCTATTTGCAAACCGGAATGTATCCTCTATTACCGTTTGACGGGATTATCCTTCCTGGGGTGGCAAAGTTGACTTTCACGAAACTGTGTTTTGAGCCTCTACCACTCCATCAGAAACCCTCCTCTATCATTTGAGCTGGTTTTAAAAGATGTAGCTCCGATTCACCTTTTTTACTTAAATGCAAACCAGAATGTATCCTCTATTACCCTTTCACTGGATTACCCTTCGTGGGGTGCCAAAGTTGACTTTCACGAAACTGTGTTTTGACCCTCTAGCACTCCATCAGGAACCCTCCTCTATCATTTGAGCTGGTTTTAAGAGCTGTAGCTCCGATTCACATTTTCACCTATTTCCAAACCATGATGTATCCACTATTACCCTTTCACGGGATTACCCTTCCTGGGGTGGCAAAGTTGACTTTCACGAAACTGTGTTTTGAGCCTCTAGCACTCCATCAGAAACCCTCCTCTATCATTTGAGCTGGTTTTAAGAGATGTAGCTCCGATTCACCTTTTTTACTTAAATGAAAACCAGAATGTATCCTCTATTACCCTTTCACTGGATTACCCTTCGTGGGGTGCCAAAGCTGACTTTCACGAAACTGTGTTTTGACCCTCCAGCACTCCATCAGGAACCCTCCTCTATCATTTGAGCTGGTTTCAAGAGCTGTAGCTCCCAATCACATTTTTACCTATTTCCAAACCATGATGTATCCACTATTACCGCTTCACTCAATTACCCTTCCTGGGGTGGCAAAGTTGACTTTCACGAACCTGTGTTTTGACCCTCTAGCACTTCATCAGGAACCCTCCTCTATCATTTGAGCTGGTTTTAAGAGCTGTAGCTCCGATTCACATTTTTCCCTATTTGCAAACCAGAATGTATCCCCTGTGACCCTTTCACGGGATTACCCTTCCTGGGGTGCCAAAGTTGACTTTCACGAAACTGTGTTTTGAACCTCCAGCACTCCATCAGGAACCCTCCTCTATCATTTGAGCTGGTTTTAAGAGATGTAGCTCCGATTCACCTTTTTTACTTAATTGCAAACCAGAATGTATCCTCTATTACCCTTTCACTGGATTACCCTTCCTGAGGTGCCAAAGTTGACTTTCACGAAACTGTGTTTTGACCCTCCAGCACTTCATCAGGAACCCTCCTCTATCATTTCAGCTGGTTTTAAGAGATGTAGCTCCGATTCACCTTTTTGCCTATTTGCAAACCAGAATGTATCCTCTATTACCGCGTCACTGGATTACCCTTCGTGGGGTGCCAAAGTTGACTTTCACGAAACTGTGTTTTGACCCTCTAGAACTCCATCAGGAACCCTCCTCTATCATTTGAGCTGGTTTTAAGAGCTGTAGCTCCGATTTACATTTTTACCTATTTGCAAACCATGATGTATCCACTATTACCCTTTCACGGGATGAACCTTCCTGGGGTAGCAAAGTTGACTTTCTCGAAACTGTGTTTTGAGCCTGTAGCACTCCATCAGAAACCCTCCTCTATCATTTGAGCTGGTTTTAAGAGCTGTAGCTCCGATTCACATTTTTACCTATTTCCAAACCATGATGTATCCACTATTGCCCTTTCACGGGATTACCCTTCCTGGGGTGGCAAAGTTGACTTTCACGAAACTGTGTTTTGAGCCTCTAGCACTCCATCAGAAACCCTCCTCTATCATTTGAGCTGGTTTTAAGAGATGTAGCTCCGATTCACCTTTTTTACTTAAATGAAAACCAGAATGTATCCTCTATTACCCTTTCACTGGATTACCCTTCCTGAGGTGCCAAAGTTGACTTTCACGAAACTGTGTTTTGACCCTCCAGCACTTCATCAGGAACCCTCCTCTATCATTTCAGCTGGTTTTAAGAGATGTAGCTCCGATTCACCTTTTTGCCTATTTGCAAACCAGAATGTATCCTCTATTACCGCGTCACTGGATTACCCTTCCTGGGGTGCCAAAGTTGACTTTCACGAAACTGTGTTTTGACCCTCTAGAACTCCATCAGGAACCCTCCTCTATCATTTGAGCTGGTTTTAAGAGCTGTAGCTCCGATTTACATTTTTACCTATTTGCAAACCATGATGTATCCACTATTACCCTTTCACGGGATGAACCTTCCTGGGGTAGCAAAGTTGACTTTCTCGAAACTGTGTTTTGAGCCTGTAGCACTCCATCAGAAACCCTCCTCTATCATTTGAGCTGGTTTTAAGAGCTGTAGCTCCGATTCACATTTTTACCTATTTCCAAACCATGATGTATCCACTATTGCCCTCTCACGGGATTACCCTTCCTGGGGTGGCAAAGTTGACTTTCACGAAACTGTGTTTTGAGCCTCTAGCACTCCATCAGAAACCCTCCTCTATCATTTGAGCTGGTTTTAAGAGATGTAGCTCCGATTCACCTTTTTTACTTAAATGAAAACCAGAATGTATCCTCTATTACCCTTTCACTGGATTACCCTTCGTGGGGTGCCAAAGCTGACTTTCACGAAACTGTGTTTTGACCCTCCAGCACTCCATCAGGAACCCTCCTCTATCATTTGAGCTGGTTTTAAGAGCTGTAGCTCCCAATCACATTTTTACCTATTTCCAAACCATGATGTATCCACTATTACCGCTTCACTCAATTACCCTTCCTGGGGTGGCAAAGTTGACTTTCACGAACCTGTGCTTTGACCCTCTAGCACTCCATCAGGAACTCTGCTCCATCATTTGAGCTGATTTTAAGAGATGTACCTCCGATTCACCTTTTTGCTTATTTGCAAACCAGAATGTATCCTCTATTACCGTGTCACTGGATTACCCTTCCTGGGGTGCCAAAGTTGACTTTCACGAAACTGTGTTTTCACCCTCCAGCACTTCATCAGGAACCCTCCTCTATCATTTCAGCTGGTTTGAGAGATGTAGCTCCGATTCACCTTTTTGCCTATTTGCAAACCAGAATGTATCCTCTATTACCGCTTCACTGGATTACCCTTCCTGGGGTGCCAAAGTTGACTTTCACGAAACTGTGTTTTGACCCTCCAGCACTCCATCAGGAACCCTCCTCTATCATTTGAGCTGGTTTTAAGAGCTGTAGCTCCCAATCACATTTTTACCTATTTCCAAACCATGATGTATCCACTATTACCGCTTCACTCAATTACCCTTCGTGGGGTGGCAAAGTTGACTTTCCCGAACCTGTGTTTTGACCCTCTAGCACTCCATCAGGAACCCTCCTCTATCATTTGAGCTGGTTTTAAGAGCTGTAGCTCCGATTCACATTTTTCCCTATTTGCAAACCAGAATGTGTCCCCTGTGACCCTTTCACGGGATTGCCCTTCCTGGGGTGCCAAAGTTGACTTTCACGAAACTGTGTTTTGACCCTCCAGCACTCCATCAGGAACCCTCCTCTATCATTTGAGCTGGTTTTAAGAGATGTAGCTCCGATTCACCTTTTTGCTTATTTGCAAACCAGAATGTATCCTCTATTACCGCTTCACTGGACTACCCTTCGTGGGGTGCCAAAGTTGACTTTCACGAAACTATGTTTTGACCCTCAAGCGCTTCATCAGGAACCCTCCTCTATCATTTGAGCTGGTTTGAGAGATGTAGCTCCGATTCACCTTTTTGCCTATTTGCAAACCAGAATGTATCCTCTATTACCGCTTCACTGGATTACCCTTCCTGGGGTGCCAAAGTTGACTTTCACGAAACTGTGTTTTGACCCTCTAGCACTTCATCAGGAACCCTCCTCTATCATTTGAGCTGGTTTTAAGAGATGTAGCTCCGATTCACCTTTTTGCCTATTTGCAAACCGGAATGTATCCTCTATTACCGTTTGACGGGATTATCCTTCCTGGGGTGGCAAAGTTGACTTTCACGAAACTGTGTTTTGAGTCTCTACCACTCCATCAGAAACCCTCCTCTATCATTTGAGCTGGTTTTAAAAGATGTAGCTCCGATTCACCTTTTTTACTTAAATGCAAACCAGAATGTATCCTCTATTACCCTTTCACTGGATTACCCTTCGTGGGGTGCCAAAGTTGACTTTCACGAAACTGTGTTTTGACCCTCTAGCACTCCATCAGGAACCCTCCTCTATCATTTGAGCTGGTTTTAAGAGCTGTAGCTCCGATTCACATTTTCACCTATTTCCAAACCATGATGTATCCACTATTACCCTTTCACGGGATTACCCTTCCTGGGGTGGCAAAGTTGACTTTCACGAAACTGTGTTTTGAGCCTCTAGCACTCCATCAGAAACCCTCCTCTATCATTTGAGCTGGTTTTAAGAGATGTAGGTCCGATTCACCTTTTTTACTTAAATGAAAACCAGAATGTATCCTCTATTACCCTTTCACTGGATTACCCTTCGTGGGGTGCCAAAGCTGACTTTCACGAAACTGTGTTTTGACCCTCCAGCACTCCATCAGGAACCCTCCTCTATCATTTGAGCTGGTTTCAAGAGCTGTAGCTCCCAATCACATTTTTACCTATTTCCAAACCATGATGTATCCACTATTACCGCTTCACTCAATTACCCTTCCTGGGGTGGCAAAGTTGACTTTCACGAACCTGTGTTTTGACCCTCTAGCACTTCATCAGGAACCCTCCTCTATCATTTGAGCTGGTTTTAAGAGCTGTAGCTCCGATTCACATTTTTCCCTATTTGCAAACCAGAATGTATCCCCTGTGACCCTTTCACGGGATTACCCTTCCTGGGGTGCCAAAGTTGACTTTCACGAAACTGTGTTTTGAACCTCCAGCACTCCATCAGGAACCCTCCTCTATCATTTGAGCTGGTTTTAAGAGATGTAGCTCCGATTCACCTTTTTTACTTAATTGCAAACCAGAATGTATCCTCTATTACCCTTTCACTGGATTACCCTTCCTGAGGTGCCAAAGTTGACTTTCACGAAACTGTGTTTTGACCCTCCAGCACTTCATCAGGAACCCTCCTCTATCATTTCAGCTGGTTTTAAGAGATGTAGCTCCGATTCACCTTTTTGCCTATTTGCAAACCAGAATGTATCCTCTATTACCGCGTCACTGGATTACCCTTCGTGGGGTGCCAAAGTTGACTTTCACGAAACTGTGTTTTGACCCTCTAGCACTCCATCAGGAACCCTCCTCTATCATTTGAGCTGGTTTTAAGAGCTGTAGCTCCGATTTACATTTTTACCTATTTGCAAACCATGATGTATCCACTATTACCCTTTCACGGGATGAACCTTCCTGGGGTAGCAAAGTTGACTTTCTCGAAACTGTGTTTTGAGCCTGTAGCACTCCATCAGAAACCCTCCTCTATCATTTGAGCTGGTTTTAAGAGATGTAGCTCCGATTCACATTTTTACCTATTTCCAAACCATGATGTATCCACTATTGCCCTTTCACGGGATTACCCTTCCTGGGGTGGCAAAGTTGACTTTCACGAAACTGTGTTTTGAGCCTCTACCACTCCATCAGAAACCCTCCTCTATCATTTGAGCTGGTTTTAAGAGATGTAGCTCCGATTCACCTTTTTTACTTAAATGAAAACCAGAATGTATCCTCTATTACCCTTTCACTGGATTACCCTTCGTGGGGTGCCAAAGCTGACTTTCACGAAACTGTGTTTTGACCCTCCAGCACTCCATCAGGAACCCTCCTCTATCATTTGAGCTGGTTTTAAGAGCTGTAGCTCCCAATCACATTTTTACCTATTTCCAAACCATGATGTATCCACTATTACCGCTTCACTCAATTACCCTTCCTGGGGTGGCAAAGTTGACTTTCACGAACCTGTGCTTTGACCCTCTAGCACTCCATCAGGAACTCTGCTCCATCATTTGAGCTGATTTTAAGAGATGTACCTCCGATTCACCTTTTTGCTTATTTGCAAACCAGAATGTATCCTCTATTACCGTGTCACTGGATTACCCTTCCTGGGGTGCCAAAGTTGACTTTCACGAAACTGTGTTTTCACCCTCCAGCACTTCATCAGGAACCCTCCTCTATCATTTCAGCTGGTTTGAGAGATGTAGCTCCGATTCACCTTTTTGCCTATTTGCAAACCAGAATGTATCCTCTATTACCGCTTCACTGGATTACCCTTCCTGGGGTGCCAAAGTTGACTTTCACGAAACTGTGTTTTGACCCTCTAGCACTTCATCAGGAACCCTCCTCTATCATTTGAGCTGGTTTTAAGAGATGTAGCTCCGATTCACCTTTTTGCCTATTTGCAAACCGGAATGTATCCTCTATTACCGTTTGACGGGATTATCCTTCCTGGGGTGGCAAAGTTGACTTTCACGAAACTGTGTTTTGAGCCTCTACCACTCCATCAGAAACCCTCCTCTATCATTTGAGCTGGTTTTAAGAGATGTAGCTCCGATTCACCTTTTTTACTTAAATGCAAACCAGAATGTATCCTCTATTACCCTTTCACTGGATTACCCTTCGTGGGGTGCCAAAGTTGACTTTCACGAAACTGTGTTTTGACCCTCCAGCACTCCATCAGGAACCCTCCTCTATCATTTGAGCTGGTTTTAAGAGCTGTAGCTCCGATTCACATTTTCACCTATTTCCAAACCATGATGTATCCACTATTACCCTTTCACGGGATTACCCTTCCTGGGGTGGCAAAGTTGACTTTCACGAAACTGTGTTTTGAGCCTCTAGCACTCCATCAGAAACCCTCCTCTATCATTTGAGCTGGTTTTAAGAGATGTAGCTCCGATTCACCTTTTTTACTTAAATGAAAACCAGAATGTATCCTCTATTACCCTTTCACTGGATTACCCTTCGTGGGGTGCCAAAGCTGACTTTCACGAAACTGTGTTTTGACCCTCCAGCACTCCATCAGGAACCCTCCTCTATCATTTGAGCTGGTTTCAAGAGCTGTAGATCCCAATCACATTTTTACCTATTTCCAAACCATGATGTATCCACTATTACCGCTTCACTCAATTACCCTTCCTGGGGTGGCAAAGTTGACTTTCACGAACCTGTGTTTTGACCCTCTAGCACTTCATCAGGAACCCTCCTCTATCATTTGATCTGGTTTTAAGAGCTGTAGCTCCGATTCACATTTTTCCCTATTTGCAAACCAGAATGTATCCCCTGTGACCCTTTCACGGGATTGCCCTTCCTGGGGTGCCAAAGTTGACTTTCACGAAACTGTGTTTTGAACCTCCAGCACTCCATCAGGAACCCTCCTCTATCATTTGAGCTGGTTTTAAGAGATGTAGCTCCGATTCACCTTTTTTACTTAATTGCAAACCAGAATGTATCCTCTATTACCCTTTCACTGGATTACCCTTCCTGAGGTGCCAAAGTTGACTTTCACGAAACTGTGTTTTGACCCTCCAGCACTTCATCAGGAACCCTCCTCTATCATTTCAGCTGGTTTTAAGAGATGTAGCTCCGATTCACCTTTTTGCTTATTTGCAAACCAGAATGTATCCTCTATTACCTCGTCACTGGATTACCCTTCGTGGGGTGCCAAAGTTGACTTTCACGAAACTGTGTTTTGACCCTCTAGCACTCCACCAGGAACCCTCCTCTATCATTTGAGCTGGTTTTAAGAGCTGTAGCTCCGATTCACATTTTTACCTATTTGCAAACCATGATGTATCCACTATTACCCTTTCACGGGATGAACCTTCCTGGGGTAGCAAAGTTGACTTTCACGAACCTGTGTTTTGACCCTCTAGCACTTCATCAGGAACCCTCCTCTATCATTTGAGCTGGTTTTAAGAGCTGTAGCTCCGATTCACATTTTTCCCTATTTGCAAACCAGAATGTGTCCCCTGTGACCCTTTCACGGGATTGCCCTTCCTGGGGTGCCAAAGTTGACTTTCACGAAACTGTGTTTTGACCCTCCAGCACTCCATCAGGAACCCTCCTCTATCATTTGAGCTGGTTTTAAGAGATGTAGCTCCGATTCACCTTTTTGCTTATTTGCAAACCAGAATGTATCCTCTATCACCGCTTCACTGGATTACCCTTCGTGGGGTGCCAAAGTTGACTTTCACGAAACTATGTTTTGACCCTCAAGCGCTTCATCAGGAACCCTCCTCTATCATTTGAGATGGTTCTAAGAGATGTAGCTCCGATTCACCTTTTTGCCTATTTGCAAACCGGAATGTATCCTCTATTACCGCTTCACTCAATTACCCTTCCTGGGGTGCCAAAGTTGACTTTCACGAAACTGTGTTTTGACCCTCTAGCACTTCATCAGGAACCCTCCTCTATCATTTGAGCTGGTTTTAAGAGATGTAGCTCCGATTCACCTTTTTGCCTATTTGCAAACCGGAATGTATCCTCTATTACCGTTTGACGGGATTATCCTTCCTGGGGTGGCAAAGTTGACTTTCACGAAACTGTGTTTTGAGCCTCTACCACTCCATCAGAAACCCTCCTCTATCATTTGAGCTGGTTTTAAGAGATGTAGCTCCGATTCACCTTTTTTACTTAAATGCAAACCAGAATGTATCCTCTATTACCCTTTCACTGGATTACCCTTCGTGGGGTGCCAAAGTTGACTTTCACGAAACTGTGTTTTGACCCTCCAGCACTCCATCAGGAACCCTCCTCTATCATTTGAGCTGGTTTTAAGAGCTGTAGCTCCGATTCACATTTTCACCTATTTCCAAACCATGATGTATCCACTATTACCCTTTCACGGGATTACCCTTTCTGGTGTGGCAAAGTTGACTTTCACGAAACTGTGTTTTGAGCCTCTAGCACTCCATCAGAAACCCTCCTCTATCATTTGAGCTGGTTTTAAGAGATGTAGCTCCGATTCACCTTTTTTACTTAAATGAAAACCAGAATGTATCCTCTATTACCGCTTCACTGGATTACCCTTCGTGGGGTGCCAAAGCTGACTTTCACGAAACTGTGTTTTGACCCTCCAGCACTCCATCAGGAACCCTCCTCTATCATTTGAGCTGGTTTTAAGAGCTGTAGCTCCCAATCACATTTTTACCTATTTCCAAACCATGATGTATCCACTATTACCGCTTCACTCAATTACCCTTCCTGGGGTGGCAAAGTTGACTTTCACGAACCTGTGTTTTGACCCTCTAGCACTTCATCAGGAACCCTCCTCTATCATTTGAGCTGGTTTTTAAGAGATGTAGCTCCGATTCACATTTTTCCCTATTTGCAAACCAGAATGTGTCCCCTGTGACCCTTTCACGGGATTGCCCTTCCTGGGGTGCCAAAGTTGACTTTCACGAAACTGTGTTTTGACCCTCCAGCACTCCATCAGGAACCCTCCTCTATCATTTGAGCTGGTTTTAAGAGATGTAGCTCCGATTCACGTTTTTGCCTATTTGCAAACCAGAATGTATCCTCTGTTACCCTTTCACGGGATTACCCTTCCTGGGGTGCCAAAGTTGACTTTCACGAAACTGTGTTTTGAGCCACCAGCACTCCATCAGGAACCCTCCTCTATCATTTGAGCTGGTTTTGAAAGCTGTAGCTCCGATTCACATTTTTACCTATTTCCAAACCATAATGTATCCCCTGTGACCCTTTCACGGGATTACCCTTCCTGGAGTGCCAAAGTTGACTTTCACGAAACTGTGTTTTGACCCTCTAGAACTCAATTTAGGAACCCTTCTCTATCATTTGAGCTGGTTTTAAGAGCTGCAGCTCCGATTCACCTTTTTGCCTATTTCCAAACCAGAATGTATCCTCTATTACCCTTTCACGGGATTACCCTTCCTCGGGTGCCAAAGTTGACTTTCACAAAACTGTGTTTTGACCCTCTAGCACTCCATCAGGAACCCTCCTCTATGATTTGAGCTGGTTTTAAACGTTTAAGCTCCGATTCACCTTTTTGCCTATTTGCAAACCAGAATGTATCCTCTATTACCACGTCACTGGATTACCCTTCGTGGGGTGCCAAAGTTGACTTTCACGAAACTGTGTTTTGACCCTCTAGCACTCCACCAGGAACCCTCCTCTATCATTTGAGCTGGTTTTAAGAGCTGTAGCTCCGATTCACATTTTTACCTGTTTGCAAACCATGATGTATCCACTATTACCCTTTCACTGGATTACCCTTCGAGGGGTGCCAAAGTTGACTTTCACGAAACTGTGTTTTGAGCCTCTAGCACTCCATCAGAAAACCTCCTCTATCATTTGAGCTGGTTTTAAGAGATGTAGGTCCGATTCACCTTTTTTACTTAAATGCAAACCAGAATGTATCCTCTATTACCCTTTCACTGGATTACCCTTCGTGGGGTGCCAAAGCTGACTTTCACGAAACTGTGTTTTGACCCTCCAGCACTCCATCAGGAACCCTCCTCTATCATTTGAGCTGGTTTTAAGAGCTGTAGCTCCCAATCACATTTTTACCTATTTCCAAACCATGATGTATCCACTATTACCGCTTCACTCAATTACCCTTCCTGGGGTGGCAAAGTTGACTTTCACGAACCTGTGCTTTGACCCTCTAGCACTCCATCAGGAACTCTGCTCCATCATTTGAGCTGGTTTTAAGAGATGTACCTCCGATTCACCTTTTTGCTTATTTGCAAACCAGAATGTATCCTCTATTACCGTGTCACTGGATTACCCTTCCTGGGGTGCCAAAGTTGACTTTCACGAAACTGTGTTTTCACCCTCCAGCACTTCATCAGGAACCCTCCTCTATCATTTCAGCTGGTTTTAAGAGATGTAGCTCCGATTCACCTTTTTTACTTAAATGAAAACCAGAATGTATCCTCTATTACCCTTTCACTGGATTACCCTTCGTGGGGTGCCAAAGCTGACTTTCACGAAACTGTGTTTTGACCCTCCAGCACTCCATCAGGAACCCTCCTCTATCATTTGAGCTGGTTTTAAGAGCTGTAGCTCCCAATCACATTTTTACCTATTTCCAAACCATGATGTATCCACTATTACCGCTTCACTCAATTACCCTTCCTGGGGTGGCAAAGTTGACTTTCACGAACCTGTGTTTTGACCCTCTAGCACTTCATCAGGAACCCTCCTCTATCATTTGAGCTGGTTTTAAGAGCTGTAGCTCCGATTCACATTTTTCCCTATTTGCAAACCAGAATGTGTCCCCTGTGACCCTTTCACGGGATTGCCCTTCCTGGGGTGCCAAAGTTGACTTTCACGAAACTGTGTTTTGACCCTCCAGCACTCCATCAGGAACCCTCCTCTATCATTTGAGCTGGTTTTAAGAGATGTAGCTCCGATTCACCTTTTTGCTTATTTGCAAACCAGAATGTATCCTCTATCACCGCTTCACTGGATTACCCTTCGTGGGGTGCCAAAGTTGACTTTCACGAAACTATGTTTTGACCCTCAAGCGCTTCATCAGGAACCCTCCTCTATCATTTGAGCTGGTTCTAAGAGATGTAGCTCCGATTCACCTTTTTGCCTATTTGCAAACCGGAATGTATCCTCTATTACCGCTTCACTCAATTACCCTTCCTGGGGTGCCAAAGTTGACTTTCACGAAACTGTGTTTTGACCCTCTAGCACTTCATCAGGAACCCTCCTCTATCATTTGAGCTGGTTTTAAGAGATGTAGCTCCGATTCACCTTTTTGCCTATTTGCAAACCGGAATGTATCCTCTATTACCGTTTGACGGGATTATCCTTCCTGGGGTGGCAAAGTTGACTTTCACGAAACTGTGTTTTGAGCCTCTACCACTCCATCAGAAACCCTCCTCTATCATTTGAGCTGGTTTTAAGAGATGTAGCTCCGATTCACCTTTTTTACTTAAATGCAAACCAGAATGTATCCTCTATTACCCTTTCACTGGATTACCCTTCGTGGGGTGCCAAAGTTGACTTTCACGAAACTGTGTTTTGACCCTCCAGCACTCCATCAGGAACCCTCCTCTATCATTTGAGCTGGTTTTAAGAGCTGTAGCTCCGATTCACATTTTCACCTATTTCCAAACCATGATGTATCCACTATTACCCTTTCACGGGATTACCCTTTCTGGTGTGGCAAAGTTGACTTTCACGAAACTGTGTTTTGAGCCTCTAGCACTCCATCAGAAACCCTCCTCTATCATTTGAGCTGGTTTTAAGAGATGTAGCTCCGATTCACCTTTTTTACTTAAATGAAAACCAGAATGTATCCTCTATTACCGCTTCACTGGATTACCCTTCGTGGGGTGCCAAAGCTGACTTTCACGAAACTGTGTTTTGACCCTCCAGCACTCCATCAGGAACCCTCCTCTATCATTTGAGCTGGTTTTAAGAGCTGTAGCTCCCAATCACATTTTTACCTATTTCCAAACCATGATGTATCCACTATTACCGCTTCACTCAATTACCCTTCCTGGGGTGGCAAAGTTGACTTTCACGAACCTGTGTTTTGACCCTCTAGCACTTCATCAGGAACCCTCCTCTATCATTTGAGCTGGTTTTTAAGAGATGTAGCTCCGATTCACATTTTTCCCTATTTGCAAACCAGAATGTGTCCCCTGTGACCCTTTCACGGGATTGCCCTTCCTGGGGTGCCAAAGTTGACTTTCACGAAACTGTGTTTTGACCCTCCAGCACTCCATCAGGAACCCTCCTCTATCATTTGAGCTGGTTTTAAGAGATGTAGCTCCGATTCACGTTTTTGCCTATTTGCAAACCAGAATGTATCCTCTGTTACCCTTTCACGGGATTACCCTTCCTGGGGTGCCAAAGTTGACTTTCACGAAACTGTGTTTTGAGCCACCAGCACTCCATCAGGAACCCTCCTCTATCATTTGAGCTGGTTTTGAAAGCTGTAGCTCCGATTCACATTTTTACCTATTTCCAAACCATAATGTATCCCCTGTGACCCTTTCACGGGATTACCCTTCCTGGAGTGCCAAAGTTGACTTTCACGAAACTGTGTTTTGACCCTCTAGAACTCAATTTAGGAACCCTTCTCTATCATTTGAGCTGGTTTTAAGAGCTGCAGCTCCGATTCACCTTTTTGCCTATTTCCAAACCAGAATGTATCCTCTATTACCCTTTCACGGGATTACCCTTCCTCGGGTGCCAAAGTTGACTTTCACAAAACTGTGTTTTGACCCTCTAGCACTCCATCAGGAACCCTCCTCTATGATTTGAGCTGGTTTTAAACGTTTAAGCTCCGATTCACCTTTTTGCCTATTTGCAAACCAGAATGTATCCTCTATTACCACGTCACTGGATTACCCTTCGTGGGATGCCAAAGTTGACTTTCACGAAACTGTGTTTTGACCCTCTAGCACTCCACCAGGAACCCTCCTCTATCATTTGAGCTGGTTTTAAGAGCTGTAGCTCCGATTCACATTTTTACCTGTTTGCAAACCATGATGTATCCACTATTACCCTTTCACGGGATGAACCTTCCTGGGGTGGCAAAGTTGACTTTCTCGAAACTGTGTTTTGAGCCTCCAGCACTCCATCAGAAACCCTCCTCTATCATTTGAGCTGGTTTTAAGAGCTGTAGCTCCGATTCACATTTTTACCTATTTCCAAACCATGATGTATCCACTATTACCCTTTCACGGGATTACCCTTCCTGGGGTGGCAAAGTTGACTTTCACGAAACTGTGTTTTGAGCCTCTACCACTCCATCAGAAACCCTCCTCTATCATTTGAGCTGGTTTTAAGAGATGTAGCTCCGATTCACCTTTTTTACTTAAATGAAAACCAGAATGTATCCTCTATTACCCTTTCACTGGATTACCCTTCGTGGGGTGCCAAAGCTGACTTTCACGAAACTGTGTTTTGACCCTCCAGCACTCCATCAGGAACCCTCCTCTATCATTTGAGCTGGTTTTAAGAGCTGTAGCTCCCAATCACATTTTTACCTATTTCCAAACCATGATGTATCCACTATTACCGCTTCACTCAATTACCCTTCCTGGGGTGGCAAAGTTGACTTTCACGAACCTGTGTTTTGACCCTCTAGCACTTCATCAGGAACCCTCCTCTATCATTTGAGCTGGTTTTAAGAGCTGTAGCTCCGATTCACATTTTTCCCTATTTGCAAACCAGAATGTGTCCCCTGTGACCCTTTCACGGGATTGCCCTTCCTGGGGTGCCAAAGTTGACTTTCACGAAACTGTGTTTTGACCCTCCAGCACTCCATCAGGAACCCTCCTCTATCATTTGAGCTGGTTTTAAGAGATGTAGCTCCGATTCACCTTTTTGCTTATTTGCAAACCAGAATGTATCCTCTATCACCGCTTCACTGGATTACCCTTCGTGGGGTGCCAAAGTTGACTTTCACGAAACTATGTTTTGACCCTCAAGCGCTTCATCAGGAACCCTCCTCTATCATTTGAGCTGGTTTTAAGAGATGTAGCTCCGATTCACCTTTTTGCCTATTTGCAAACCGGAATGTATCCTCTATTACCGCTTCACTCAATTACCCTTCCTGGGGTGCCAAAGTTGACTTTCACGAAACTGTGTTTTGACCCTCTAGCACTTCATCAGGAACCCTCCTCTATCATTTGAGCTGGTTTTAAGAGATGTAGCTCCGATTCACCTTTTTGCCTATTTGCAAACCGGAATGTATCCTCTATTACCGTTTGACGGGATTATCCTTCCTGGGGTGGCAAAGTTGACTTTCACGAAACTGTGTTTTGAGCCTCTACCACTCCATCAGAAACCCTCCTCTATCATTTGAGCTGGTTTTAAGAGATGTAGCTCCGATTCACCTTTTTTACTTAAATGCAAACCAGAATGTATCCTCTATTACCCTTTCACTGGATTACCCTTCGTGGGGTGCCAAAGTTGACTTTCACGAAACTGTGTTTTGACCCTCCAGCACTCCATCAGGAACCCTCCTCTATCATTTGAGCTGGTTTTAAGAGCTGTAGCTCCGATTCACATTTTCACCTATTTCCAAACCATGATGTATCCACTATTACCCTTTCACGGGATTACCCTTCCTGGTGTGGCAAAGTTGACTTTCACGAAACTGTGTTTTGAGCCTCTAGCACTCCATCAGAAACCCTCCTCTATCATTTGAGCTGGTTTTAAGAGATGTAGCTCCGATTCACCTTTTTTACTTAAATGAAAACCAGAATGTATCCTCTATTACCCGTTCACTGGATTACCCTTCGTGGGGTGCCAAAGCTGACTTTCACGAAACTGTGTTTTGACCCTCCAGCACTCCATCAGGAACCCTCCTCTATCATTTGAGCTGGTTTTAAGAGCTGTAGCTCCCAATCACATTTTTACCTATTTCCAAACCATGATGTATCCACTATTACCGCTTCACTCAATTACCCTTCCTGGGGTGGCAAAGTTGACTTTCACGAACCTGTGTTTTGACCCTCTAGCACTTCATCAGGAACCCTCCTCTATCATTTGAGCTGGTTTTTAAGAGATGTAGCTCCGATTCACATTTTTCCCTATTTGCAAACCAGAATGTGTCCCCTGTGACCCTTTCACGGGATTGCCCTTCCTGGGGTGCCAAAGTTGACTTTCACGAAACTGTGTTTTGACCCTCCAGCACTCCATCAGGAACCCTCCTCTATCATTTGAGCTGGTTTTAAGAGATGTAGCTCCGATTCACGTTTTTGCCTATTTGCAAACCAGAATGTATCCTCTGTTACCCTTTCACGGGATTACCCTTCCTGGGGTGCCAAAGTTGACTTTCACGAAACTGTGTTTTGAGCCACCAGCACTCCATCAGGAACCCTCCTCTATCATTTGAGCTGGTTTTGAAAGCTGTAGCTCCGATTCACATTTTTCCCTATTTCCAAACCATAATGTATCCCCTGTGACCCTTTCACGGGATTACCCTTCCTGGAGTGCCAAAGTTGACTTTCACGAAACTGTGTTTTGACCCTCTAGAACTCAATTTAGGAACCCTTCTCTATCATTTGAGCTGGTTTTAAGAGCTGCAGCTCCGATTCACCTTTTTGCCTATTTCCAAACCAGAATGTATCCTCTATTACCCTTTCACGGGATTACCCTTCCTCGGGTGCCAAAGTTGACTTTCACAAAACTGTGTTTTGACCCTCTAGCACTCCATCAGGAACCCTCCTCTATGATTTGAGCTGGTTTTAAACGTTTAAGCTCCGATTCACCTTTTTGCCTATTTGCAAACCAGAATGTATCCTCTATTACCGCGTCACTGGATTACCCTTCGTGGGGTGCCAAAGTTGACTTTCACGAAACTGTGTTTTGACCCTCTAGCACTCCACCAGGAACCCTCCTCTATCATTTGAGCTGGTTTTAAGAGCTGTAGCTCCGATTCACATTTTTACCTGTTTGCAAACCATGATGTATCCACTATTACCCTTTCACGGGATGAACCTTCCTGGGGTGGCAAAGTTGACTTTCTCGAAACTGTGTTTTGAGCCTCTAGCACTCCATCAGAAACCCTCCTCTATCATTTGAGCTGGTTTTAAGAGCTGTAGCTCCGATTCACATTTTTACCTATTTCCAAACCATGATGTATCCACTATTACCCTTTCACGGGATTACCCTTCCTGGGGTGCCAAAGTTGACTTTCACGAAACTGTGTTTTGAGCCTCTACCACTCCATCAGAAACCCTCCTCTATCATTTGAGCTGGTTTTAAGAGATGTAGCTCCGATTCACCTTTTTTACTTAAATGAAAACCAGAATGTATCCTCTATTACCCTTTCACTGGATTACCCTTCGTGGGGTGCCAAAGCTGACTTTCACGAAACTGTGTTTTGACCCTCCAGCACTCCATCAGGAACCCTCCTCTATCATTTGAGCTGGTTTTAAGAGCTGTAGCTCCCAATCACATTTTTACCTATTTCCAAACCATGATGTATCCACTATTACCGCTTCACTCAATTACCCTTTCTGGGGTGGCAAAGTTCACTTTCACGAACCTGTGCTTTGACCCTCTAGCACTCCATCAGGAACTCTGCTCCATCATTTGAGCTGGTTTTAAGAGATGTACCTCCGATTCACCTTTTTGCTTATTTGCAAACCAGAATGTATCCTCTATTACCGCGTCACTGGATTACCCTTCCTGGGGTGCCAAAGTTGACTTTCACGAAACTGTGTTTTCACCCTCCAGCACTTCATCAGGAACCCTCCTCTATCATTTCAGCTGGTTTTAAGAGATGTAGCTCCGATTCACCTTTTTTACTTAAATGAAAACCAGAATGTATCCTCTATTACCCTTTCACTGGATTACCCTTCGTGGGGTGCCAAAGCTGACTTTCACGAAACTGTGTTTTGACCCTCCAGCACTCCATCAGGAACCCTCCTCTATCATTTGAGCTGGTTTTAAGAGCTGTAGCTCCCAATCACATTTTTACCTATTTCCAAACCATGATGTATCCACTATTACCGCTTCACTCAATTACCCTTCCTGGGGTGGCAAAGTTGACTTTCACGAACCTGTGTTTTGACCCTCTAGCACTTCATCAGGAACCCTCCTCTATCATTTGAGCTGGTTTTAAGAGCTGTAGCTCCGATTCACATTTTTCCCTATTTGCAAACCAGAATGTGTCCCCTGTGACCCTTTCACGGGATTGCCCTTCCTGGGGTGCCAAAGTTGACTTTCACGAAACTGTGTTTTGACCCTCCAGCACTCCATCAGGAACCCTCCTCTATCATTTGAGCTGGTTTTAAGAGATGTAGCTCCGATTCACCTTTTTGCTTATTTGCAAACCAGAATGTATCCTCTATTACCGCTTCACTGGATCACACTTCGTGGGGTGCCAAAGTTGACTTTCACGAAACTATGTTTTGACCCTCAAGCGCTTCATCAGGAACCCTCCTCTATCATTTGAGCTGGTTTTAAGAGATGTAGCTCCGATTCACCTTTTTGCCTATTTGCAAACCGGAATGTATCCACTATTACCGCTTCACTGGATTACCCTTCCTGGGGTGCCAAAGTTGACTTTCACGAAACTGTGTTTTGACCCTCTAGCACTTCATCAGGAACCCTCCTCTATCATTTGAGCTGGTTTTAAGAGATGTAGCTCCGATTCACCTTTTTGCCTATTTGCAAACAGGAATGTATCCTCTATTACCGTTTGACGGGATTATCCTTCCTGGGGTGGCAAAGTTGACTTTCTCGAAACTGTGTTTTGAGCCTCTACCACTCCATCAGAAACCCTCCTCTATCATTTGAGCTGGTTTTAAGAGCTGTAGCTCCGATTCACATTTTTACCTATTTCCAAACCATGATGTATCCACTATTACCCTTTCACGGGATTACCCTTCCTGGGGTGCCAAAGTTGACTTTCACGAAACTGTGTTTTGAGCCTCTAGCACTCCATCAGAAACCCTCCTCTATCATTTGAGCTGGTTTTAAGAGATGTAGCTCCGATTCACCTTTTTTACTTAAATGAAAACCAGAATGTATCCTCTATTACCCTTTCACTGGATTACCCTTCGTGGGGTGCCAAAGCTGACTTTCACGAAACTGTGTTTTGACCCTCCAGCACTCCATCAGGAACCCTCCTCTATCATTTGAGCTGGTTTTAAGAGCTGTAGCTCCCAATCACATTTTTACCTATTTCCAAACCATGATGTATCCACTATTACCGCTTCACTCAATTACCCTTCCTGGGGTGGCAAAGTTGACTTTCACGAACCTGTGTTTTGACCCTCTAGCACTTCATCAGGAACCCTCCTCTATCATTTGAGCTGGTTTTAAGAGCTGTAGCTCCGATTCACATTTTTCCCTATTTGCAAACCAGAATGTGTCCCCTGTGACCCTTTCACGGGATTGCCCTTCCTGGGGTGCCAAAGTTGACTTTCACGAAACTGTGTTTTGACCCTCCAGCACTCCATCAGGAACCCTCCTCTATCATTTGAGCTGGTTTTAAGAGATGTAGCTCCGATTCACCTTTTTGCTTATTTGCAAACCAGAATGTATCCTCTATTACCGCTTCACTGGATCACACTTCGTGGGGTGCCAAAGTTGACTTTCACGAAACTATGTTTTGACCCTCAAGCGCTTCATCAGGAACCCTCCTCTATCATTTGAGCTGGTTTTAAGAGATGTAGCTCCGATTCACCTTTTTGCCTATTTGCAAACCGGAATGTATCCACTATTACCGCTTCACTGGATTACCCTTCCTGGGGTGCCAAAGTTGACTTTCACGAAACTGTGTTTTGACCCTCTAGCACTTCATCAGGAACCCTCCTCTATCATTTGAGCTGGTTTTAAGAGATGTAGCTCCGATTCACCTTTTTGCCTATTTGCAAACAGGAATGTATCCTCTATTACCGTTTGACGGGATTATCCTTCCTGGGGTGGCAAAGTTGACTTTCTCGAAACTGTGTTTTGAGCCTCTACCACTCCATCAGAAACCCTCCTCTATCATTTGAGCTGGTTTTAAGAGCTGTAGCTCCGATTCACATTTTTACCTATTTCCAAACCATGATGTATCCACTATTACCCTTTCACGGGATTACCCTTCCTGGGGTGCCAAAGTTGACTTTCACGAAACTGTGTTTTGAGCCTCTAGCACTCCATCAGAAACCCTCCTCTATCATTTGAGCTGGTTTTAAGAGATGTAGCTCCGATTCACCTTTTTTACTTAAATGAAAACCAGAATGTATCCTCTATTACCCTTTCACTGGATTACCCTTCGTGGGGTGCCAAAGCTGACTTTCACGAAACTGTGTTTTGACCCTCCAGCACTCCATCAGGAACCCTCCTCTCTCATTTGAGCTGGTTTTAAGAGCTGTAGCTCCCAATCACATTTTTACCTATTTCCAAACCATGATGTATCCACTATTACCGCTTCACTCAATTACCCTTCTGGGGTGGCAAAGTTGACTTTCACGAACCTGTGCTTTGACCCTCTAGCACTCCATCAGGAACTCTGCTCCATCATTTGAGCTGGTTTTAAGAGATGTACCTCCGATTCACCTTTTTGCTTATTTGCAAACCAGAATGTATCCTCTATTACCGCGTCACTGGATTACCCTTCCTGGGGTGCCAAAGTTGACTTTCACGAAACTGTGTTTTCACCCTCCAGCACTTCATCAGGAACCCTCCTCATTCATTTCAGCTGGTTTTAAGAGATGTAGCTCCGATTCACCTTTTTTACTTAAATGAAAACCAGAATGTATCGTCTATTACCCTTTCACTGGATTACCCTTCGTGGGGTGCCAAAGCTGACTTTCACGAAACTGTGTTTTGACCCTCCAGCACTCCATCAGGAACCCTCCTCTCTCATTTGAGCTGGTTTTAAGAGCTGTAGCTCCCAATCACATTTTTACCTATTTCCAAACCATGATGTATCCACTATTACCGCTTCACTCAATTACCCTTCTGGGGTGGCAAAGTTGACTTTCACGAACCTGTGCTTTGACCCTCTAGCACTCCATCAGGAACTCTGCTCCATCATTTGAGCTGGTTTTAAGAGATGTACCTCCGATTCACCTTTTTGCTTATTTGCAAACCAGAATGTATCCTCTATTACCGCGTCACTGGATTACCCTTCCTGGGGTGCCAAAGTTGACTTTCACGAAACTGTGTTTTCACCCTCCAGCACTTCATCAGGAACCCTTATCATTCATTTCAGCTGGTTTTAAGAGATGTAGCTCCGATTCACCTTTTTTACTTAAATGAAAACCAGAATGTATCGTCTATTACCCTTTCACTGGATTACCCTTCGTGGGGTGCCAAAGCTGACTTTCACGAAACTGTGTTTTGACCCTCCAGCACTCCATCAGGAACCCTCCTCTATCATTTGAGCTGGTTTTAAGAGCTGTAGCTCCCAATCACATTTTTACCTATTTCCAAACCATGATGTATCCACTATTACCGCTTCACTCAATTACCCTTCCTGGGGTGGCAAAGTTGACTTTCACGAACCTGTGTTTTGACCCTCTAGCACTTCATCAGGAACCCTCCTCTATCATTTGACCTGGTTTTAAGAGCTGTAGCTCCGATTCACATTTTTCCCTATTTGCAAACCAGAATGTATCCCCTGTGACCCTTTCACGGGATTGCCCTTCCTGGGGTGCCAAAGTTGACTTTCACGAAACTGTGTTTTGAACCTCCAGCACTCCATCAGGAACCCTCCTCTATCATTTGAGCTGGTTTTAAGAGATGTAGCTCCGATTCACCTTTTTTACTTAATTGCAAACCAGAATGTATCCTCTACTACCCTTTCACTGGATTACCCTTCCTGAGGTGCCAAAGTTGACTTTCACGAAACTGTGTTTTGACCCTCCACCACTTCATCAGGAACCCTCCTCTATCATTTGAGCTGGTTTTAAGAGATGTAGCTCCGATTCACCTTTTTGCCTATTTGCAAACCAGAATGTATCCTCTATTACCGCGTCACTGGATTACCCTTCCTGGGGTGCCAAAGTTGACTTTCACGAAACTGTGTTTTGACCCTCTAGCACTCCACCAGGAACCCTCCTCTATCATTTGAGCTGGTTTTAAGAGCTGTAGCTCCGATTCACATTTTTACCTATTTGCAAACCATGATGTATCCACTATTACCCTTTCACGGGATGAACCTTCCTGGGGTGGCAAAGTTGACTTTCTCGAAACTGTGTTTTGAGCCTCCAGCACTCCATCAGAAACCCTCCTCTATCATTTGAGCTGGTTTTAAGAGATGTAGCTCCGATTCACATTTTTACCTATTTCCAAACCATGATGTATCCACTATTACCCTTTCACGGGATTACCCTTCCTGGGGTGGCAAAGTTGACTTTCACGAAACTGTGTTTTGAGCCTCTAGCACTCCATCAGAAACCCTCCTCTATCATTTGAGCTGGTTTTAAGAGATGTACCTCCGATTCACCTTTTTGCTTATTTGCAAACCAGAATGTATCCTCTATTACCGCGTCACTGGATTACCCTTCCTGGGGTGCCAAAGTTGACTTTCACGAAACTGTGTTTTCACCCTCCAGCACTTCATCAGGAACCCTCCTCATTCATTTCAGCTGGTTTTAAGAGATGTAGCTCCGATTCACCTTTTTTACTTAAATGAAAACCAGAATGTATCGTCTATTACCCTTTCACTGGATTACCCTTCGTGGGGTGCCAAAGCTGACTTTCACGAAACTGTGTTTTGACCCTCCAGCACTCCATCAGGAACCCTCCTCTATCATTTGAGCTGGTTTTAAGAGCTGTAGCTCCCAATCACATTTTTACCTATTTCCAAACCATGATGTATCCACTATTACCGCTTCACTCAATTACCCTTCCTGGGGTGGCAAAGTTGACTTTCACGAACCTGTGTTTTGACCCTCTAGCACTTCATCAGGAACCCTCCTCTATCATTTGAGCTGGTTTTAAGAGCTGTAGCTCCGATTCACATTTTTCCCTATTTGCAAACCAGAATGTGTCCCCTGTGACCCTTTCACGGGATTGCCCTTCCTGGGGTGCCAAAGTTGACTTTCACGAACCTGTGCTTTGACCCTCCAGAACTCCATCAGGAACCCTCCTCTATCATTTTAGCTGGTTTTAAGAGATGTAGCTCCGATTCACCTTTTTGCTTATTTGCAAACCAGAATGTATCCTCTATTACCGCTTCACTGAATTACCCTTCGTGGGGTGCCAAAGTTGACTTTCACGAAACTATGTTTTGACCCTCAAGCGCTTCATCAGGAACCCTCCTCTATCATTTGAGCTGGTTTTAAGAGATGTAGCTCCGATTCACCTTTTTGCCTATTTCCAAACCAGAATGTATCCTCTATTACCGCTTCACTGGATTACCCTTCCTGGGGTGCCAAAGTTGACTTTCACGAAACTGTGTTTTGACCCTCTAGCACTTCATCAGGAACCCTCCTCTATCATTTGAGCTGGTTTTAAGAGATGTAGCTCCGATTCACCTTTTTGCCTATTTGCGAACCGGAATGTATCCTCTATTACCGTTTGACGGGATTATCCTTCCTGGGGTGGCAAAGTTGACTTTCACGAAACTGTGTTTTGAGCCTCTACCACTCCATCAGAAACCCTCCTCTATCATTTGAGCTGGTTTTAAGAGATGTAGCTCCGATTCACCTTTTTTACTTAAATGCAAACCAGAATGTATCCTCTATTACCCTTTCACTGGATTACCCTTCGTGGGGTGCCAAAGTTGACTTTCACGAAACTGTGTTTTGACCCTCCAGCACTCCATCAGGAACCCTCCTCTATCATTTGAGCTGGTTTTAAGAGCTGTAGCTCCGATTCACATTTTCACCTATTTCCAAACCATGATGTATCCACTATTACCCTTTCACTGGATTACCCTTCGTGGGGTGCCAAAGTTGACTTTCACGAAACTGTGTTTTGACCCTCTAGCACTTCATCAGGAACCCTCCTCTATCATTTGAGCTGGTTTTAAGAGCTGTAGCTCCGATTCACATTTTTCCCTATTTGCAAACCAGAATGTATCCCCTGTGACCCTTTCACGGGATTGCCCTTCCTGGGGTGCCAAAGTTGACTTTCACGAAACTGTGTTTTGAACCTCCAGCACTCCATCAGGAACCCTCCTCTATCATTTGAGCTGGTTTTAAGAGATGTAGCTCCGATTCACCTTTTTACCTATTTCCAAACCATGATGTATCCACTATTACCCTTTCACGGGATTACCCTTCCTGGGGTGGCAAAGTTGACTTTCACGAAACTGTGTTTTGAGCCTCTAGCACTCCATCAGAAACCCTCCTCTATCATTTGAGCTGGTTTTAAGAGATGTACCTCCGATTCACCTTTTTGCTTATTTGCAAACCAGAATGTATCCTCTATTACCGCGTCACTGGATTACCCTTCCTGGGGTGCCAAAGTTGACTTTCACGAAACTGTGTTTTCACCCTCCAGCACTTCATCAGGAACCCTCCTCATTCATTTCAGCTGGTTTTAAGAGATGTAGCTCCGATTCACCTTTTTTACTTAAATGAAAACCAGAATGTATCGTCTATTACCCTTTCACTGGATTACCCTTCGTGGGGTGCCAAAGCTGACTTTCACGAAACTGTGTTTTGACCCTCCAGCACTCCATCAGGAACCCTCCTCTATCATTTGAGCTGGTTTTAAGAGCTGTAGCTCCCAATCACATTTTTACCTATTTCCAAACCATGATGTATCCACTATTACCGCTTCACTCAATTACCCTTCCTGGGGTGGCAAAGTTGACTTTCACGAACCTGTGTTTTGACCCTCTAGCACTTCATCAGGAACCCTCCTCTATCATTTGAGCTGGTTTTAAGAGCTGTAGCTCCGATTCACATTTTTCCCTATTTGCAAACCAGAATGTGTCCCCTGTGACCCTTTCACGGGATTGCCCTTCCTGGGGTGCCAAAGTTGACTTTCACGAACCTGTGCTTTGACCCTCCAGAACTCCATCAGGAACCCTCCTCTATCATTTTAGCTGGTTTTAAGAGATGTAGCTCCGATTCACCTTTTTGCTTATTTGCAAACCAGAATGTATCCTCTATTACCGCTTCACTGAATTACCCTTCGTGGGGTGCCAAAGTTGACTTTCACGAAACTATGTTTTGACCCTCAAGCGCTTCATCAGGAACCCTCCTCTATCATTTGAGCTGGTTTTAAGAGATGTAGCTCCGATTCACCTTTTTGCCTATTTCCAAACCAGAATGTATCCTCTATTACCGCTTCACTGGATTACCCTTCCTGGGGTGCCAAAGTTGACTTTCACGAAACTGTGTTTTGACCCTCTAGCACTTCATCAGGAACCCTCCTCTATCATTTGAGCTGGTTTTAAGAGATGTAGCTCCGATTCACCTTTTTGCCTATTTGCGAACCGGAATGTATCCTCTATTACCGTTTGACGGGATTATCCTTCCTGGGGTGGCAAAGTTGACTTTCACGAAACTGTGTTTTGAGCCTCTACCACTCCATCAGAAACCCTCCTCTATCATTTGAGCTGGTTTTAAGAGATGTAGCTCCGATTCACCTTTTTTACTTAAATGCAAACCAGAATGTATCCTCTATTACCCTTTCACTGGATTACCCTTCGTGGGGTGCCAAAGTTGACTTTCACGAAACTGTGTTTTGACCCTCCAGCACTCCATCAGGAACCCTCCTCTATCATTTGAGCTGGTTTTAAGAGCTGTAGCTCCGATTCACATTTTCACCTATTTCCAAACCATGATGTATCCACTATTACCCTTTCACTGGATTACCCTTCGTGGGGTGCCAAAGTTGACTTTCACGAAACTGTGTTTTGACCCTCTAGCACTTCATCAGGAACCCTCCTCTATCATTTGAGCTGGTT
Organism: Haliotis asinina; assembly: GCF_037392515.1. NCBI lineage: Eukaryota > Metazoa > Mollusca > Gastropoda > Lepetellida > Haliotidae > Haliotis > Haliotis asinina. The sequence continues at coordinate 24,771,067 of NC_090291.1, forward strand.
TTAAGAGCTGTAGCTCCGATTCACATTTTTCCCTATTTGCAAACCAGAATGTATCCCCTGTGACCCTTTCACGGGATTGCCCTTCCTGGGGTGCCAAAGTTGACTTTCACGAAACTGTGTTTTGAACCTCCAGCACTCCATCAGGAACCCTCCTCTATCATTTGAGCTGGTTTTAAGAGATGTAGCTCCGATTCACCTTTTTTACTTAATTGCAAACCAGAATGTATCCTCTACTACCCTTTCACTGGATTACCCTTCCTGAGGTGCCAAAGTTGACTTTCACGAAACTGTGTTTTGACCCTCCAGCACTCCATCAGGAACCCTCCTCTATCATTTGAGCTGGTTTTAAGAGATGTAGCTCCGATTCACCTTTTTGCCTATTTGCAAACCAGAATGTATCCTCTATTACCGCGTCACTGGATTACCCTTCGTGGGGTGCCAAAGTTGACTTTCACGAAACTGTGTTTTGACCCTCTAGCACTCCACCAGGAACCCTCCTCTATCATTTGAGCTGGTTTTAAGAGATGTAGCTCCGATTCACATTTTTACCTATTTGCAAACCATGATGTATCCACTATTACCCTTTCACGGGATGAACCTTCCTGGGGTGGCAAAGTTGACTTTCTCGAAACTGTGTTTTGAGCCTCTAGCACTCCATCAGAAACCCTCCTCTATCATTTGAGCTGGTTTTAAGAGATGTAGCTCCGATTCACATTTTTACCTATTTCCAAACCATGATGTATCCACTATTACCCTTTCACGGGATTACCCTTCCTGGGGTGGCAAAGTTGACTTTCACGAAACTGTGTTTTGAGCCTCTAGCACTCCATCAGAAACCCTCCTCTATCATTTGAGCTGGTTTTAAGAGATGTAGCTCCGATTCACCTTTTTTACTTAAATGAAAACCAGAATGTATCCTCTATTACCCTTTCACTGGATTACCCTTCGTGGGGTGCCAAAGCTGACTTTCACGAAACTGTGTTTTGACCCTCCAGCACTCCATCAGGAACCCTCCTCTATCATTTGAGCTGGTTTTAAGAGCTGTAGCTCCCAATCACATTTTTACCTATTTCCAAACCATGATGTATCCACTATTACCGCTTCACTCAATTACCCTTCCTGGGGTGGCAAAGTTGACTTTCACGAACCTGTGCTTTGACCCTCTAGCACTCCATCAGGAACTCTGCTCCATCATTTGAGCTGGTTTTAAGAGATGTACCTCCGATTCACCTTTTTGCTTATTTGCAAACCAGAATGTATCCTCTATTACCGCGTCACTGGATTACCCTTCCTGGGGTGCCAAAGTTGACTTTCACGAAACTGTGTTTTCACCCTCCAGCACTTCATCAGGAACCCTCCTCTATCATTTCAGCTGGTTTTAAGAGATGTAGCTCCGATTCACCTTTTTTACTTAAATGAAAACCAGAATGTATCGTCTATTACCCTTTCACTGGATTACCCTTCGTGGGGTGCCAAAGCTGACTTTCACGAAACTGTGTTTTGACCCTCCAGCACTCCATCAGGAACCCTCCTCTATCATTTGAGCTGGTTTTAAGAGCTGTAGCTCCCAATCACATTTTTACCTATTTCCAAACCATGATGTATCCACTATTACCGCTTCACTCAATTACCCTTCCTGGGGTGGCAAAGTTGACTTTCACGAAACTGTGTTTTGACCCTCTAGCACTTCATCAGGAACCCTCCTCTATCATTTGAGCTGGTTTTAAGAGCTGTAGCTCCGAATCACATTTTTCCCTATTTGCAAACCAGAATGTGTCCCCTGTGACCCTTTCACGGGATTGCCCTTCCTGGGGTGCCAAAGTTGACTTTCACGAAACTGTGTTTTGACCCTCCAGCACTCCATCAGGAACCCTCCTCTATCATTTGAGCTGGTTTTAAGAGATGTAGCTCCGATTCACCTTTTTGCTTATTTGCAAACCAGAATGTATCCTCTATTACCGCTTCACTGGATTACCCTTCGTGGGGTGCCAAAGTTGACTTTCACGAAACTATGTTTTGACCCTCAAGCGCTTCATCAGGAACCCTCCTCTATCATTTCAGCTGGTTTTAAGAGATGTAGCTCCGGTTCACCTTTTTGCCTATTTGCAAACCGTAATGTATCCTCTATTACCGCTTCACTGGATTACCCTTCCTGGGGTGCCAAAGTTGACTTTCACGAAACTGTGTTTTGACCCTCTAGAACTCCATCAGGAACCCTCCTCTATCATTTGAGCTGGTTTTAAGAGCTGTAGCTCCGATTCACCTTTTTGCCTATTTGCAAACCGGAATGTATCCTCTATTACCCTTTCACGGGATTACCCTTCCTGGGGTGCCAAAGTTGACTTTCACGAAACTGTGTTTTGATCTCCAGCACTTCATCAGGAACCCTCCTCTATCATTTGAGCTGGTTTTAAGAGATGTAGCTCCGATTCACCTTTTTGCCTATTTGCAAACCGGAATGTATCCTCTATCACCGCTTCACTGGATTAACCTTCCTGGGGTGCCAAAGTTGACTTTCACGAAACTGTGTTTTGACCCTCCAGCACTTCATCAGGAACCCTCCTCTATCATTTGAGCTGGTTTTAAGAGCTGTAGCTCCGATTCACCTTTTTGCTTAATTGTAAACCAGAATGTATCCTCTATTACCCTTTCACGGGATTACACTTCCTGGGGTGCCAAAGTTGACTTTCACGAAACTGTGTTTTGACTCTCCAGCACTCCATCAGGAACCCTCCTCTATCATTTGAGCTGATTTTTTAGACATATAGCTCCGATTCACCTTTTTGCCTATTTGCAAACCGGAATGTATCCTCTATTACCGTTTCACTGGATTACCCTTCCTGGGGTGCCAAAGTTGACTTTCACGAAACAGTGTTTTGACCCTCTAGAACTCCATCAGGAACCCTCCTCTATCATTTGAGCTGGTTTTAAGAGCTGTAGCTCCGTTTCAAATTTTTACCTATTTGGTAACCAGAATGTATCCTCTATTACCCTTTCACGGGATTACCCTTCCTGAGGTACCAAAGTTGACTTTCACCAAACGGTGTTTTGACCCTCTACCACTCCATCAGGAACCCTCCTCTATCATTTGAGCTGGTTTTAAGAGATGTAGCTCCGATTCACCTTTTTGCTTAATTGTAAACCAGAATGTATCCTCTGTTACCCTTTCACTGGATTACCCTTCCTGGGGTGCCAAAGTTGACTTTCACGAAACTGTGTTTTGACCTTCCAGCACTTCATCAGGAACCCTCCTCTATCATTTGAGCTGGTTTTAAGACCTGTAGCTCCGATTCACATATTTACCTATTTCCAAACCATGATGTATCCACTGAGACCCTTTCACGGGATTACCCTTCCTGGGGTGCCAAAGTTGACTTTCATAAAACTGTTTTTTGACTCTCTAGCACTCCATGAGGAACCCTCCTCTATCATTTGAGCTGGTTTTAGGAGCTGTAGCTCCGATTCACCTTTTTGACTAATTTGCAAACCAGAATGTATCCTCTATTACCCTTTCACGGGATGACCATTCCTGGGGTGCCAAAGTTGACTTTCACGAAACTGTGTTTTGACCCTCCAGCACTCCATCAGGAACCCTCCTCTATCATTTGAGCTGGTTTTAAGAGATGTAGCTCCGATGCACCTTTTTGCTTTATTGCAAACCAGAATGCATCATCTATTACCCTTTCACGGGATTACCCTTCCTGGGGTGCCAAAGTTGACTTTCACGAAACTGTGTTTTGAGCCTCTAGAACTCCATCAGGAACCCTCATCTATCATTTGATCTGGTTTTAAGAGCTGTAGCTCCGATTCACCTTTTTGCTTAATTGTAAACCAGAATGTATCCTCTGTTACCCTTTCACGGGATTACCCTTCCTGGGGTGCCAAAGTTGACTTTCACGAAACTGTGTCTTGATCCTCCAGCACGCCATCAGGAACCCTCCTCTATCATTTGAGCTGGTTTTAAGAGATGTAGCTCCGATTCACCTTTTTGCCTATTTGCAAACCGGAATGTATCCTCTATCACCGCTTCACTGGATTAACCTTCCTGGGGTGCCAAAGTTGACTTTCACGAAACTGTGTTTTGACCCTCCAGCACTTCATCAGGAACCCTCCTCTATCATTTGAGCTGGTTTTAAGAGCTGTAGCTCCGATTCACCTTTTTGCTTAATTGTAAACCAGAATGTATCCTCTGTTACCCTTTCACTGGATTACCCTTCCTGGGGTGCCAAAGTTGACTTTCACGAAACTGTGTTTTGACCTTCCAGCACTTCATCAGGAACCCTCCTCTATCATTTGAGCTGGTTTTAAGAGCTGTAGCTCCGATTCACCTTTTTGCTTAATTGTAAACCAGAATGTATCCTCTATTACCCTTTCACGGGATTACACTTCCTGGGGTGCCAAAGTTGACTTTCACGAAACTGTGTTTTGACTCTCCAGCACTCCATCAGGAACCCTCCTCTATCATTTGAGCTGATTTTTTAGACATATAGCTCCGATTCACCTTTTTGCCTATTTGCAAACCGGAATGTATCCTCTATTACCGTTTCACTGGATTACCCTTCCTGGGGTGCCAAAGTTGACTTTCACGAAACAGTGTTTTGACCATCTAGAACTCCATCAGGAACCCTCCTCTATCATTTGAGCTGGTTTTAAGAGCTGTAGCTCCGTTTCAAATTTTTACCTACTTGGTAACCAGAATGTATCCTCTATTACCCTTTCACGGGATTACCCTTCCTGAGGTACCAAAGTTGACTTTCACCAAACGGTGTTTTGACCCTCTACCACTCCATCAGGAACCCTCCTCTATCATTTGAGCTGGTTTTAAGAGATGTAGCTCCGATTCACCTTTTTGCTTAATTGTAAACCAGAATGTATCCTCTATTACCCTTTCACTGGATTACCCTTCCTGGGGTGCCAAAGTTGACTTTCACGAAACTGTGTTTTGACCTTCCAGCACTTCATCAGGAACCCTCCTCTATCATTTGAGCTGGTTTTAAGAGCTGTAGCTCCGATTCACATATTTACCTATTTCCAAACCATGATGTATCCACTGAGACCCTTTCACGGGATTACCCTTCCTGGGGTGCCAAAGTTGACTTTCATAAAACTGTGTTTTGACTCTCTAGCACTCCATGAGGAACCCTCCTCTATCATTTGAGCTGGTTTTAGGAGCTGTAGCTCCGATTCACCTTTTTGACTAATTTGCAAACCAGAATGTATCCTCTATTACCCTTTCACGGGATGACCATTCCTGGGGTGCCAAAGTTGACTTTCACGAAACTGTGTTTTGACCCTCCAGCACTCCATCAGGAACCCTCCTCTATCATTTGAGCTGGTTTTAAGAGATGTAGCTCCGATTCACCTTTTTGCCTATTTGCAAACAGGAATGTATCCTCTATTACCGCTTCACTGGATAACCCTTCCTGGGGTGCCAAAGTTGACTTTCACGAAACTGTGTTTTGACCCTCCAGCACTCCATCAGGAACCCTCCTCCATCATTTGAGCTGGTTTTAAGAGATGTAGCTCCGATTCACATTTTTTACTTAATTACAAACCAGAATGTATGCTCTATTACCCTTTCACTGGATTACCCTTCCTGGGGTGCCAAAGTTGACTTTCACCAAACTGTGTTTTGACCCTCCAGCACTCCATCAGGAACCCTCCTTTATCATTTGAGCTGGTTTTAAGAGATGTAGCTCCGATTCACCTTTTTTACTTAATTCCAAACCAGAATGTGTGCTCTATTACCCTTTCACTGGATTACCCTTTCTGGGGTGCCAAAGTTGACTTTCAGCAAACTGTGTTTTGACCCTCCAGCACTCCAACAGGAACCCTCCTCTATCATTTGAGCTGGTTTTAAGAGATGTAGCTCCGATTCACCTTTTTTACTTAATAACAAACCAGAATGTATGCTCTATTACCCTTTCACTGGACTACCCTTCCTGGGGTGCCAAAGTTGACTTTCACGAAACTGTGTTTTGACGCTCTAAAAGTCCATCAGGAACCCTTCTCTATCATTTGAGCTGGTTTCAAGAGATGTAGCTCCTATTCACATTTTCACCTATTTCCAAACCATGATGTATCCACTATTACCCTTTCACGGGATTACCCTTCCTGGGGTGCCAAAGTTGACTTTCACAAAACTGTGTTTTGACCCTCTAGCACTCCATCAGGAACCCTCCTCTATCATTTGACCTGGTTTTAAGAGCTGTAGCTCCGATTCATATATTTACCTATTTCCAAACCATGATGTATCCACTATGACCCTTTCACGGGATTACCCTTCCTGGGGTGCCAAAGTTGACTTTCATAAAACTGTTTTTTGACTCTCTAGCACTCCATGAGGAGCCCTCCTCTATCATTTGAGCTGGTTTTAGGAGCTGTAGCTCCGATTCACCTTTTTGCTTATTTGCAAACCAGAATGTATCCTCTATTACCCTTTCACGGGATGACCCTTCCTGGGGTGCCAAAGTTGACTTTCACGAAACTGTGTTTTGACCCTCCAGCACTCCATCAGGAACCCTTCTCTATCATTTGAGCTGGTTTTAAGAGATGTAGCTCTGATTCACCTTTTTCCCTATTTGCAAACAGGAATGCAACCTCTATTACCGCTTCACTGGATTAACCTTCCTGGTGTGCCAAAGTTGACTTTCACGAAACTGTGTTTTGACCCTCCAGCACTCCATCAGGAACCCTCCTCTATCATTTGAGCTGGTTTTAAGAGATGTAGCTCCGATTCACCTTTTTGCCTATTTGCAAACAGGAATGTATCCTCTATTACCGCTTCACTGGATTACCCTTCCTGGGGTGCCAAAGTTGACTTTCACGAAACTGTGTTTTGACCCTCCAGCACTCCATCAGGAACCCTCCTCCATCATTTGAGCTGGTTTTAAGAGATGTAGCTCCGATTCACATTTTTTACTTAATTACAAACCAGAATGTATGCTCTATTACCCTTTCACTGGATTACCCTTCCTGGGGTGCCAAAGTTGACTTTCACCAAACTGTGTTTTGACCCTCCAGCACTCCATCAGGAACCCTCCTCTATCATTTGAGCTGGTTTTAAGAGATGTAGCTCCGATTCACCTTTTTTACTTAATTCCAAACCAGAATGTGTGCTCTATTACCCTTTCACTGGATTAACCTTTCTGGGGTGCCAAAGTTGACTTTCAGCAAACAGTGTTTTGACCCTCCAGCACTCCATCAGGAACCCTCCTCTATCATTTGAGCTGGTTTTAAGAGATGTAGCTCCGATTCACATTTTTTACTTAATTACAAACCAGAATGTATGCTCTATTACCCTTTCACTGGATTACCCTTCCTGGGGTGCCAAAGTTGACTTTCACCAAACTGTGTTTTGACCCTCCAGCACTCCATCAGGAACCCTCCTCTATCATTTGAGCTGGTTTTAAGAGATGTAGCTCCGATTCACCTTTTTTACTTAATTCCAAACCAGAATGTGTGCTCTATTACCCTTTCACTGGATTACCCTTCCTGGGGTGCCAAAGTTGACTTTCAGCAAACTGTGTTTTGACCCTCCAGCACTCCATCAGGAACCCTCCTCTATCATTTGAGCTGGTTTTAAGAGATGTAGCTCCGATTCACCTTTTTTACTTAATAACAAACCAGAATGTATGCTCTATTACCCTTTCACTGGACTACCCTTCCTGGGGTGCCAAAGTTGACTTTCACGAAACTGTGTTTTGACGCTCTAAAAGTCCATCAGGAACCCTTCTCTATCATTTGAGCTGGTTTCAAGAGATGTAGCTCCTATTCACATTTTCACCTATTTCCAAACCATGATGTATCCACTATTACCCTTTCACGGGATTACCCTTCCTGGGGTGCCAAAGTTGACTTTCACAAAACTGTGTTTTGACCCTCTAGCACTCCATCAGGAACCCTCCTCTATCATTTGACCTGGTTTTAAGAGCTGTAGCTCCGATTCATATATTTACCTATTTCCAAACCATGATGTATCCACTATGACCCTTTCACGGGATTACCCTTCCTGGGGTGCCAAAGTTGACTTTCACGAAACTGTTTTTTGACTCTCTAGCACTCCATGAGGAACCCTCCTCTATCATTTGAGCTGGTTTTAGGAGCTGTAGCTCCGATTCACCTTTTTGCTTATTTGCAAACCAGAATGTATCCTCTATTACCCTTTCACGGGATGACCCTTCCTGGGGTGCCAAAGTTGACTTTCACGAAACTGTGTTTTGACCCTCCAGCACTCCATCAGGAACCCTTCTCTATCATTTGAGCTGGTTTTAAGAGATGTAGCTCTGATTCACCTTTTTCCCTATTTGCAAACAGGAATGCAACCTCTATTACCGCTTCACTGGATTACCCTTCCTGGGGTGCCAAAGTTGACTTTCACGAAACTGTGTTTTGACCCTCCAGCACTTCATCAGGAACCCTCCTCTATCATTTGAGCTGGTTTTAAGAGATGTAGCTCCGATTCACCTTTTTCCCTATTTGCAAACCAGAATGTATCCTCTATTACCCTTTCACGGGATTACCCTTCCTGGGGTGCCAAAGTTGACTTTCACGAAACTGTGTTTTGACGCTCTAGAAGTCCATCAGGAACCCTCCTCTATCATTTGAGCTGGTTTTAAGAGCTGTAGCTCCTATTCACATTTTTACCTATTTCCAAACCATGATGTATCCACTATTACCCTTTCACGGGATTACCCTTCCTGGGGTGCCAAAGTTGACTTTCACAAAACTGTGTTTTGACCCTCTAGCACTCCATCAGGAATCCTCCTCTATCATTTGACCTGGTTTTAAGAGCTGTAGCTCCGATTCACATATTTACCTATTTCCAAACCATAATGTATCCACTATGACCCTCTCACGGGACTACCCTTCCTGGGGTGCCAAAGTTGACTTTCACGAAACTGTGTTTTGAGCCTCTAGAACTCCATCAGGAACCCTCATCTATCATTTGAGCTGGTTTTAAGAGCTGTAGCTCCGATTCACCTTTTTGCTTTATTGTAAACCAGAATGTATCCTCTATTACCCTTTCACGGGAACAGCCTTCCTGGGGTGCCAAAGTTGACTTTCAGGAAACTGTGTTTTGACCCTCCAGCACGCCATCAGGAACCCTCCTCTATCATTTGAGCTGGTTTTAAGAGATGTAGCTCCGATTCACCTTTTTTACTTAATTACAAACCAGAATGTATCCTCTATTACCCTTTCACGTTATCACCCTTCCTTGCTTGCCAAAGTTGACTTTCACGAAACTGTGTTTTGACCCTCTAGCACTCCACCAGGAACCCACCTCTATCATTTGAGCTGGTTTTAAGAGCTGTAGATCCGACTCACCTTTTTCCTTATTTGCAAACCAGAATGTGTCCTCTTCTACCCTTTCACGGGATTACCCTTCCTGGGGTGCCAAAGTTGACTTTCACGAAACTTTGTTTTGACCCTCTAGAACTCCATCAGGAACCCTCCTCTATCATTTGAGCTGGTTTTAAGAGATGTAGTTCCGATTCACATTTTTATCTATTTCCAAACCATGATGTATCCACTATTACCCTTTCACGGGATTACCCTCCTGGGGTGCCAAAGTTGACTTTCACAAAACTGTGTTTTGACACTCTAGCACTCCATCAGGAACCCTCCTCTATCATTTGACCTGGTTTTAAGAGATGTAGCTCCGATTCACATATTTACCTATTTCCAAACCATGATGTATCCACTATGACCCTTTCACGGGATTACCCTTCCTGGGGTGCCAAAGTTGACTTTCACGAAACTGTGTTTTGACCCTCTAGAACTCAATCAGGAACCCTCCTCTATCATTTAAGGTGGTTTTAAGAGGTGTAGCTCCCATTCACGTTTTTGCTTATTTGCAAACCAGAATGTGTCCTCTATTACCCTTTCACGGGATTACCCTTCCTGGGGTGCCGAAGTTGACTTTCACGAAACTGTGTTTTGACCCTCCAGCACTCCATCAGGAACCCTCCTCTATCATTTGAGCTGGTTTTAAGAGATGTAGCTCCGATTCACCTTTTTGCTTACTTGCAAACCAGAATGTATCCTCTATTACCCTTTCACGGGATTACCCTTCCTGGGGTGCATAAAGCTGACTTTCACGAAACTGTGTTTTCACCCTCTACAACTCCATCAGGAACCCTCCTCTATCATTTGAGCTGGTTTTAAGAGATGTAGCTCCGATTCACCTTTTTGCTTACTTGCAAACCAGAATGTGTCCTCTATTACCCTTTCACGGGATGACCCTTCCTGGGGTGCCAAAGTTGACTTTCAGGAAACTGTGTTTTGACCCTCCAGCACTCCATCAGGAACCCTCCTCTATCATTTGAGCTGGTTTTAAGAGATGCAGCTCCGATTCACCTTTTTGCCTATTTGCAAACCAGAATGTATCCTCTATTACCCTTTCACGGGAACAGCCTTCCTGGGGTGCCAAAGTTGACTTTCAGGAAACTGTGTTTTGACCCTCCAGCACGCCATCAGGAACCCTCCTCTATCATTTGAGCTGGTTTTAAGAGATGTAGCTCCGATTCACCTTTTTTGCTTAATTACAAACCAGAATGTATCCTCTATTACCCTTTCACGTTATCACCCTTCCTTGCTTGCCAAAGTTGACTTTCACGAAACTGTGTTTTGACCCTCTAGCACTCCACCAGGAACCCACCTCTATCATTTGAGCTGGTTTTAAGAGCTGTAGATCCGACTCACCTTTTTGCTTATTTTCAAGCCAGATTGTATCCTCTTCTATCCTTTCACGGGATTACCCTTCCTGGGGTGCCAAAGTTGACTTTCACGAAACTGTGTTTTCACCCTCTAGAACTCCATCAGAAACGCTCCTCTATCATTTGAGCTGGTTTTAAGAGCTGTAGCTCCTATTCACATTTTTACGTATTTCCAAACCATGATGTATTCACTATGACCCTTTCACGGGATTACCCTTCCTGGGGTGCCGAAGTTGACTTTCACGAAACTGTGTTGACCCTCCAGCACTCCATCAGGAACCCTCCTCTATCATTTGAGCTGGTTTTAAGAGATGTAGCTCCGATTCACCTTTTTTGCTGAATTGCAAACCAGAATGTATCCTCTATTACACTTTCACGGGATTACCCTTCCTGGGGTGCCAAAGTTGACTTTCACGAAACTGTTTTTTGACCCTCCAGCACTCCATCAGGAACCCTCCTCTATCATTTGAGCTGGTTTTATGAGATGTAGCTCCGATTCACCTTTTTTGCTTAATTGCAAACCAGAATGTATCCTCTATTACACTTTCACGGGATTACCCTTCCTGGGGTGCCAAAGTTGACTTTCACGAAACTGTTTTTTGACCCTCCAGCACTCCATCAGGAACCCTCCTCTATCATTTGAGCTGGTTTTAAGAGATTTAGCTCCGATTCACCTTTTTTACTTAATTGCAAACCAGAATGTATCCTCTATTACCATTTCTCTGGATTACCCTTCATGGGGTGCCAAAGTTGACTTTCACGAAACTGTGTTTTGACCCTCCAGCACTCCATCAGAAACGCTCCTCTATCATTTGAGCTGGTTTTAAGAGCTGTAGCTCCTATTCACATTTTTACCTATTTCCAAACCATGATGTATCCACTATGACCCTTTCACGGGATTACCCTTCCTGGGGTGCCAAAGTTGACTTTCACGAAACTGTGTTTTGAGCCTCTAGAACTCCATCAGGAACCCTCATCTATCATTTGAGCTGGTTTTAAGAGCTGTAGCTCCGATTCACCTTTTTGCTTTATTGTAAACCAGAATGTATCCTCTATTACCCTTTTACGGGAACAGCCTTCCTGGGGTGCCAAAGTTGACTTTCAGGAAACTGTGTTTTGACCCTCCAGCACGCCATCAGGAACCCTCCTCTATCATTTGAGCTGGTTTTAAGAGATTTAGCTCCGATTCACCTTTTTTACTTAATTACAAACCAGAATGTATCCTCTATTACCCTTTCACGTTATCACCCTTCCTTGCTTGCCAAAGTTGACTTTCACGAAACTGTGTTTTGACCCTCTAGCACTCCACCAGGAACCCACCTCTATCATTTGAGCTGGTTTTAAGAGCTGTAGATCCGACTCACCTTTTTCCTTATTTGCAAACCAGAATGTGTCCTCTTCTACCCTTTCACGGGATTACCCTTCCTGGGGTGCCAAAGTTGACTTTCACGAAACTGTGTTTTGACCCTCTAGAACTCCATCAGGAACCCTCCTCTATCATTTGAGCTGGTTTTAAGAGATGTAGTTCCGATTCACATTTTTACCTATTTCCAAACCATGATGTATCCACTATTACCCTTTCACGGGATTACCCTCCTGGGGTGCCAAAGTTGACTTTCACAAAACTGTGTTTTGACACTCTAGCACTCCATCAGGAACCCTCCTCTATCATTTGACCTGGTTTTAAGAGATGTAGCTCCGATTCACATATTTACCTATTTCCAAACCATGATGTATCCACTATGACCCTTTCACGGGATTACCCTTCCTGGGGTGCCAAAGTTGACTTTCACGAAACTGTGTTTTGACCCTCTAGAACTCAATCAGGAACCCTCCTCTATCATTTAAGGTGGTTTTAAGAGGTGTAGCTCCCATTCACGTTTTTGCTTATTTGCAAACCAGAATGTGTCCTCTATTACCCTTTCACGGGATTACCCTTCCTGGGGTGCCGAAGTTGACTTTCACGAAACTGTGTTTTGACCCTCCAGCACTCCATCAGGAACCCTCCTCTATCATTTGAGCTGGTTTTAAGAGATGTAGCTCCGATTCACCTTTTTGTTTACTTGCAAACCAGAATGTATCCTCTATTACCCTTTCACGGGATTACCCTTCCTGGGGTGCATAAAGCTGACTTTCACGAAACTGTGTTTTCACCCTCTACAACTCCATCAGGAACCCTCCTCTATCATTTGAGCTGGTTTTAAGAGATGTAGCTCCGATTCACCTTTTTGCTTACTTGCAAACCAGAATGTATCCTCTATTACCCTTTCACGGGATTACCCTTCCTGGGGTGCCAAAGTTGACTTTCACGAAACTGTGTTTTGACCGTCTCGCACTCCACCAGGAACCCTCCTCTATCATTTGAGCTGGTTTTAAGAGCTGTACCTAAGATTCACCTTTTTGCTTATTTCCAAACCAGAATGTATCCTCTATTACCCTTTCACGGGATGACCCTTCCTGGGGTGCCAAAGTTGACTTTCAGGAAACTGTGTTTTGACCCTCCAGCACTCCATCAGGAACCCTCCTCTATCATTTGAGCTGGTTTTAAGAGATGCAGCTCCGATTCACCTTTTTGCCTATTTGCAAACCAGAATGTATCCTCTATTACCCTTTCACGGGAACAGCCTTCCTGGGGTGCCAAAGTTGACTTTCAGGAAACTGTGTTTTGACCCTCCAGCACGCCATCAGGAACCCTCCTCTATCATTTGAGCTGGTTTTAAGAGATGTAGCTCCGATTCACCTTTTTTGCTTAATTACAAACCAGAATGTATCCTCTATTACCCTTTCACGTTATCACCCTCCCTTGCTTGCCAAAGTTGACTTTCACGAAACTGTGTTTTGACCCTCTAGCACTCCACCAGGAACCCACCTCTATCATTTGAGCTGGTTTTAAGAGCTGTAGATCCGACTCACCTTTTTGCTTATTTTCAAGCCAGATTGTATCCTCTTCTATCCTTTCACGGGATTACCCTTCCTGGGGTGCCAAAGTTGACTTTCACGAAACTGTGTTTTCACCCTCTAGAACTCCATTAGAAACGCTCCTCTATCATTTGAGCTGGTTTTAAGAGCTGTAGCTCCTATTCACATTTTTACGTATTTCCAAACCATGATGTATTCACTATGACCCTTTCACGGGATTACCCTTCCTGGGGTGCCGAAGTTGACTTTCACGAAACTGTGCTGACCCTCCAGCACTCCATCAGGAACCCTCCTCTATCATTTGAGCTGGTTTTAAGAGATGTAGCTCCGATTCACCTTTTTTCCTGAATTGCAAACCAGAATGTATCCTCTATTACACTTTCACGGGATTACCCTTCCTGGGGTGCCAAAGTTGACTTTCACGAAACTGTTTTTTGACCCTCCAGCACTCCATCAGGAACCCTCCTCTATCATTTGAGCTGGTTTTATGAGATGTAGCTCCGATTCACCTTTTTTGCTTAATTGCAAACCAGAATGTATCCTCTATTACACTTTCACGGGATTACCCTTCCTGGGGTGCCAAAGTTGACTTTCACGAAACTGTTTTTTGACCCTCCAGCACTCCATCAGGAACCCTCCTCTATCATTTGAGCTGGTTTTAAGAGATTTAGCTCCGATTCACCTTTTTTACTTAATTGCAAACCAGAATGTATCCTCTATTACCATTTCTCTGGATTACCCTTCATGGGGTGCCAAAGTTGACTTTCACGAAACTGTGTTTTGACCCTCCAGCACTCCATCAGAAACGCTCCTCTATCATTTGAGCTGGTTTTAAGAGCTGTAGCTCCTATTCACATTTTTACCTATTTCCAAACCATGATGTATCCACTATGACCCTTTCACGGGATTACCCTTCCTGGGGTGCCAAAGTTGACTTTCACGAAACTGTGTTTTGAGCCTCTAGAACTCCATCAGGAACCCTCATCTATCATTTGAGCTGGTTTTAAGAGCTGTAGCTCCGATTCACCTTTTTGCTTTATTGTAAACCAGAATGTATCCTCTATTACCCTTTTACGGGAACAGCCTTCCTGGGGTGCCAAAGTTGACTTTCAGGAAACTGTGTTTTGACCCTCCAGCACGCCATCAGGAACCCTCCTCTATCATTTGAGCTGGTTTTAAGAGATGTAGCTCCGATTCACCTTTTTTACTTAATTACAAACCAGAATGTATCCTCTATTACCCTTTCACGTTATCACCCTTCCTTGCTTGCCAAAGTTGACTTTCACGAAACTGTGTTTTGACCCTCTAGCACTCCACCAGGAACCCACCTCTATCATTTGAGCTGGTTTTAAGAGCTGTAGATCCGACTCACCTTTTTCCTTATTTGCAAACCAGAATGTGTCCTCTTCTACCCTTTCACGGGATTACCCTTCCTGGGGTGCCAAAGTTGACTTTCACGAAACTTTGTTTTGACCCTCTAGAACTCCATCAGGAACCCTCCTCTATCATTTGAGCTGGTTTTAAGAGATGTAGTTCCGATTCACATTTTTACCTATTTCCAAACCATGATGTATCCACTATTACCCTTTCACGGGATTACCCTCCTGGGGTGCCAAAGTTGACTTTCACAAAACTGTGTTTTGACACTCTAGCACTCCATCAGGAACCCTCCTCTATCATTTGACCTGGTTTTAAGAGATGTAGCTCCGATTCACATATTTACCTATTTCCAAACCATGATGTATCCACTATGACCCTTTCACGGGATTACCCTTCCTGGGGTGCCAAAGTTGACTTTCACGAAACTGTGTTTTGACGCTCTAGAACTCAATCAGGAACCCTCCTCTATCATTTAAGGTGGTTTTAAGAGGTGTAGCTCCCATTCACGTTTTTGCTTATTTGCAAACCAGAATGTGTCCTCTATTACCCTTTCACGGGATTACCCTTCCTGGGGTGCCGAAGTTGACTTTCACGAAACTGTGTTTTGACCCTCCAGCACTCCATCAGGAACCCTCCTCTATCATTTGAGCTGGTTTTAAGAGATGTAGTTCCGATTCACATTTTTACCTATTTCCAAACCATGATGTATCCACTATTACCCTTTCACGGGATTACCCTCCTGGGGTGCCAAAGTTGACTTTCACAAAACTGTGTTTTGACACTCTAGCACTCCATCAGGAACCCTCCTCTATCATTTGACCTGGTTTTAAGAGATGTAGCTCCGATTCACATATTTACCTATTTCCAAACCATGATGTATCCACTATGACCCTTTCACGGGATTACCCTTCCTGGGGTGCCAAAGTTGACTTTCACGAAACTGTGTTTTGACCCTCTAGAACTCAATCAGGAACCCTCCTCTATCATTTAAGGTGGTTTTAAGAGGTGTAGCTCCCATTCACGTTTTTGCTTATTTGCAAACCAGAATGTGTCCTCTATTACCCTTTCACGGGATTACCCTTCCTGGGGTGCCGAAGTTGACTTTCACGAAACTGTGTTTTGACCCTCCAGCACTCCATCAGGAACCCTCCTCTATCATTTGAGCTGGTTTTAAGAGATGTAGCTCCGATTCACCTTTTTGCTTACTTGCAAACCAGAATGTATCCTCTATTACCCTTTCACGGGATTACCCTTCCTGGGGTGCATAAAGCTGACTTTCACGAAACTGTGTTTTCACCCTCTACAACTCCATCAGGAACCCTCCTCTATCATTTGAGCTGGTTTTAAGAGATGTAGCTCCGATTCACCTTTTTGCTTACTTGCAAACCAGAATGTATCCTCTATTACCCTTTCACGGGATTACCCTTCCTGGGGTGCCAAAGTTGACTTTCACGAAACTGTGTTTTGACCGTCTCGCACTCCACCAGGAACCCTCCTCTATCATTTGAGCTGGTTTTAAGAGCTGTACCTAAGATTCACCTTTTTGCTTATTTCCAAACCAGAATGTATCCTCTATTACCCTTTCACGGGATGACCCTTCCTGGGGTGCCAAAGTTGACTTTCAGGAAACTGTGTTTTGACCCTCCAGCACTCCATCAGGAACCCTCCTCTATCATTTGAGCTGGTTTTAAGAGATGCAGCTCCGATTCACCTTTTTGCCTATTTGCAAACCAGAATGTATCCTCTATTACCCTTTCACGGGAACAGCCTTCCTGGGGTGCCAAAGTTGACTTTCAGGAAACTGTGTTTTGACCCTCCAGCACGCCATCAGGAACCCTCCTCTATCATTTGAGCTGGTTTTAAGAGATGTAGCTCCGATTCACCTTTTTTGCTTAATTACAAACCAGAATGTATCCTCTATTACCCTTTCACGTTATCACCCTCCCTTGCTTGCCAAAGTTGACTTTCACGAAACTGTGTTTTGACCCTCTAGCACTCCACCAGGAACCCACCTCTATCATTTGAGCTGGTTTTAAGAGCTGTAGATCCGACTCACCTTTTTGCTTATTTTCAAGCCAGATTGTATCCTCTTCTATCCTTTCACGGGATTACCCTTCCTGGGGTGCCAAAGTTGACTTTCACGAAACTGTGTTTTCACCCTCTAGAACTCCATCAGAAACGCTCCTCTATCATTTGAGCTGGTTTTAAGAGCTGTAGCTCCTATTCACATTTTTACGTATTTCCAAACCATGATGTATTCACTATGACCCTTTCACGGGATTACCCTTCCTGGGGTGCCGAAGTTGACTTTCACGAAACTGTGCTGACCCTCCAGCACTCCATCAGGAACCCTCCTCTATCATTTGAGCTGGTTTTAAGAGATGTAGCTCCGATTCACCTTTTTTCCTGAATTGCAAACCAGAATGTATCCTCTATTACACTTTCACGGGATTACCCTTCCTGGGGTGCCAAAGTTGACTTTCACGAAACTGTTTTTTGACCCTCCAGCACTCCATCAGGAACCCTCCTCTATCATTTGAGCTGGTTTTATGAGATGTAGCTCCGATTCACCTTTTTTGCTTAATTGCAAACCAGAATGTATCCTCTATTACACTTTCACGGGATTACCCTTCCTGGGGTGCCAAAGTTGACTTTCACGAAACTGTTTTTTGACCCTCCAGCACTCCATCAGGAACCCTCCTCTATCATTTGAGCTGGTTTTAAGAGATTTAGCTCCGATTCACCTTTTTTACTTAATTGCAAACCAGAATGTATCCTCTATTACCATTTCTCTGGATTACCCTTCATGGGGTGCCAAAGTTGACTTTCACGAAACTGTGTTTTGACCCTCCAGCACTCCATCAGAAACGCTCCTCTATCATTTGAGCTGGTTTTAAGAGCTGTAGCTCCTATTCACATTTTTACCTATTTCCAAACCATGATGTATCCACTATGACCCTTTCACGGGATTACCCTTCCTGGGGTGCCAAAGTTGACTTTCACGAAACTGTGTTTTGAGCCTCTAGAACTCCATCAGGAACCCTCATCTATCATTTGAGCTGGTTTTAAGAGCTGTAGCTCCGATTCACCTTTTTGCTTTATTGTAAACCAGAATGTATCCTCTATTACCCTTTTACGGGAACAGCCTTCCTGGGGTGCCAAAGTTGACTTTCAGGAAACTGTGTTTTGACCCTCCAGCACGCCATCAGGAACCCTCCTCTATCATTTGAGCTGGTTTTAAGAGATGTAGCTCCGATTCACCTTTTTTACTTAATTACAAACCAGAATGTATCCTCTATTACCCTTTCACGTTATCACCCTTCCTTGCTTGCCAAAGTTGACTTTCACGAAACTGTGTTTTGACCCTCTAGCACTCCACCAGGAACCCACCTCTATCATTTGAGCTGGTTTTAAGAGCTGTAGATCCGACTCACCTTTTTCCTTATTTGCAAACCAGAATGTGTCCTCTTCTACCCTTTCACGGGATTACCCTTCCTGGGGTGCCAAAGTTGACTTTCACGAAACTTTGTTTTGACCCTCTAGAACTCCATCAGGAACCCTCCTCTATCATTTGAGCTGGTTTTAAGAGATGTAGTTCCGATTCACATTTTTACCTATTTCCAAACCATGATGTATCCACTATTACCCTTTCACGGGATTACCCTCCTGGGGTGCCAAAGTTGACTTTCACAAAACTGTGTTTTGACACTCTAGCACTCCATCAGGAACCCTCCTCTATCATTTGACCTGGTTTTAAGAGATGTAGCTCCGATTCACATATTTACCTATTTCCAAACCATGATGTATCCACTATGACCCTTTCACGGGATTACCCTTCCTGGGGTGCCAAAGTTGACTTTCACGAAACTGTGTTTTGACCCTCTAGAACTCAATCAGGAACCCTCCTCTATCATTTAAGGTGGTTTTAAGAGGTGTAGCTCCCATTCACGTTTTTGCTTATTTGCAAACCAGAATGTGTCCTCTATTACCCTTTCACGGGATTACCCTTCCTGGGGTGCCGAAGTTGACTTTCACGAAACTGTGTTTTGACCCTCCAGCACTCCATCAGGAACCCTCCTCTATCATTTGAGCTGGTTTTAAGAGATGTAGCTCCGATTCACCTTTTTGCTTACTTGCAAACCAGAATGTATCCTCTATTACCCTTTCACGGGATTACCCTTCCTGGGGTGCATAAAGCTGACTTTCACGAAACTGTGTTTTCACCCTCTACAACTCCATCAGGAACCCTCCTCTATCATTTGAGCTGGTTTTAAGAGATGTAGCTCCGACTCACCTTTTTGCTTACTTGCAAACCAGAATGTATCCTCTATTACCCTTTTACGGGAACAGCCTTCCTGGGGTGCCAAAGTTGACTTTCAGGAAACTGTGTTTTGACCCTCCAGCACGCCATCAGGAACCCTCCTCTATCATTTGAGCTGGTTTTAAGAGATGTAGCTCCGATTCACCTTTTTTACTTAATTACAAACCAGAATGTATCCTCTATTACCCTTTCACGTTATCACCCTTCCTTGCTTGCCAAAGTTGACTTTCACGAAACTGTGTTTTGACCCTCTAGCACTCCACCAGGAACCCACCTCTATCATTTGAGCTGGTTTTAAGAGCTGTAGATCCGACTCACCTTTTTCCTTATTTGCAAACCAGAATGTGTCCTCTTCTACCCTTTCACGGGATTACCCTTCCTGGGGTGCCAAAGTTGACTTTCACGAAACTTTGTTTTGACCCTCTAGAACTCCATCAGGAACCCTCCTCTATCATTTGAGCTGGTTTTAAGAGATGTAGTTCCGATTCACATTTTTACCTATTTCCAAACCATGATGTATCCACTATTACCCTTTCACGGGATTACCCTCCTGGGGTGCCAAAGTTGACTTTCACAAAACTGTGTTTTGACACTCTAGCACTCCATCAGGAACCCTCCTCTATCATTTGACCTGGTTTTAAGAGATGTAGCTCCGATTCACATATTTACCTATTTCCAAACCATGATGTATCCACTATGACCCTTTCACGGGATTACCCTTCCTGGGGTGCCAAAGTTGACTTTCACGAAACTGTGTTTTGACCCTCTAGAACTCAATCAGGAACCCTCCTCTATCATTTAAGGTGGTTTTAAGAGGTGTAGCTCCCATTCACGTTTTTGCTTATTTGCAAACCAGAATGTGTCCTCTATTACCCTTTCACGGGATTACCCTTCCTGGGGTGCCGAAGTTGACTTTCACGAAACTGTGTTTTGACCCTCCAGCACTCCATCAGGAACCCTCCTCTATCATTTGAGCTGGTTTTAAGAGATGTAGCTCCGATTCACCTTTTTGCTTACTTGCAAACCAGAATGTATCCTCTATTACCCTTTCACGGGATTACCCTTCCTGGGGTGCATAAAGCTGACTTTCACGAAACTGTGTTTTCACCCTCTACAACTCCATCAGGAACCCTCCTCTATCATTTGAGCTGGTTTTAAGAGATGTAGCTCCGACTCACCTTTTTGCTTACTTGCAAACCAGAATGTATCCTCTATTACCCTTTCACGGGATTACCCTTCCTGGGGTGCCAAAGTTGACTTTCACGAAACTGTGTTTTGACCGTCTCGCACTCCACCAGGAACCCTCCTCTATCATTTGAGCTGGTTTTAAGAGCTGTACCTAAGATTCACCTTTTTGCTTATTTCCAAACCAGAATGTATCCTCTATTACCCTTTCACGGGATTACCCTTCCTGGGGTGCCAAAGTTGACTTTCAGGAAACTGTGTTTTGACCCTCCAGCACTCCATCAGGAACCCTCCTCTATCATTTGAGCTGGTTTTAAGAGATGCAGCTCCGATTCACCTTTCTGCTTTATTGTAAACCAGAATGTATCCTCTATTACCCTTTTACGGGAACAGCCTTCCTGGGGTGCCAAAGTTGACTTTCAGGAAACTGTGTTTTGACCCTCCAGCACGCCATCAGGAACCCTCCTCTATCATTTGAGCTGGTTTTAAGAGCTGTAGATCCGACTCACCTTTTTCCTTATTTGCAAACCAGAATGTGTCCTCTTCTACCCTTTCACGGGATTACCCTTCCTGGGGTGCCAAAGTTGACTTTCACGAAACTTTGTTTTGACCCTCTAGAACTCCATCAGGAACCCTCCTCTATCATTTGAGCTGGTTTTAAGAGATGTAGTTCCGATTCACATTTTTACCTATTTCCAAACCATGATGTATCCACTATTACCCTTTCACGGGATTACCCTCCTGGGGTGCCAAAGTTGACTTTCACAAAACTGTGTTTTGACACTCTAGCACTCCATCAGGAACCCTCCTCTATCATTTGACCTGGTTTTAAGAGATGTAGCTCCGATTCACATATTTACCTATTTCCAAACCATGATGTATCCACTATGACCCTTTCACGGGATTACCCTTCCTGGGGTGCCAAAGTTGACTTTCACGAAACTGTGTTTTGACCCTCTAGAACTCAATCAGGAACCCTCCTCTATCATTTAAGGTGGTTTTAAGAGGTGTAGCTCCCATTCACGTTTTTGCTTATTTGCAAACCAGAATGTGTCCTCTATTACCCTTTCACGGGATTACCCTTCCTGGGGTGCCGAAGTTGACTTTCACGAAACTGTGTTTTGACCCTCCAGCACTCCATCAGGAACCCTCCTCTATCATTTGAGCTGGTTTTAAGAGATGTAGCTCCGATTCACCTTTTTGCTTACTTGCAAACCAGAATGTATCCTCTATTACCCTTTCACGGGATTACCCTTCCTGGGGTGCATAAAGCTGACTTTCACGAAACTGTGTTTTCACCCTCTACAACTCCATCAGGAACCCTCCTCTATCATTTGAGCTGGTTTTAAGAGATGTAGCTCCGACTCACCTTTTTGCTTACTTGCAAACCAGAATGTATCCTCTATTACCCTTTCACGGGATTACCCTTCCTGGGGTGCCAAAGTTGACTTTCACGAAACTGTGTTTTGACCGTCTCGCACTCCACCAGGAACCCTCCTCTATCATTTGAGCTGGTTTTAAGAGCTGTACCTAAGATTCACCTTTTGGCTTATTTCCAAACCAGAATGTATCCTCTATTACCCTTTCACGGGATTACCCTTCCTGGGGTGCCAAAGTTGACTTTCAGGAAACTGTGTTTTGACCCTCCAGCACTCCATCAGGAACCCTCCTCTATCATTTGAGCTGGTTTTAAGAGATGCAGCTCCGATTCACCTTTCTGCTTTATTGTAAACCAGAATGTATCCTCTATTACCCTTTTACGGGAACAGCCTTCCTGGGGTGCCAAAGTTGACTTTCAGGAAACTGTGTTTTGACCCTCCAGCACGCCATCAGGAACCCTCCTCTATCATTTGAGCTGGTTTTAAGAGATGTAGCTCCGATTCACCTTTTTTACTTAATTACAAACCAGAATGTATCCTCTATTACCCTTTCACGTTATCACCCTTCCTTGCTTGCCAAAGTTGACTTTCACGAAACTGTGTTTTGACCCTCTAGCACTCCACCAGGAACCCACCTCTATCATTTGAGCTGGTTTTAAGAGCTGTAGATCCGACTCACCTTTTTCCTTATTTGCAAACCAGAATGTGTCCTCTTCTACCCTTTCACGGGATTACCCTTCCTGGGGTGCCAAAGTTGACTTTCACGAAACTTGGTTTTGACCCTCTAGAACTCCATCAGGAACCCTCCTCTATCATTTGAGCTGGTTTTAAGAGATGTAGTTCCGATTCACATTTTTACCTATTTCCAAACCATGATGTATCCACTATTACCCTTTCACGGGATTACCCTCCTGGGGTGCCAAAGTTGACTTTCACAAAACTGTGTTTTGACACTCTAGCACTCCATCAGGAACCCTCCTCTATCATTTGAGCTGGTTTTAAGAGATGTAGCTCCGATTCACATATTTACCTATTTCCAAACCATGATGTATCCACTATGACCCTTTCACGGGATTACCCTTCCTGGGGTGCCAAAGTTGACTTTCACGAAACTGTGTTTTGACCCTCTAGAACTCAATCAGGAACCCTCCTCTATCATTTAAGGTGGTTTTAAGAGGTGTAGCTCCCATTCACGTTTTTGCTTATTTGCAAACCAGAATGTGTCCTCTATTACCCTTTCACGGGATTACCCTTCCTGGGGTGCCGAAGTTGACTTTCACGAAACTGTGTTTTGACCCTCCAGCACTCCATCAGGAACCCTCCTCTATCATTTGAGCTGGTTTTAAGAGATGTAGCTCCGATTCACCTTTTTGCTTACTTGCAAACCAGAATGTATCCTCTGTTACCCTTTCACGGGATTACCCTTCCTGGGGTGCATAAAGCTGACTTTCACGAAACTGTGTTTTCACCCTCTACAACTCCATCAGGAACCCTCCTCTATCATTTGAGCTGGTTTTAAGAGATGTAGCTCCGACTCACCTTTTTGCTTACTTGCAAACCAGAATGTATCCTCTATTACACTTTCACGGGATTACCCTTCCTGGGGTGCCAAAGTTGACTTTCACGAAACTGTGTTTTGACCGTCTCGCACTCCACCAGGAACCCTCCTCTATCATTTGAGCTGGTTTTAAGAGCTGTACCTAAGATTCACCTTTTTGCTCATTTCCAAACCAGAATGTATCCTATATTACCCTTTCACAGGATTACCCTTCCTGGGGTGCCAAAGTTGACTTTCAGGAAACTGTGTTTTGACCCTCCAGCACTCCATCAGGAACCCTCCTCTATCATTTGAGCTGGTTTTAAGAGATGCAGCTCCGATTCACCTTTTTGAATATTTGCAAACCAGAATGTATCCTCTATTACCCTTTCACGGGAACAGCCTTCCTGGGGTGCCAAAGTTGACTTTCAGGAAACTGTGTTTTGACCCTCCAGCACGCCATCAGGAACCCTCCTCTATCATTTGAGCTGGTTTTAAGAGATGTAGCTCCGATTCACCTTTTTTGCTTAATTACAAACCAGAATGTATCCTCTATTACCCTTTCACGTTATCACCCTTCCTTGCTTGCCAAAGTTGACTTTCACGAAACTGTGTTTTGACCCTCTAGCACTCCACCAGGAACCCACCTCTATCATTTGAGCTGGTTTTAAGAGCTGTAGATCCGACTCACCTTTTTGCTTATTTTCAAGCCAGATTGTATCCTCTTCTATCCTTTCACGGGATTACCCTTCCTGGGGTGCCAAAGTTGACTTTCACGAAACTGTGTTTTCACCCTCTAGAACTCCATCAGAAACGCTCCTCTATCATTTGAGCTGGTTTTAAGAGCTGTAGCTCCTATTCACATTTTTACGTATTTCCAAACCATGATGTATTCACTATGACCCTTTCACGGGATTACCCTTCCTGGGGTACCGAAGTTGACTTTCACGAAACTGTGTTGACCCTCCAGCACTCCATCAGGAACCCTCCTCTATCATTTGAGCTGGTTTTAAGAGATGCAGCTCCGATTCACCTTTTTGCCTATTTGCAAACCAGAATGTATCCTCTATTACCCTTTCACGGGATTACCCTTCCTGGGGTGCCAAAGTTGACTTTCACGAAACTGTGTTTTGACCCTCTAGAACTCAATCAGGAACCCTCCTCTATCATTTAAGGTGGTTTTAAGAGCTGTAGCTCCGATTCACGTTTTTGCTTATTTCCAAACCAGAATGTATCCTCTATTACCCTTTCACGGGATTACCCTTCCTGGGGTGCCAAAGTTGACTTTCACGAAACTGTGTTTTGACCCTCCAGCACTCCATCAGGAACCCTCCTCTATCATTTGAGCTGGTTTTAAGAACTGTAGCTCCGATTCACCTTTTTGCCTATTTCCAAACCAGAATGTATCCTCTATTACCCTTTCAAGGGATTACCCTTCCTGGGCTGCCAAAGTTGACTTTCACGAAACTGTGTTCTGAGGCTCCAGCACTCAATCAGGAACCCTCCTCTATCATTTGAGCTGGTTTTAAGAGATGTAGCTCCGATTCACCTTTTTGCCTATCTGCAAACCAGAATGTATCCTCTATTACCCTTTCACTGGATTACCCTTCCTGGGGTGCATAAAGCTGACTTTCACGAAACTGTGTTTTCACCCTCTACAACTCCATCAGGAACCCTCCTCTATCATTTGAGCTGGTTTTGAGAGCTGTAGCTCCGATTCACCTTTTTGCTTATTTGGAAACCAGAATGTATCCTCTATTACCCTTTCACGGGATTACCCTTCCTGGGGTGCCAAAGTTGACTTTCACGAAACTTTGTTTTGACCCTCTAGAAGTCCATCAGGAACCCTTCTCCATCATTTGAGCTGGTTTTAAGAGCTGTACCTCCGATTCACCTTTTTGCTTATTTGCAAACCAGAATGTGTCCTCTATTACCCTTTCAGGGGATTACCCTTTCTCGGGTGCCAAAGTTGACTTTCACAAAACTGTGTTCTGAGCCTCCAGCACTCCATCAGGAACCCTCCTCTATCATTTGAGCTGGTTTTAAGAGATGTAGCTCCGATTCACCTTTTTTACTTAATGGCAAACCAGAATGTATCCTCTATTACCCTTTCACGGGATTACCCTTCCTGGGGTGCCAAAGTTGACTTTCACGAAACTGTTTTTTGACCCTCCAGCACTCCATCAGGAACCCTCCTCTATCATTTGAGCTGGTTTTAAGAGATGTAGCTCCGATTTTACTTTTTCCCTATTTGCAAACCAGAATGTGGCCTCTGTTTCCCTTTCACGGGATTACCCTTCCTGGGGTGCCAAAGTTGACTTTCACGAAACTTTGTTTTGACCCTCTAGAACTCCATCAGGAACCCTCCTCTATCATTTGAGCTGGTTTTAAGAGCTGTAGCTCCGATTTATCTTTTTGCCTATTTGCAAACCAGAATGTGTCCTCTATTACCCTTTCACGGGATTACCCTTCCTGGGGTGCCAAAGTTGACTTTCACGAAGCTTTGTTTTGACCCTCTAGAACTCCATCAGGAGCCCTCCTCTATCATTTGAGCTGGCTTTAAGAGCTGTAGCGCCGATTTAACTTTTTGCCTATTTGCAAACCAGAATGTGTCCTCTATTACCCTTTCACGGGATTACCCTTCCTGGGGTGCCAAAGTTGACTTTCACGAAGCTTTGTTTTGACCCTCTAGAACTCCATCAGGAGCCCTCCTCTATCATTTGAGCTGGCTTTAAGAGCTGTAGCTCCAATTTAACTTTTTGCCTATTTGTAAACCAGAATGTATCCTCTATTACCGCTTCACTGGATTACCCTTCCTGGGCTGCCAAAGTTGACTTTCACGAAACTGTGTTTTGACCCTCTAGAACTCAATCAGGAACCCTCCTCTATCATTTAAGGTGGTTTTAAGAGGTGTAGCTCCGATTCACCTTTTTGCCTATTTGCAAACCAGAACGTATCCTCTATTACCCTTTCACGGGATTACCCTTTCTTGGGTGCCAAAGTTGACTTTCACGAAACAGTGTTCTGAGCCTCCAGAACTCCATCAGGAACTCTCCTCTATCATTTGAGCTGGTTTTAAGAGATGTAGCTCCGATTCACCTTTTTGCCTATCTGCAAACCAGAATGTATCCTCTATTACCCTTTCACGGGATTACCCTTCCTGGGGTGCCAAAGTTGACTTTCACGAAACTGTGGTTTGACCCTCTAGAACTCCATCAAGAACCCTCCTCTATCATTTGAGCTGGTTTTAAGAGCTGTAGCTCTGATTTATCTTTTTGCTTATTTGCAAACCAGAATGTATCCTCTATTACCCTTTCACGGGATTACCCTTCCTGGGGTGCCAAAGTTGACTTTCACGAAGCTTTGTTTTGACCCTCTAGAACTCCATCAGGAGCCCTCCTCTATCATTTGAGCTGGCTTTAAGAGCTGTAGCTCCGATTTAACTTTTTGCCTATTTGCAAACCAGAATGTGTCCTCTATTACCCTTTCACGGGATTACCCTTCCTGGGGTGCCAAAGTTGACTTTCACGAAGCTTTGTTTTGACCCTCTAGAACTCCATCAGGAGCCCTCCTCTATCATTTGAGCTGGCTTTAAGAGCTGTAGCTCCAATTTAACTTTTTGCCTATTTGCAAACCAGAATGTATCCTCTATTACCCTTTCACGGGATTACCCTTCCTGGGCTGCCAAAGTTGACTTTCACGAAACTGTGTTTTGACCCTCTAGAACTCAATCAGGAACCCTCCTCTATCATTTAAGGTGGTTTTAAGAGCTGTAGCTCCGATTCACCTTTTTGCTTATTTGCAAACCAGAACGTATCCTCTATTACCCTTTCACGGGATTACCCTTTCTGGGGTGCCAAAGTTGACTTTCACGAAACAGTGTTCTGAGCCTCCAGCACTCCATCAGGAACTCTCCTCTATCATTTGAGCTGGTTTTAAGAGATGTAGCTCCGATTCACCTTTTTGCCTATCTGCAAACCAGAATGTATCCTCTATTACCCTTTCACTGGATTACCCTTCCTGGGGTGCATAAAGTTGACTTTCACGAAACTGTGTTTTCACCCTCTACAACTCCATCAGGAACCCTCCTCTATCATTTCAGCTGGTTTTAAGAGCTGTAGCTCCGATTCACCTTTTTGCTTATTTGCAAACCAGAATGTATCCTCTATTACCGCTTCACTGGATTACCCTTCCTGGGGTGCCAAAGTTGACTTTCACGAAACTGTGTTTTGACCCTCAAGCGCTTCATCAGGAACCCTCCTCTATCATTTGAGCTGGTTTTAAGAGCTGTAGCTCTGATTTATCTTTTTGCCTATTTGCAAACCAGAATGTATCCTCTATTACCCTTTCACGGGATTACCCTTCCTGGGGTGCCAAAGTTGACTTTCACGAAACTTTGTTTTGACCCTCTAGAACTCCATCAGGAACCCTCCTCTATCATTTAAGGTGGTTTTAAGAGGTGTAGCTCCGATTCACCTTTTTGCCTATTTGCAAACCAGAACGTATCCTCTATTACCCTTTCACGGGATTACCCTTTCTGGGATGCCAAAGTTGACTTTCACGAAACAGTGTTCTGAGCCTCCAGCACTCCATCAGGAACTCTCCTCTATCATTTGAGCTGGTTTTAAGAGATGTAGCTCCGATTCACCTTTTTGCCTATCTGCAAACCAGAATGTATCCTCTATTACCCTTTCACTGGATTACCCTTCCTGGGGTGCATAAAGCTGACTTTCACGAAACTGTGTTTCACCCTCTACAACTCCATCAGGAACCCTCCTCTATCATTTCAGCTGGTTTTAAGAGCTGTAGCTCCGATTCACCTTTTTGCCTATTTGCAAACCAGAATGTATCCTCTATTACCCTTTCACGGGATTACCCTTCCTGGGGTGCCAAAGTTGACTTTCACGAAACTGTGTTTTGACCGTCTCGCACTCCACCAGGAACCCTCCTCTATCATTTGAGCTGGTTTTAAGAGCTGTACCTAAGATTCACCTTTTTGCTTATTTGCAAACCAGAATGTATCCTCTATTACCCTTTCACGGGATTACCCTTCCTGGGGTGCCAAAGTTGACTTTCACGAAACTGTGTTTTGACCCTCCAGCACTCCATCAGGAACCCTCCTCTATCATTTGAGCTGGTTTTAAGAGATGCAGCTCCGATTCACCTTTTTGCCTATTTGCAAACCAGAATGTATCCTCTATTACCCTTTCACGGGATTACCCTTCCTGGGGTGCCAAAGTTGACTTTCACGAAACTGTGTTTTGACCCTCTAGAACTCAATCAGGAACCCTCCTCTATCATTTAAGGTGGTTTTAAGAGCTGTAGCTCCGATTCACGTTTTTGCTTATTTGCAAACCAGAATGTATCCTCTATTACCCTTTCACGGGATTACCCTTCCTGGGGTGCCAAAGTTGACTTTCACGAAACTGTGTTTTGACCCTCCAGCACTCCATCAGGAACCCTCCTCTATCATTTGAGCTGGTTTTAAGAACTGTAGCTCCGATTCACCTTCTGCCTATTTCCACACCAGAATGTATCCTCTATTACCCTTTCAAGGGATTACCCTTCCTGGGGTGCCAAAGTTGACTTTCACGAAACTGTGTTCTGAGGCTCCAGCACTCAATCAGGAACCCTCCTCTATCATTTGAGCTGGTTTTAAGAGATGTAGCTCCGATTCACCTTTTTGCCTATCTGCAAACCAGAATGTATCCTCTATTACCCTTTCACTGGATTACCCTTCCTGGGGTGCATAAAGCTGACTTTCACGAAACTGTGTTTTGACCCTCTACAACTCCATCAGGAACCCTCCTCTATCATTTGAGCTGGTTTTAAGAGCTGTAGCTCCGATTTAACTTTTTGCCTATTTGCAAACCAGATTGTGTCCTCTTTTACCCTTTCACGGGATTACCCTTCCTGGGGTGCCAAAGTTGACTTTCACGAAACTGTGTTTTGACCGTCTCGCACTCCACCAGGAACCCTCCTCTATCATTTGAGCTGGTTTTAAGAGCTGTACCTAAGATTCACCTTTTTGCTTATTTGCAAACCAGAATGTATCCTCTATTACCCTTTCACGGGATTACCCTTCCTGGGGTGCCAAAGTTGACTTTCACGAAACTGTGTTTTGACCCTCTAGAACTCAATCAGGAACCCTCCTCTATCATTTAAGGTGGTTTTTTGAGGTGTAGCTCCGATTCACGTTTTTGCTTATTTGCAAACCAGAATGTGTCCTCTATTACCCTTTCACGGGATTACCCTTCCTGGGGTGCCAAAGTTGACTTTCACGAAACTGTGTTTTGACCCTCCAGCACTCCATCAGGAACCCTCCTCTATCATTTGAGCTGTTTTTAAGAACTGTAGCTCCGATTCACCTTTTTGCCTATTTGCAAACCAGAATGTATCCTCTATTACCCTTTCAAGGGATTACCCTTCCTGGGCTGCCAAAGTTGACTTTCACGAAACTGTGTTCTGAGGCTCCAGCACTCAATCAGGAACCCTCCTCTATCATTTGAGCTGGTTTTAAGAACTGTAGCTCCGATTTACCTTTTTGTCTATTTGCAAACCAGAACGTATCCTCTATTACCCTTTCACGGGATTACCCTTTTTGGGGTGCATAAACCTGACTTTCACGAAACAGTGTTCTGAGCCTCCAGCACTCCATCAGGAACTCTCCTCTATCATTTGATCTGGTTTTAAGACATGTAGCTCCGATTCACCTTTTTGCCTATCTGCAAACCAGAATGTATCCTCTATTACCCTTTCAAGGGATTACCCTTCCTGGGCTGCCAAAGTTGACTTTCACGAAACTGTGTTCTGAGGCTCCAGCACTCAATCAGGAACCCTCCTCTATCATTTGAGCTGGTTTTGAGAGCTGTAGCTCCGATTCACCTTTTTCCTTATTTGGAAACCAGAATGTATCCTCTATTACCCTTTCACGGGATTACCCTTCCTGGGGTGCCAAAGTTGACTTTCACGAAACTGTGTTTTGAGCCTCTAGAACTCCATCAAGAACCCTCCTCTATCATTTGAGCTGGTTTTAAGAGATGTAGCTCTGATTTAACTTTTTGCCTATTTGCAAACCGGAATGTATCCTCTATTACCCTTTCACGGGATTACCCTTCCTGGAGTGCCAAAGTTGACTTTCACGAAACTTTGTTTTGACCCTCTAGAACTCCATCAGGAACCCTCCTCTATCATTTGAGCTGGTTTTAAGAGCTGTAGCTCCGATTTAACTTTTTGCCTATTTGCAAACCAGAATGTGTCCTCTATTACCTTTTCACGGGATTACCCTTCCTAAGGTGCCAAAGTTGACATTCACGAAACTGTGTTTTGACCCTCTAGAACTCAATCAGGAACCCTCCTCTATCATTTGAGCTGGTTTTAAGAGCTGTAGCTCCGATTCACGTTTTTCCTTATTTGCAAACCAGAGTGTGTCCTCTATTACCCTTTCAAGGGATTACCCTTCCTGGGGTGCATAAACCTGACTTTCACCAAACTGTGTTTTGACCCTCTAGAACTCCATCAGGAACCCTCCTCTATCATTTGAGCTGGTTTTAAGAGCTGTAGCTCCGATTCACCTTTTTGCTTATTTGCAAACCAGAATGTATCCTCTATTACCCTTTCACGGGATTACCCTTCCTTGCTTGCATAAAGTTGACTTTCACGAAAATGTGTTTTGACCCTCTAGAACTCCATCAGGAACCCTCCTCTATCATTTGAGCTGGTTTTAAGAGCTGTAGCTCCGATTTACATTTTTGCCTATTTGCAAACCAGAATGTTTCCTCTATTACCCTTCCACGGGATTACCCTTCCTGGGGTGCCAAAGTTGACTTTCACGAAACTGTGTTTTGACCCTCCAGCACTCCATCAGGAACCCTCCTCTATCATTTGAGCTGGTTTTAAGAACTGTAGCTCCGATTTACCTTTTTGCCTATTTGCAAACCAGAATGTATCCTCTATTACCCTTTCAGGGGATTACCCTTCCTGGGGTGCCAAAGTTGACTTTCACGAAACAGTGTTTTGACCCTCCAGCACTCCATCAGGAACCCTCCTCTATCATTTGAGCTGGTTTTAAGAGATGTAGCTCCGATTCACCTTTTTCCCTATCTGCAAACCAGAATGTATCCTCTATTACCCTTTCACGGGATTACACTTCCTGGGGTGCCATAGTTAACTTTCAGGAAACTGTGTTTTGACCCTCCAGCACTCCATCAGGAACCCTCCTCTATCATTTGAGTTGATTTTAAGAGCTGTAGCTCCGATTCACATTTTTACCTATTTCCAAACCATGATGTATCCTCTATTACCCTTTCACGGGATTACCCTTCCTGGGGTGCCAAAGTTGACTTTCACGAAACTGTGTTTTGACCCTTTAGCACTCCATCGGGAAGCCTAGTCGATCATTTGAGCTGGTTTTAGTATGCCGGTGGCGGTGCGCCATGCATTGGTGGATGTTGTGGTGTAGTCATGTATATCAGCGGTGGTGTGCCATGCATTGGTGGATGTTGTGGTGTACTCATGGATGCCGGTGGCGGTGCAAAATGCATTCGTGGATGTTGTGATGTACTCATGTGTACCGGTGGAGGTGCCCCATGTCGGTGGGGGTGTGCCATCCATTGGTGGATGTGATGGTTTTCTCTCATGTATGCATGTGGTGGTGCTCCATGCATTGGTGGATGTTATGGTGTACTCATGTATGCCGGTGGCGGTGTGCCATGGATTGGTGGATGTTGTGGTGTAGTGATGTATGTCAGTGGTGGTGTTACGTTGATTGGTGGATGTGATGGTTATGTCTCTTGTATGAGGCTGGCGGTGCGCCATGCATTGGTGGATGTTGTGGTGTACTCATGTATGCCGGTGGTGGTGCACCATGCATTGGTGGATGTTGTGGTGTACTCATGTATGCCAGTGGCGGTGTGCCATGGATTGGTGGATGTTGTGGTGTACTCATGTATGTCAGTGGTGGTGTGCCATTCATTGGTGGATGTGATGGTTATGTCTCTTGTATGAGGCTGGCGGTGCCCCATGCATTGGTGGATGTTGTGGTGTACTCATGTATGCCGTTGGTGGTGCACCATGCATTGGTGGATGTTTGGGTGTAGTCATGTATATCAGCGGTGGTGTGGGGTGCCAAAGTTGACTTTCACGAAACTGTGTTTTGACCCTTTAGCACTCCATCGGGAAGCCTAGTCGATCATTTGAGCTGGTTTTAGTATGCCGGTGGCGGTGCGCCATGCATTGGTGGATGTTGTGGTGTAGTCATGTATATCAGCGGTGGTGTGCCATGCATTGGTGGATGTTGTGGTGTACTCATGGATGTCGGTGGCGGTGCACCATTCATTGTTGGATGTTGTTATGTAGTCATGTATACCGGTGGTGGTGCCCATGCCGGTGGGGATGTGCCATCCATTGGTGGATGTGATGGTTTTCTCTCATGTATTCATGTAGTGGTGCCCCATGCATTGGTGGATGTTATGGTGTACTCATGTATACCAGTGGCGGTGTGCTTGTATTGGTGGATGTTGTGGTGTACTCATGTATGTCGGTGGCGGTTTGCCATTCATTGGTGGATGTGATGGTTATGTCTCTTGTATGATACTGGCGATGCCCCATGCATTGGTGGATGTTGTGGTGTACTCATGTATGCTGGTGGCAGTGCATCATACATTGGTGGATGTTATGGTGTACTCATGTATGCCGGTGGTGTTGCACCATGCATTGGTGAATGTTGTGGTGTACTCATGTATGTCAGTGCCGGTGTGCCATGCATTGGTGGATGTTATGGTGTACTCATGTATGCCGGTGGCGGTGCGCCATGCATTGGTGGATGTTGTGGTGTAGTCATGTATATCAGCGGTGGTGTGCCATGCATTGGTTTATGTTGTGGTGTACTCATGGATGCCGGTGGTGGTGCAAAATGCATTCGTGGATGTTATGGTGTACTCATGTATACCAGTGGCGGCGCTCCATGGATTGGTGGATGTTGTGGTGTACTCATGTATGTCAGTGGTGGTGTGCCATTCATTGGTGGATGTGATGGTTATGTCTCTTGTATGAGGCTGGCGGTGCCCCATGCATTGGTGGATGTTGTGGTGTACTCATGTATGCCGTTGGTGGTGCTCCGTGCATTGGTGGATGTTGTGGTGTACTCATGTATGCTGGTGGCGGTGCCCCACGCATTGATGGATGTTGTGGTGTACTCATGTATTCCGTTGGTGGTGCGCCATGCATTGGTGGATGTTTTAGTGTCCCATGTAATGCCGGCGGTGGTGCGCCATGCATTGGTGAATGTGATGGTGGTGTCTCATTTACATGTATTGTGGTGTACGATTTTGAGATGATTTTTTTTACTTTAAACAAAACGTGAACCAGACTTAGTGAAATTAATATTTCGAATCCACGTCATTTTATCTTGCAACTGAAAATTTAAGTCTTAGAATTTTATTCAACTTAGGATAGAAGTTGTTTAACAAACGATTATAGATTCAAATCGTTATTACTGGTTTGTATTGCAAGGAGGTAAGCGCAGCAGTTAGAACAGTGAAACAAGTGCACGTGAGGTACGCGATGAGCGTTAACTTAGACCAACCCAATTTCTCGACGTTGTATTTAATGTGCACCCCAAACCCCCTGTAATACAAACATTAAATTACGATCGTTTGTTTAACAACTTTCATCTTAAGTTGAATAAAATTCTGAGAATTAAATGTTCAGTTGGCAAGGTATAAAATTATAAGAAATTTGCCATCGTAATTTCATTTAATTCGATTTACGTTTTTGTTTAAAGAGACATTCGTCGGTACGCTTTCACGGCAAACGGACTGTAATCACGAAAACGATGAGCAGTGATAAGCACATCACAATTTACAACATTCCCACCCACGGACGACAGTTTGTTTTAATTCATTTACATTGAATGTTCCATACCCCTATGTCACTTTGGGTTTAACTTGTAATTTTAAATTTACAATGGGTTATACCTGTATTGTATTAGCCGTTGATTATGTTTCAGCTATATTGCCTTACATAAATAAATCTGTAATTAATGAAAGAAAATTTTGTTTCGTTTTGTTTCAATAATGAATATTACCAGGTCTTACTTGGCTCACGCTAAATAAGAAAACATGCCTCCGTGCAAACACTTGTGATTGAGGTGCTGTCAATAGCTCTAATCCTTTGTTTCGGGTTCGGCGACTGGGATTAGGTTGCGTAAGCGAGCGACCCGAAGCGAGCGACTGAAGCCCGCTTGGAGTGTGAGCACCCACCTATAGTGACGTGAAATATTCGTCGTGGGGACAGAAAGTCTTGAAATCCTGTAGAGGTAGGACGACTTCAAGGATTCTTCGGAAGGGCGACAGAGGACCATACAGGTAGGTGTATCCATATCTATTTGGAAGAAAATATGCATCTTCATGGTTTTTGTTAATATACAGGGCACACTCATTCTCTCATAGTACACAGCCATTTAGGTATAGATGGGAAAGGTTGATACTGGTTTCTGCATGTAAACGGAGTTGTAGTGTAGCCTAGTTGTTCAAGTGTTGGCACGTCATGTTCAGTACCATTGTTCGAGTCCTCACTTAAATACTATGCCCCACGCCCACGTACGAGGCTCGTCGTTGGAAAATTGCCCAAAGCGGCAGAAAACCACACTTACTCGCTGTTGTTAATACAATCTACATCCGAGAGAAATGTGATTACTGATGCTTATGCATGACTCATTTCTTTCAGACGCAGGAACCCTGGCACACTCTGGATTTGGTGTTGTGTCACTCTAAACCCTTCCACCTGGACTTTAGTACACTGGCTTTCCGAGGGTCCGATGGGATGAGCTTTTGTCTCATGGTGGCTCCATTGTGCGTCTGCTCTCCGCGTAGCCCCCTGCCGAGCGTACATGGAGTAGGTTCGGTGTTAGGGCCTGACTGTACAGTCAGGATGGTTGTTACAGCAGCCCAGCTAGTTTAGGGTTGGCACACTCTGTGGCCCCAGTCTTTTCAGCACCCCCAGTAGACCCAATGCTGACTGCACTTGACTGGTAGATTAGGGGTTAGTGTAGATAGGGCCCCCTTCGTGCATGCCCTGTACGATGCTATCTATAGATAGTATAACTTAGTGTTAACCCACCATTCCGTCCTTCAATAGGTAGTTCGAGGCAAAGCAAGTCCCGGATGGTCACTTTGAAAGTCAGTGTACTGGCCACCTGCTGGTAAAGCATTCACTATTTCAGTTTAAAACTTAAATTAAATTTTGTTTTTCACGTCCCGACATATTTGCTTTGCATTTAAATGTAAGGGGATCGTCGAATAACCGAATGGTCAAAGCGTTCGCTCATGACGCTCCAAACAACCTATTTCGATTTCCCATATCTGAATGATGTGTGAAGCATCTATTTGTTGTTTCTCACCGTGATATAGCTAGTATATTGCTGAACGCGGTGTAAAAGGACACTCATGCAGTCATAATCTGTGTGAGAAGCATAAATTATGTAAGGTGTTCTTTGCCTTTTTAAGTAGAACCGTTGCTTACGCATGCAACTGTTCCTTTCAAACAATCTTTTGAATAAACCATAACATGCAATGCATCCTTGTTTATCATGACGTCTACTGCAAAATCACAACTTGAGTTTCATGTTTGAGATTTTACGTGTAGGCATATGAGTTGCATTTATGCACACAGTAAGTGCCAGCGATGTAAACTATATTCTCTTTACTGTTATGAGCAGGGATGCCATCTACCTGGGGGCGGAAATGGACCCTGAAGTCCCCCAGAGGCAGGACGACTGCCGAGAAGATATTCCGTGGACAGAAGTGGATCAAGGTCTCTTCTGGCGGCAGGACAACGACCACAAAGCCGCCAGACTACCAGGAAGGCAAGTTCTCCAAACTATCGTTTGAAGACAACATACAATATATTCTTGTTGACAATAACGTCATGAGCAAGTTACAACTTGTGTTTCAGGTTACAGCGTTTTCCTGACCAAAAAGCATATGCTTTTAATATCTATTATCTACGTAGTAAGTATCAGTGATGTGACACATTAACCTATTCGTTGTCGTTACTATTAGGAACGTGGATGCCATCGTCCTGGGGGCGGAAATGGACCCTGAAGTCCCCCAGAGGCAGGACGACTGCCAAGAAGATATTCCATGGATAGACGTGGACCATGGATTCTTCGGAAGGGTGACAGAGGACCAGACAGGCAGGTGTTTTCAACTCATTTTGGAAGAAAATATTTGCTTCATATATAGTGCACACTAATTCTCTCATACTATACAGTCATTTAGGAGTGAGTGAGTTTAGTTTTACGCCGCACTCAGCAATATTCAGCTATAAGGTGACGGTCTGTAAATAATCGAGTCTGGACAAGACAATCCAGTGATCAACAACACGAGCATCGATCTGCGCAAATGGGAACCGATGACATGTTTCAACCAAGAAGTCAGCGAGTCTGACCACCCGATCCCGTGAGTCGCCTCTCACGACCAGCATAGTCACAGCCATTTAGGTAGAGATGGGAAAGGTTGATACTGGTTTCTGCATGTAAACGGAGTTGTAGTGTAGCCTAGTTGTTCAAGTGTTGGCACGTCATGTTCAGTACCATTGTTCGAGTCCTCACTTAAATACTATGCCCCACGCCCACGTACGAGGCTCGTCGTTGGAAAATTGCCCAAAGCGGCAGAAAACCACACTTACTCGCTGTTGTTAATACAATCTACATCCGAGAGAAATGTGATTACTGATGCTTATGCATGACTCATTTCTTTCAGACGCAGGAACCCTGGCACACTCTGGATTTGGTGTTGTGTCACTCTAAACCCTTCCACCTGGACTTTTAGTACACTGACTTTTCGAGGGTCCGATGGGATGAGCTTTTGTCTCATGGTGGCTCCATTGTGCGTCTGCTCTCCGCGTAGCCCCCTGCCGAGCGTGCATGGAGTAGGTTCGGTGTTAGGGCCTGACTGTACAGTCAGGATGGTTGTTACAGCAACCCAGCTAGTTTAGGGTTGGCACACTCTGTGGCCCCAGTCTTTTCAGCACCCCCAGTAGACCCAATGCTGACTGCACTTGACTGGTAGATTAGGGGTTAGTGTAGATAGGGCCCCCTTCGTGCATGCCCTGTACGATGCTATCTATAGATAGTATAACTTAGTGTTAACCCACCATTCCGTCCTTCAATAGGTAGTTCGAGGCAAAGCAAGTCCCGGATGGTCACTTTGAAAGTCAGTGTACTGGCCACCTGCTGGTAAAGCATTCACTATTTTAGTTTAAAACTTAGATGAAATTTTGTTTTCCACGTCCCGACATATTTGCTTTGCATTTAAATGTAAGGGGATCGTCGAATAACCGAATGGTTAAAGTGTTCGCTCATGACCCTCCTAACAAACCTATTTCGATTTTCAATATCTGAATGATGTGTGAAGCCGATATTTGTTGTTTCTCACCGTGATATAGCTGGTATGCTGGTTAAAGCAGTGTAAAAACGACACTCATGCAGTCTTAATATGTGCTGGAAGTATAAACTATGATAAAGAATACTGTTTACCTTTATTAGCAGAAGCCACTGTGTTCTTCCAAACGATCTTTTAAAGAAAACATACAGTGCCTCCTTGTGTGCAATGACGTCTACTGCCAAGTCACAACTTGATTTTCGTGTTTGAGATATGTTCTCGTGGAATCATATATTTTGCATTTATGCACACAGTACAAATGATGTAAAATATGTTTACCTTTATTATCAGGAGCGTGGATGCCATCGTCCTGGGGGCAGAAATGGACCCTGAAGTCCCCCAGAGGCAGGACCACTGCCGAGAAGATATTCCGTGGACAGAAGTGGATCAAGGTCTCTTCTGGAGCAGCATGTGGATGTTTTACTGTTCGGACATTTTGTGACAATGTACTCTGCGTGTCTACTACTGTAAACCCTCCAGTAGAATAGGTAGCGTTGCATACGTTGAGGGAACACGGTTCCAGAGTTTTTTTCTCAAAAATGTTTTTTATCTCTGGTTTTACGTGTCGGGCTTCAGTTACCTTTGACCTTGTTCAAATCTCAAATTTGATCAAGATCAATTTAGACACACAATCTGCGACAACAATGTTGGTGTTTATGTTCGAGGATTTGGTACTGTTCCATGTTGGGAATGATGACATTAATAAAACATAATCCGCACAGCTGGTCCAGTTGTACTTGTTTGTTTTGCTGTTTTGTTTGTGAAACTTGTGAACTCGAGAAGAATTGTTTTTGTCCATGGAAATCGGATGTGCACGACGTTATCGCCTTGTAGGAGTGCTTGTTTTTAGCCATACGCTGCCATGCACTGCTAAACACCGCCAACACAGAAACACATCACGAAACAAGTCCAACGTTAAAACAATAGATCAATACACGGGGGTATTCTAATGTCTACAAACCAGAACGTACAATACAAAAGCCTATCAACATTACTAGATCACATCGCAGAGACCTTTAGGTCAATGTATGTACTAAACAATCCAGTGGTGTCTGTAGATGAGACAAGACATTAAATGAAAAGCTCCCACCAACATCCAACAGTCTAGAATATTACATTGCGCAAGTAAACAACCAAGTGCATGTTTGCCAATCATATTCCTTTACCATTTGACCATGGTTAGAGCATTTGTGGTGGTCAGCGTATCCCTGTTCAGGTGTTCTGATGTCGAGATATGCTGCTCTCCATGGATTGGTTGAACTGACACAGAGTAAATGCAATAAAGTCAGTATGCCATCAGAGAGAGATCTATATCAAAGCAGATAAACTGAACAATTTGTAAGCTTCTGAATGTATCCAAAGTGATTAACAGTTATCTGACAGACCATTTGAATAGCTACTACGAAAGCTTAGAGGCAGTTATCGATCGTGAAGCATAGTTTTCTAATACTTTGGATACTGCTATTTCATCAAATAGTTTAGGAATGTATAGCTTTTATTAACCATAACATTGAACTGTGTTAAACATGTGACACCAAATGAATTGTTTGTTAGTTCTCTGCTCTGTATAGGCACTAAACCTACAATGGTGGCCATCTTGGCAGCCATTTTTGAATTCTGGGTAATATCAAGTTATTCCATGTAGCATGTTGTCACTCTAAAAGTAAACAGGAAACAAAATCTCGTCTCAAAGAGTAAGCTGTAAAACATTATAATATCACGACATGACCATACAAAATCACCTGTTTTGTGCCCGAGTCACCACTCTAGAAGATACAAGTGTCAAAAAACATAAAAAGTATCAACATTGGCCGTAAATGGACACATTCGGTGTTATTTTTTATGTAAATGTAACTGCCGAGACGACAATTCAAATGGCGGTCATTTTCATTATTTTCAAAAGCAAATATATGTCCAAAAACATATACACACTTTAGCAATACACAAAAGTCACAATGACAGTGATCAGATTGATATTAGTTAAACTATCCATGATTAACTTTGAGATGTTGTCGGCCAGCAAACCAAATGTCATGAAAATGCTCACAGACCTCCACTACATAAAATGGCCTGTGAAAACCTGAGTATTAAAGGCCTTTTCATGAGCCAAAGACATCATACTAATTGAAGATAGTGTCAAACAAAGTCAGTACTGGGGAGACTACGACATCAGATTTTTCAGCTGCCTCCTCCTGTACTACTTCAATACCCTTGGATACAGCCAAGGGGTTCACCTTTTACGGTGTCTCGATCATAAGGAAAAGAGGCCAATACTCAATCGATGCAGAAGGTCTGTGATCAGTATCAATAGGGTCAATTTCAAGTGGACAGTTTGGGCTTTTGGGCGGAATTTCATAGGTGTAAGCCATGGTTAGTGTAATATGGTTCATCACCCGAGCCACCCACCCACCACGGAGTAATACAAGGACAATGCTAAAAGCAAGTGGGTCTCCAACTTACAGCACCAAGGATACCCGGATGATCTACTCCAGCAGAATAATGAATATTAATATTTCTACCAGATTGGCCCATGAGCCATATTAACTACGAGGTTGAAAATATCGGGGTTCATATTTTTCATACGATGACCTAGGGGAAAATATTACTTTGGCATGGTGAGGTGACGTCGTGAGCAATGCAAGGAGGCCACGTCTCCTCTATAACGTTGCGTTCTAAATGAGGCCATTGTGGGTAACCAGCCCATGTGTGAAAGGTGAGTTTGGTAATAGATAGGCACACTCGTGGTTAAATATCTGTATATCAGTCGCTTCCGTTCGGGGAATACCAACATTCCAAATAGTGTCGTAAACATAGTTTCACATTAATTAGAAACAGCCTTAACAATAATAAACGTATTGCATCCTGCATACGTCAACTTTCAGGGTGTATTGCACTCTGTAGACAGGTGGATGTGGATGGAGTGCTAGAGGGTCAAAACAAAGTTTCGTAAAAGTCATCTTTGGCACCCCAGGAAGGGTAATCCCGTGAAAGGGTCATAGTGGACACATCATGGTTTGCAAAAACGTAAAAAGGTAAATAGGAGCTACATGTTCTAAAACCAGCAGAAATGATAGAGGAGGGTTCCTGATGGAGTGCTAGAGGGTCAAAACACAGTTTTATGAAAGTCAACTTTGGCACCCCAGGAAGGGTAATCCCGTGAAAGGGTAATAGAGGATACATTCTGGTTTGCAAATAGGCAAAAAGTTAAATCGGAGCAACAGCTCATAAAACCAGCTCAAATGATAGAGGAGGGTTCCTGATGGAGTGCTAGAGGGTCAAAACACAGTTTCGTGAAAGTCAACTTTGGCACCCCAGGAAGGGTAATCCCGTGAAAGGGTAATAGAGGACACATTCTGGTTTGCAAATCGGTAAAAATTTGAAACGGAGCTACAGCTCTTAAAACCAGCTCAAATGATACAGGAGGAGTCCTGATGAAGTGTTGGAGGGTCAAAACACAGTTTCGTGAAAGTCAACTTTTGCACCCCAGGAAGGGTAATCCCGTGAAAGGGTAATAGAGGATGCATTCTGGTTTGCAATTAAGCAAAAAGGTGAATCGGAGCTACATCTCTTAAAACCAGATCAAATGATAGAGGAGGGTTCCTGATGGAGTGCTGGAGGGTCAAAACACAGTTTCGTGAAAGTCAACTTTGGCACCCCAGGAAGGGTAATCGAGTGAAGCGTTGATAGAGGATACATTCTGGTTTGCAAATAA
Source organism: Haliotis asinina (assembly GCF_037392515.1). Lineage (NCBI taxonomy): Eukaryota > Metazoa > Mollusca > Gastropoda > Lepetellida > Haliotidae > Haliotis > Haliotis asinina. The sequence goes on from NC_090291.1 coordinate 24,812,662, forward strand.
GCAAAAAGGTGAGTCGTAGCTACAGCTCCTAAAACCAGCTCAAATGATAGAGGAGGGTTCCTGATGGACTTCTAGAGGGTCAAAACACAGTTTCGTGAAAGTCAACTTTGGCACCCCAGGAGGGGTAATCAAGTGAAACGGTAATAGAGGATACATTCCGGTTTGCAAATAGGTAAAAAGGTGAATCGGAGCTACATCTCTTAAAACCAGCTCAAATGATAGAGGAGGAGTCCTGATGAAGTGCTGAAAGGTCAAAACACAGTTTCGTGAAAGTCAACTTTGGCAGCCCAGAAAGGGTAATCCAGTGAAGCGGTAATAGAGGATACATTCCGGTTTGCAAATAGGCAAAAAGGTGAATCGGAGCTACATCCCTTAAAACCAGCTCAAATGATAGAGGAGGGTTCCTGATGGAGTGCTGGAGGGCCAAAACACAGTTTCGCGAAAGTCAACTTTGGCATCCCAGGAAGGGTAATCACGTGAAAGGGTAATAGAGGACACATTCTGGTTTGCAAATAAGGAAAAAGGTGAATCGGAGCTACAGCTCTTAAAACCAGCATAAATGATAGAGGAGGGTTCCTGATTGAGTGTTGGAACGTGAAATCACAGTTTCGTGAAAGTCAACTTTGGCACCCCACGAAGGGTAATCCCGTGAAAGGGTAATAGAGGATACATTCTGGTTTACAATTAAGCAAAAAGGTGAATCGGAGCTACATCTCTTAAAACCAGCTCAAATGATAGAGGAGGGTTCCTGATGAAGTGCTGGAGGGTCAAAACACAGTTTCGTGAAAGTCAACTTTGGCACCCAACGAAGGGCAATCCAGTGAAAGGGTAATAGAGGATACATTCTGGTTTGCAATTAAGTGAAAAAGGTGAATCGGAGCTACATCTCTTAAAACCAGCTCAAATGATAGAGGAGGGTTCCTGATGGACTTCTAGAGGGTCAAAACACAGTTTCGTGAAAGTCAACTTTGGCACCCCAGGAAGGGTAATCCCGTGAAAGGGTAATAGAGGATACATTCTGGTTTCCAAATAGGTAAAAATTTGAACCGGAGCTACAGCTCTTAAAACCAGCTCAAATGATAGAGGAGGGTTCCTGATGGAGTTCTAGAGGGTCAAAACACAGTTTCGTGAAAGTCAACTTTGGCACACCAGGAAGGGTAATCCCGTGAAAGGGTCACAGGGGATACATTCTGGTTTGCAACTAGGGAAAAAGGTGAATCGGAGCTACATCTCTTAAAACCAGATCAAATGATAGAGGAGGGTTCCTGATGGAGTGCCGGAGGGTCAAAACACAGTTTCGTGAAAGTCAACTTTGGCACCCCAGGAAGGGTAATCCCGTGAAACGGTAATAGAGGATACATTCCGGTTTCCAAATAGGCAAAAAGGTGAATCGGAGCTACATCTCTTAAAACCAGCTCAAATGATAGAGGAGGGTTCCTGATGGAGTGCTGGAGGGTCAAAACACAGTTTCGTGAAAGTCAACTTTGGCACCCCAGGAAGGGCAATCCCGTGAAAGGGTCACAGGGGATACATTTTGGTTTGCAAATAGGGAAAAATGTGAATCGGAGCTACATCTTTTAAAACCAGCTCAAATGATAGAGGAGGGTTCCTGATGGAGTGCTGGAGGGTCAAAACACAGTTTCGTGAAAGTCAACTTTGGCACCCCAGGAAGGGTAATCCCGTGAAAGGGTAATAGTGGATACATCATGGTTTGGAAATAGGTAAAAATGTGATTCGGAGCTACATCTCTTAAAACCAGCTCAAATGATAGAGGAGGGTTCCTGATGGAGTGCTGGAGGGTCAAAACACAGTTTCGTGAAAGTCAACTTTGGCACCCCACGAAGGGTAATCCAGTGAAAGGGTAATAGAGGATACATTCTGGTTTGCATTTAAGTAAAAAAGGTGAATCGGAGCTACATCTCTTAAAACCAGCTCAAATGATAGAGGAGGGTTTCTGATGGAGTGCTAGAGGCTCAAAACACAGTTTCGTGAAAATCAACTTTGCCACCCCAGGAAGGGTAATCCCGTGAAAGGGTAATAGTGGATACATCATGGTTTGGAAATAGGTAAAAATGTGATTCGGAGCTACATCTCTTAAAACCAGCTCAAATGATAGAGGAGGGTTCCTGATGGACTGCTGGAGGGTCAAAACACAGTTTCGTGAAAGTCAGCTTTGGCACCCCACGAAGGGTAATCCCGTGAAAGGGTAATAGAGGATACATTCTGGTTTGCATTTAAGTAAAAAAGGTGAATCGGAGCTACATCTCTTAAAACCAGCTCAAATGATAGAGGAGGGTTTCTGATGGAGTGCTAGAGGCTCAAAACACAGTTTCGTGAAAATCAACTTTGCCACCCCAGGAAGGGTAATCCCGTGAAAGGGTAATAGTGGATACATCATGGTTTGGAAATAGGTAAAAATGTGAATCGTAGCTACAGCTCTTAAAACCAGCTCAAATGATAGAGGAGGGTTTCTGATGGAGTGCTAGAGGCTCAAAACACAGTTTCGTGAAAGTCCACTTTGCCACCCCAGGAAGGGTAATCCCGTGAAAGGGTAATAGTGGATACATCATGGTTTGGAAATAGGTAAAAATGTGAATCGGAGCTACAGCTCTTAAAACCAGCTCAAATGATAGAGGAGGGTTCCTGGTGGAGTGCTAGAGGGCCAAAACACAGTTTCGTGAAAGTCAACTTTGGCACCCCAAGAAGGGTAATCCCGTGAAAGTTTAATAGAGGATACATTCTGGTTTGCAAATAGGTAAAAAGGTGAATCGGAGCTACATCTCTTAAAACCAGCTCAAATGATAGAGGAGGGTTCCTGATGGAGTGCTGGAGGGTCAAAACACAGTTTCGTGAAAGTCAACTTTGGCACCCCAGGAAGGGCAATCCCGTGAAAGGGTCACAGGGGATACATTCTGGTTTGCAAATAGGGAAAAAGGTGAATCGGAGCTACATCTCTTAAAACCAGATCAAATGATAGAGGAGGGTTCCTGATGGAGTGCTGGAGGGTCAAAACACAGTTTCGTGAAAGTCAACTTTGGCACCCCAGGAAGGGTAATCCCGTGAAACGGTAATAGAGGATACATTCCGGTTTCCAAATAGGCAAAAAGGTGAATCGGAGCTACATCTCTTAAAACCAGCTCAAATGATAGAGGAGGGTTCCTGATGGAGTGCTGGAGGGTCAAAACACAGTTTCGTGAAAGTCAACTTTGGCACCCCAGGAAGGGCAATCCCGTGAAAGGGTCACAGGGGATACATTTTGGTTTCCAAATAGGGAAAAATGTGAATCGGAGCTACAGCTTTTAAAACCAGCTCAAATGATAGAGGAGGGTTCCTGATGGAGTGCTGGAGGGTCAAAACACAGTTTCGTGAAAGTCAACTTTGGCACCCCAGGAAGGGTAATCCCGTGAAAGGGTAATAGTGGATACATCATGGTTTGGAAATAGGTAAAAATGTGATTCGGAGCTACATCTCTTAAAACCAGCTCAAATGATAGAGGAGGGTTCCTGATGGACTGCTGGAGGGTCAAAACACAGTTTCGTGAAAGTCAACTTTGGCACCCCACGAAGGGTAATCCAGTGAAAGGGTAATAGAGGATACATTCTGGTTTGCATTTAAGTAAAAAAGGTGAATCGGAGCTACATCTCTTAAAACCAGCTCAAATGATAGAGGAGGGTTTCTGATGGAGTGCTAGAGGCTCAAAACACAGTTTCGTGAAAATCAACTTTGCCACCCCAGGAAGGGTAATCCCGTGAAAGGGTAATAGTGGATAGATCATGGTTTGGAAATAGGTAAAAATGTGAATCGGAGCTACATCTCTTAAAACCAGCTCAAATGATAGAGGAGGGTTTCTGATGGAGTGCTAGAGGCTCAAAACACAGTTTCGTGAAAGTCCACTTTGCCACCCCAGGAAGGGTAATCCCGTGAAAGGGTAATAGTGGATACATCATGGTTTGGAAATAGGTAAAAATGTGAATCGGAGCTACAGCTCTTAAAACCAGCTCAAATGATAGAGGAGGGTTCCTGGTGGAGTGCTAGAGGGCCAAAACACAGTTTCGTGAAAGTCAACTTTGGCACCCCAGGAAGGGTAATCCAGTGACGCGGTAATAGAGGATACATTCTGGTTTGGAAATAGGCAAAAAGGTGAATCGGAGCTACAGCTCTTAAAACCAGCTGAAATGATAGAGGAGGGTTCCTGATGAAGTGCTGGAGGGTGAAAACACAGTTTCGTGAAAATCAACTTTGGCACCTCAGGAAGGGTAATCCAGTGAAAGGGTAATAGAGGATACATTCTGGTTTGCAATTAAGTAGAAAAGGTGAATCGGAGCTACATCTCTTAAAACCAGCTCAAATGATAGAGGAGGGTTCCTGATGGAGTGCTGGAGGGTCAAAACACAGTTTCGTGAAAGTCAACTTTGGCACCCCAAGAAGGGTAATCCCGTGAAAGGGTAATAGAGGATACATTCTGGTTTGCAAATAGGTAAAAAGGTGAATCGGAGCTACATCTCTTAAAACCAGCTCAAATGATAGAGGAGGGTTCCTGATGGAGTGCTGGAGGGTCAAAACACAGTTTCGTGAAAGTCAACTTTGGCACCCCAGGAAGGGCAATCCCGTGAAAGGGTCACAGGGGATACATTCTGGTTTGCAAATAGGGAAAAATGTGAGTCGGAGCTACAGCTTTTAAAACCAGCTCAAATGATAGAGGAGGGTTCCTGATGGAGTGCTGGAGCGTCAAAACACAGTTTCGTGAAAGTCAACTTTGGCACCCCAGGAAGGGTAATCCAGGGAAACGGTAATAGAGAATACATTCCGGTTTGCAAAGAGGTAAAAAGGTTAATCGCAGCTACATCTCTTAAAACCAGCTCAAATCATAGAGAAGGGTTCCTGATGAAGTGCTGGAGGGACAAAACACAGTTTCGTGAAAGTCAACTTTGGCACCCCAGGAAGGATAATCCCGTGAAAGGGTAATAGAGGATACATTCTGGTTTCCAATTAAGCAAAAAGATGAATCGGAGCTACATCTCTTAAAACCACCTCAAATGATAGAGGAGGGTTCCTGATGGATTTCTAGAGGGTCAAAACACAGTTTCGTGAAAGTCAACTTTGGCACCTCAGGAAGGGTAATCCAGTGAAAGGTTAATAGAGGATACATTCTGGTTTCCAAATAGGGAAAAAGGTGAATCGGAGCTACATCTCTTAAAACCAGCTCAAATGATAGAGGAGGGTTCCTGATGAAGTGCTGGAAGGTCAAAACAAAGTTTCGTGAAAGTCAACTTTGGCACCCCAGGAAGGGTAATCCCGTGAAAGGGTAATAGAGGATACATTCTGGTTTGCAAATAACTACAAAAGGTGAATCGGAGCTACATCTCTTAAAACCAGCTCAAATGATAGAGGAGGGTTCCTGATGGACTTCTAAAGGGTCAAAACACAGTTTCGTGAAAGTCAACTTTGCCACCCCAGGAAGGGTAATCCCGTGAAAGGTTGACAGAGGATACATTCTGGTTTGCAATTAAGTAAAAAATGTGAATCGAAACTACATCTCTTAAAACCAGCTCAAATGATAGAGGAGGGTTTCTGATGGAGTTCTAGAGGGTCAAAACACAGTTTCGTGAGAGTCAACTTTGGCACCCCAGGAAGGGTAGTCCCGTGAAACGGTAATAGAGGATACATTCCGGTTTGCAAATAGGCAAAAAGGTGAATCGGAGCTACATCTCTTAAAACCAGCTCAAATGATAGAGGAGGGTTCCTGATGGAGTGCTGGAGGGTCAAAACACAGTTTCGTGAAAGTCAAGTTTGGCACCCGAGGAAATGTAATCCCGTGAAAGGGTAATAGAGGATACATTCTGGTTGCAAATAAGTAGAAATGTGAATCGGAGCTACATCTCTTAAAACCAGCTCAAATAATAGAGGAGGGTTCCTGATGGAGTGCTGGAGGGTCAAAACACAGTTTCGTGAAGGTCAACTTTGGCACCCCAGGAAGGGCAATCCCGTGGAAGGGTCACAGGGGATACATTGTGGTTTGCAAATAGGCAAAAAGGTGAATCGGAGCTACATCTCTTAAAACCAGCTCAAATGGTAGAGGAGGGTTCCTGATGGAGTGCTGGAGGGTCAAAACACCGTTTGGTGAAAGTCAACTTTGGCACCCCAGGAAGGGTAATCCCGTGAAAGGGTAATAAAGGATACATTCTGGTTTGCAATTAAGTAAAAAATGTGAATCGGAGCTACATCTCTTAAAACCAGCTCAAATGATAGAGGAGGGTTCCTGATGGAGTTCTAGAGGCTCAAAACACAGTTTCGTGAAAGTCAACTTTGGCACCCCAGGAAGGGTAATCCCGTGGAAGGGTAATAGAGGATACATTCTGGTTTGCAATTAAGCAAAAAGGTGAATCGGAGCTACATCTCTTAAAACCAGCTCAAATGATAGAGGAGGGTTCCTGATGGAGTGCTGGAGGGTCAAAACACAGTTTCGTGAAAGTCAACTTTGGTACCCCAGGAAGGGTAATCCCGTGAAAGGGTAATAGTGGATACATCATGGTTTGGAAAGAGGTAAAAATGTGAATCGGAGCTACAGCTCTTAAAACCAGCTCAAATGATAGAGGAGGGTTCCTGATGGAGTGCTGGAGGGTCAAAACACAGTTTCGTGAAAGTCAACTTTGGCACCCCAGGAAGGGTAATCCCGTGAAAGGTTAATAGAGGATACATTCTGGTTTGCATTTAAGTAAAAAAGGTGAATCGGAGCTACATCTCTTAAAACCAGCTCAAATGATAGAGGAGGGTTCCTGATGGAGTGCTGGAGGGTCAAAACAGAGTTTCATGAAAGTCAACTTTGGCACCCCAGGAAGGGTAATCCCGTGAAAGGGTAATAGAGGATACATTCTGGTTTGCAATTAAGCAAAAAGGTGAATCGGAGCTACAGCTCTTAAAACCAGCTCAAATGATAAACGAGGGTTTATGATGGAGTTCTAGAGGCTCAAAACACAGTTTCGTGAAAGTCAACTTTGGCACCCCAGGAAGGGTAATCCCGTAAAAGGGTAATAGAGGATACATTCTGGTTTGCAAAGAGGTAAAAAGGTGAATCGGAGCTACATCTCTTAAAACCAGCTCAAATGATAGAGGAGGGTTCCTGATGAAGTGCTGGAGGGTCAAAACACAGTTTCGTGAAAGTCAACTTTGGCACCCCAGGAAGGATAATCCCGTGAAAGGGTAATAGAGGATACATTCTGGTTTGCAATTAAGCAAAAAGGTGAATCGGAGCTACATCTCTTAAAACCAGCTCAAATGATAGAGGAGGGTTCCTGATGAAGTGCTGGAGGGTCAAAACAAAGTTTCGTGAAAGTCAACTTTGGCACCCCAGGAAGGGTAATCCCGTGAAAGGGTAATAGAGGATACATTCTGGTTTGCAAATAACTACAAAAGGTGAATCGGAGCTACATCTCTTAAAACCAGCTCAAATGATAGAGGAGGGTTCCTGATGGACTTCTAAAGGGTCAAAACACAGTTTCGTGAAAGTCAACTTTGCCACCCCAGGAAGGGTAATCCCGTGAAAGGTTGATAGAGGATACATTCTGGTTTGCAATTAAGTAAAAAATGTGAATCGAAACTACATCTCTTAAAACCAGCTCAAATGATAGAGGAGGGTTTCTGATGGAGTTCTAGAGGGTCAAAACACAGTTTCGTGAGAGTCAACTTTGGCACCCCAGGAAGGGTAGTCCCGTGAAACGGTAATAGAGGATACATTCCGGTTTGCAAATAGGCAAAAAGGTGAATCGGAGCTACATCTCTTAAAACCAGCTCAAATGATAGAGGAGGGTTCCTGATGGAGTGCTGGAGGGTCAAAACACAGTTTCGTGAAAGTCAAGTTTGGCACCCGAGGAAATGTAATCCCGTGAAAGGGTAATAGAGGATACATTCTGGTTGCAAATAAGTAGAAATGTGAATCGGAGCTACATCTCTTAAAACCAGCTCAAATAATAGAGGAGGGTTCCTGATGGAGTGCTGGAGGGTCAAAACACAGTTTCGTGAAGGTCAACTTTGGCACCCCAGGAAGGGCAATCCCGTGGAAGGGTCACAGGGGATACATTGTGGTTTGCAAATAGGCAAAAAGGTGAATCGGAGCTACATCTCTTAAAACCAGCTCAAATGGTAGAGGAGGGTTCCTGATGGAGTGCTGGAGGGTCAAAACACCGTTTGGTGAAAGTCAACTTTGGCACCCCAGGAAGGGTAATCCCGTGAAAGGGTAATAAAGGATACATTCTGGTTTGCAATTAAGTAAAAAATGTGAATCGGAGCTACATCTCTTAAAACCAGCTCAAATGATAGAGGAGGGTTCCTGATGGAGTTCTAGAGGCTCTAAACACAGTTTCGTGAAAGTCAACTTTGGCACCCCAGGAAGGGTAATCCCGTGGAAGGGTAATAGAGGATACATTCTGGTTTGCAATTAAGCAAAAAGGTGAATCGGAGCTACATCTCTTAAAACCAGCTCAAATGATAGAGGAGGGTTCCTGATGGAGTGCTGGAGGGTCAAAACACAGTTTCGTGAAAGTCAACTTTGGTACCCCAGGAAGGGTAATCCCGTGAAAGGGTAATAGTGGATACATCATGGTTTGGAAAGAGGTAAAAATGTGAATCGGAGCTACAGCTCTTAAAACCAGCTCAAATGATAGAGGAGGGTTCCTGATGGAGTGCTGGAGGGTCAAAACACAGTTTCGTGAAAGTCAACTTTGGCACCCCAGGAAGGGTAATCCCGTGAAAGGTTAATAGAGGATACATTCTGGTTTGCATTTAAGTAAAAAAGGTGAATCGGAGCTACATCTCTTAAAACCAGCTCAAATGATAGAGGAGGGTTCCTGATGGAGTGCTGGAGGGTCAAAACAGAGTTTCATGAAAGTCAACTTTGGCACCCCAGGAAGGGTAATCCCGTGAAAGGGTAATAGAGGATACATTCTGGTTTGCAATTAAGCAAAAAGGTGAATCAGAGCTACAGCTCTTAAAACCAGCTCAAATGATAAACGAGGGTTTATGATGGAGTTCTAGAGGCTCAAAACACAGTTTCGTGAAAGTCAACTTTGGCACCCCAGGAAGGGTAATCCCGTAAAAGGGTAATAGAGGATACATTCTGGTTTGCAAAGAGGGAAAAAGGTGAATCGGAGCTACATCTCTTAAAACCAGCTCAAATGATAGAGGAGGGTTCCTGATGGAGTGCTGGAGGGTCAAAACACAGTTTCGTGAAAGTCAACTTTGGCACCCCAAGAAGAGTAATCCCGTGAAAGGGTAATAGAGGATACATTCTGGTTTGCAAATAGGTAAAAAGGTGAATCGGAGCTACATCTCTTAAAACCAGCTCAAATGATAGAGGAGGGTTCCTGATGGAGTGCTGGAGGGTCAAAACACAGTTTCGTGAAAGTCAACTTTGGCACCCCAGGAAGGGCAATCCCGTGAAAGGGTCACAGAGGATACATTCTGGTTTGCAAATAGGTAAAAAGGTGAATCGGAGCTACATCTCTTAAAACCAGCTCAAATGATAGAGGAGGGTTCCTGATGGAGTGCTGGAGGGTCAAAACACAGTTTCGTGAAAGTCAACTTTGGCACCCCAAGAAGAGTAATCCCGTGAAAGGGTAATAGAGGATACATTCTGGTTTGCAAATAGGTAAAAAGGTGAATCGGAGCTACATCTCTTAAAACCAGCTCAAATGATAGAGGAGGGTTCCTGATGGAGTGCTGGAGGGTCAAAACACAGTTTCGTGAAAGTCAACTTTGGCACCCCAGGAAGGGCAATCCCGTGAAAGGGTCACAGAGGATACATTCTGGTTTGCAAATAGGTAAAAAGGTGAATCGGAGCTACATCTCTTAAAACCAGCTCAAATGATAGAGGAGGGTTCCTGATGGAGTGCTAGAGGGTCAAAACACAGTTTCGTGAAAGTCAACTTTGGCACCCCAGGAAGGGTAATCCAGTGAAACGGTAATAGAGAATACATTCCGGTTTGCAAAGAGGTAAAAAGGTTAATCGGAGCTACATCTCTTAAAACCAGCTCAAATCATAGAGAAGGGTTCCTGATGAAGTGCTGGAGGGACAAAACACAGTTTCGTGAAAGTCAACTTTGGCACCCCAGGAAGGATAATCCCGTGAAAGGGTAATAGAGGATACATTCTGGTTTGCAATTAAGCAAAAAGGTGAATCGGAGCTACATCTCTTAAAACCAGCTCAAATGATAGAGGAGGGTTCCTGATGAAGTGCTGGAAGGTCAAAACAAAGTTTCGTGAAAGTCAACTTTGGCACCCCAGGAAGGGTAATCCCGTGAAAGGGTAATAGAGGATACATTCTGGTTTGCAAATAACTACAAAAGGTGAATCGGAGCTACATCTCTTAAAACCAGCTCAAATGATAGAGGAGGGTTCCTGATGGACTTCTAAAGGGTCAAAACACAGTTTCGTGAAAGTCAACTTTGGCACCCCAGGAAGGGTAGTCCCGTGAAAGGTTGATAGAGGATACATTCTGGTTTGCAATTAAGTAAAAAATGTGAATCGAAACTACATCTCTTAAAACCAGCTCAAATGATAGAGGAGGGTTCCTGATGGAGTTCTAGAGGGTCAAAACACAGTTTCGTGAGAGTCAACTTTGGCACCCCAGGAAGGGTAGTCCCGTGAAACGGTAATAGAGGATACATTCCGGTTTGCAAATAGGCAAAAAGGTGAATCGGAGCTACATCTCTTAAAACCAGCTCAAATGATAGAGGAGGGTTCCTGATGGAGTGCTGGAGGGTCAAAACACAGTTTCGTGAAAGTCAAGTTTGGCACCCGAGGAAATGTAATCCCGTGAAAGGGTAATAGAGGATACATTCTGGTTGCAAATAAGTAGAAATGTGAATCGGAGCTACATCTCTTAAAACCAGCTCAAATAATAGAGGAGGGTTCCTGATGGAGTGCTGGAGGGTCAAAACACAGTTTCGTGAAGGTCAACTTTGGCACCCCAGGAAGGGCAATCCCGTGGAAGGGTCACAGGGGATACATTGTGGTTTGCAAATAGGGAAAAAGGTGAATCGGAGCTGCATCTCTTAAAACCAGCTCAAATGGTAGAGGAGGGTTCCTGATGGAGTGCTAGAGGGTCAAAACACCGTTTGGTGAAAGTCAACTTTGGCACCCCAGGAAGGGTAATCCCGTGAAAGGGTAATAAAGGATACATTCTGGTTTGCAATTAAGTAAAAAATGTGAATCGGAGCTACATCTCTTAAAACCAGCTCAAATGATAGAGGAGGGTTCCTGATGGAGTTCTATAGGCTCAAAACACAGTTTCGTGAAAGTCAACTTTGGCACCCCAGGAAGGGTAATCCCGTGGAACGGTTATAGAGGATACATTCTGGTTTGCAACTAAGCAAAAAGGTGAATCGGAGCTACATCTCTTAAAACCAGCTCAAATGATAGAGGAGGGTTCCTGATGGAGTGCTGGAGGGTCAAAACACAGTTTCGTGAAAGTCAACTTTGGTACCCCAGGAAGGGTAATCCCGTGAAAGGGTAATAGTGGAAACATCATGGTTTGGAAAGAGGTAAAAATGTGAATCGGAGCTACAGCTCTTAAAACCAGCTCAAATGATAGAGGAGGGTTCCTGATGGAGTGCTGGAGGGTCAAAACACAGTTTCGTGAAAGTCAACTTTGGCACCCCAGGAAGGGTAATCCCGTGAAAGGTTAATAGAGGATACATTCTGGTTTGCATTTAAGTAAAAAAGGTGAATCGGAGCTACATCTCTTAAAACCAGCTCAAATGATAGAGGAGGGTTCCTGATGGAGTGCTGGAGGGTCAAAACACAGTTTCGTGAAAGTCAACTTTGGCACCCCAGGAAGGGTAATCCCGTGAAAGGGTAATAGAGGATACATTCTGGTTTGCAAATAAGCAAAAAGGTGAATCGGAGCTACAGCTCTTAAAACCAGCTCAAATGATAAACGAGGGTTTATGATGGAGTTCTAGAGGCTCAAAACACAGTTTCGTGAAAGTCAACTTTGGCACCCCAGGAAGGGTAATCCCGTAAAAGGGTAATAGAGGATACATTCTGGTTTGCAATTAAGCAAAAAGGTGAATCGGAGCTGCATTTCTTAAAACCAGCTCAAATAATAGAGGAGGGTTTCTGATGGAGTGCTGGAGGGTCAAAACACAGTTTCGTGAAAGTCAACTTTGGCACCCCAGGAAGGGTAATCCCGTGAAAGGGTAATAGAGGATACATTCTGGTTTGCAATTAAGCAAAAAGGTGAATCGGAGCTACATCTCTTAAAACCAGCTCAAATGATAGAGGAGGGTTCCTGATGGAGTTCTAGAGGGTCAAAACACAGTTTCGTGAGAGTCAACTTTGGCACCCCAGGAAGGGTAGTCCCGTGAAACGGTAATAGAGGATACATTCCGGTTTGCAAATAGGCAAAAAGGTGAATCGGAGCTACATCTCTTAAAACCAGCTCAAATGATAGAGGAGGGTTCCTGATGGAGTGCTGGAGGGTCAAAACACAGTTTCGTGAAAGTCAACTTTGGCACCCGAGGAAATGTAATCCCGTGAAAGGGTAATAGAGGATACATTCTGGTTGCAAAAAAGTAGAAATGTGAATCGGAGCTACATCTCTTAAAACCAGCTCAAATAATAGAGGAGGGTTCCTGATGGAGTGCTGGAGGGTCAAAACACAGTTTCGTGAAGGTCAACTTTGGCACCCCAGGAAGGGCAATCCCGTGGAAGGGTCACAGGGGATACATTGTGGTTTGCAAATAGGCAAAAAGGTGAATCGGAGCTGCATCTCTTAAAACCAGCTCAAATGGTAGAGGAGGGTTCCTGATGGAGTGCTAGAGGGTCAAAACACCGTTTGGTGAAAGTCAACTTTGGCACCCCAGGAAGGGTAATCCCGTGAAAGGGTAATAAAGGATACATTCTGGTTTGCAATTAAGTAAAAAATGTGAATCGGAGCTACATCTCTTAAAACCAGCTCAAATGATAGAGGAGGGTTCCTGATGGAGTTCTATAGGCTCAAAACACAGTTTCGTGAAAGTCAACTTTGGCACCCCAGGAAGGGTAATCCCGTGGAAGGGTAATAGAGGATACATTCTGGTTTGCAACTAAGCAAAAAGGTGAATCGGAGCTACATCTCTTAAAACCAGCTCAAATGATAGAGGAGGGTTCCTGATGGAGTGCTGGAGGGTCAAAACACAGTTTCGTGAAAGTCAACTTTGGTACCCCAGGAAGGGTAATCCCGTGAAAGGGTAATAGTGGATACATCATGGTTTGGAAAGAGGTAAAAATGTGAATCGGAGCTACAGCTCTTAAAACCAGCTCAAATGATAGAGGAGGGTTCCTGATGGAGTGCTGGAGGGTCAAAACACAGTTTCGTGAAAGTCAACTTTGGCACCCCAGAAAGGGTAATCCCGTGAAAGGGTAATAGAGGATACATTCTGGTTTGCATTTAAGTAAAAAAGGTGAATCGGAGCTACATCTCTTAAAACCAGCTCAAATGATAGAGGAGGGTTCCTGATGGAGTGCTGGAGGGTCAAAACACAGTTTCGTGAAAGTCAACTTTGGCACCCCAGGAAGGGTAATCCCGTGAAAGGGTAATAGAGGATACATTCTGGTTTGCAATTAAGCAAAAAGGTGAATCGGAGCTACAGCTCTTAAAACCAGCTCAAATGATAAACGAGGGTTTATGATGGAGTTCTAGAGGCTCAAAACACAGTTTCGTGAAAGTCAACTTTGGCACCCCAGGAAGGGTAATCCCGTAAAAGGGTAATAGAGGATACATTCTGGCTTGCAATTAAGCAAAAAGGTGAATCGGAGCTGCATTTCTTAAAACCAGCTCAAATAATAGAGGAGGGTTTCTGATGGAGTGCTGGAGGGTCAAAACACAGTTTCGTGAAAGTCAACTTTGGCACCCCAGGAAGGGTAATCCCGTGAAAGGGTAATAGAGGATACATTCTGGTTTGCAATTAAGCAAAAAGGTGAATCGGAGCTACATCTCTTAAAACCAGCTCAAATGATAGAGAAGGGTTTCTGATGGAGTGCTGGAGGGTCAAAACACAGTTTCGTGAAAGTCAGCTTTGGCACCCCAGGAAGGGGAATCCCGTGAAAGGGTAATAGTGGATACATCATGGTTTGGAAATAGGTAAAAATGTGATTCGGAGCTACATCTCTTAAAACCAGCTCAAATGATAGAGGAGGGTTCCTGATGGACTGCTGGAGGGTCAAAACACAGTTTCGTGAAAGTCAGCTTTGGCACCCCACGAAGGGTAATCCAGTGAAAGGGTAATAGAGGATACATTCTGGTTTGCATTTAAGTAAAAAAGGTGAATCGGAGCTACATCTCTTAAAACCAGCTCAAATCATAGAGAAGGGTTCCTGATGAAGTGCTGGAGGGACAAAACACAGTTTCGTGAAAGTCAACTTTGGCACCCCAGGAAGGGTAATCCCGTGAAAGGGTAATAGAGGATACATTCTGGTTTGCAACTAAGCAAAAAGGTGAATCGGAGCTACATCTCTTAAAACCAGCTCAAATGATAGAGGAGGGTTCCTGATGAAGTGCTGGAAGGTCAAAACAAAGTTTCGTGAAAATCAACTTTGGCACCCCAGGAAGGGTAATCCCGTGAAAGGGTAATAGAGGATACATTCTGGTTTGCAAATAACTACAAAAGGTGAATCGGAGCTACATCTCTTAAAACCAGCTCAAATGATAGAGGAGGGTTCCTGATGGACTTCTAAAGGGTCAAAACACAGTTTCGTGAAAGTCAACTTTGGCACCCCAGGAAGGGTAATCCCGTGAAAGGTTGATAGAGGATACATTCTGGTTTGCAATTAAGTAAAAAATGTGAATCGGAGCTACATCTCTTAAAACCAGCTCAAATGATAGAGGAGGGTTCCTGATGGAGTTCTAGAGGGTCAAAACACAGTTTCGTGAGAGTCAACTTTGGCACCCCAGGAAGGGTAGTCCAGGGAAACGGTAATAGAGGATACATTCCGGTTTGCAAATAGGCAAAAAGGTGAATCGGAGCTACATCTCTTAAAACCAGCTCAAATGATAGAGGAGGGTTCCTGATGGAGTGCTGGAGGGTCAAAACACAGTTTCGTGAAAGTCAAGTTTGGCACCCGAGGAAATGTAATCCCGTGAAAGGGTAATAGAGGATACATTCTGGTTGCAAATAAGTAGAAATGTGAATCGGAGCTACATCTCTTAAAACCAGCTCAAATAATAGAGGAGGGTTCCTGATGGAGTGCTGGAGGGTCAAAACACAGTTTCGTGAAGGTCAACTTTGGCACCCCAGGAAGGGCAATCCCGTGGAAGGGTCACAGGGGATACATTGTGGTTTGCAAATAGGCAAAAAGGTGAATCGGAGCTGCATCTCTTAAAACCAGCTCAAATGGTAGAGGAGGGTTCCTGATGGAGTGCTAGAGGGTCAAAACACCGTTTGGTGAAAGTCAACTTTGGCACCCCAGGAAGGGTAATCCCGTGAAAGGGTAATAAAGGATACATTCTGGTTTGCAATTAAGTAAAAAATGTGAATCGGAGCTACATCTCTTAAAACCAGCTCAAATGATAGAGGAGGGTTCCTGATGGAGTTCTATAGGCTCAAAACACAGTTTCGTGAAAGTCAACTTTGGCACCCCAGGAAGGGTAATCCCGTGGAAGGGTAATAGAGGATACATTCTGGTTTGCAACTAAGCAAAAAGGTGAATCGGAGCTACATCTCTTAAAACCAGCTCAAATGATAGAGGAGGGTTCCTGATGGAGTGCTGGAGGGTCAAAACACAGTTTCGTGAAAGTCAACTTTGGCACCCCAGGAAGGGTAATCCCGTGAAAGGGTAATAGTGGATACATCATGGTTTGGAAAGAGGTAAAAATGTGAATCGGAGCTACATCTCTTAAAACCAGCTCAAATGATAGAGGAGGGTTCCTGATGGAGTGCTGGAGGGTCAAAACACAGTTTCGTGAAAGTCAACTTTGGCACCCCAGGAAGGGTAATCCCGTGAAAGGTTAATAGAGGATACATTCTGGTTTGCATTTAAGTAAAAAAGGTGAATCGGAGCTACATCTCTTAAAACCAGCTCAAATGATAGAGGAGGGTTCCTGATGGAGTGCTGGAGGGTCAAAACACAGTTTCGTGAAAGTCAACTTTGGCACCCCAGGAAGGGTAATCCCGTGAAAGGGTAATAGAGGATACATTCTGGTTTGCAAATAAGCAAAAAGGTGAATCGGAGCTACAGCTCTTAAAACCAGCTCAAATGATAAACGAGGGTTTATGATGGAGTTCTAGAGGCTCAAAACACAGTTTCGTGAAAGTCAACTTTGGCACCCCAGGAAGGGTAATCCCGTAAAAGGGTAATAGAGGATACATTCTGGTTTGCAATTAAGCAAAAAGGTGAATCGGAGCTGCATTTCTTAAAACCAGCTCAAATAATAGAGGAGGGTTTCTGATGGAGTGCTGGAGGGTCAAAACACAGTTTCGTGAAAGTCAACTTTGGCACCCCAGGAAGGGTAATCCCGTGAAAGGGTAATAGAGGATACATTCTGGTTTGCAATTAAGCAAAAAGGTGAATCGGAGCTACATCTCTTAAAACCAGCTCAAATGATAGAGGAGGGTTCCTGATGGAGTTCTAGAGGGTCAAAACACAGTTTCGTGAGAGTCAACTTTGGCACCCCAGGAAGGGTAGTCCCGTGAAACGGTAATAGAGGATACATTCCGGTTTGCAAATAGGCAAAAAGGTGAATCGGAGCTACATCTCTTAAAACCAGCTCAAATGATAGAGGAGGGTTCCTGATGGAGTGCTGGAGGGTCAAAACACAGTTTCGTGAAAGTCAAGTTTGGCACCCGAGGAAATGTAATCCCGTGAAAGGGTAATAGAGGATACATTCTGGTTGCAAATAAGTAGAAATGTGAATCGGAGCTACATCTCTTAAAACCAGCTCAAATAATAGAGGAGGGTTCCTGATGGAGTGCTGGAGGGTCAAAACACAGTTTCGTGAAGGTCAACTTTGGCACCCCAGGAAGGGCAATCCCGTGGAAGGGTCACAGGGGATACATTGTGGTTTGCAAATAGGGAAAAAGGTGAATCGGAGCTGCATCTCTTAAAACCAGCTCAAATGGTAGAGGAGGGTTCCTGATGGAGTGCTAGAGGGTCAAAACACCGTTTGGTGAAAGTCAACTTTGGCACCCCAGGAAGGGTAATCCCGTGAAAGGGTAATAAAGGATACATTCTGGTTTGCAATTAAGTAAAAAATGTGAATCGGAGCTACATCTCTTAAAACCAGCTCAAATGATAGAGGAGGGTTCCTGATGGAGTTCTATAGGCTCAAAACACAGTTTCGTGAAAGTCAACTTTGGCACCCCAGGAAGGGTAATCCCGTGGAAGGGTAATAGAGGATACATTCTGGTTTGCAACTAAGCAAAAAGGTGAATCGGAGCTACATCTCTTAAAACCAGCTCAAATGATAGAGGAGGGTTCC
The DNA here is from genome assembly GCF_037392515.1 of Haliotis asinina. Classification (NCBI taxonomy): domain Eukaryota; kingdom Metazoa; phylum Mollusca; class Gastropoda; order Lepetellida; family Haliotidae; genus Haliotis; species Haliotis asinina. Next base: position 24,830,114 of record NC_090291.1, read on the forward strand.
TGATGGAGTGCTGGAGGGTCAAAACACAGTTTCGTGAAAGTCAACTTTGGTACCCCAGGAAGGGTAATCCCGTGAAAGGGTAATAGTGGATACATCATGGTTTGGAAAGAGGTAAAAATGTGAATCGGAGCTACAGCTCTTAAAACCAGCTCAAATGATAGAGGAGGGTTCCTGATGGAGTGCTGGAGGGTCAAAACACAGTTTCGTGAAAGTCAACTTTGGCACCCCAGGAAGGGTAATCCCGTGAAAGGTTAATAGAGGATACATTCTGGTTTGCATTTAAGTAAAAAAGGTGAATCGGAGCTACATCTCTTAAAACCAGCTCAAATGATAGAGGAGGGTTCCTGATGGAGTGCTGGAGGGTCAAAACACAGTTTCGTGAAAGTCAACTTTGGCACCCCAGGAAGGGTAATCCCGTGAAAGGGTAATAGAGGATACATTCTGGTTTGCAATTAAGCAAAAAGGTGAATCGGAGCTACAGCTCTTAAAACCAGCTCAAATGATAAACGAGGGTTTATGATGGAGTTCTAGAGGCTCAAAACACAGTTTCGTGAAAGTCAACTTTGGCACCCCACGAAGGGTAATCCCGTAAAAGGGTAATAGAGGATACATTCTGGTTTGCAAATAAGCAAAAAGGTGAATCGGAGCTGCATTTCTTAAAACCAGCTCAAATAATAGAGGAGGGTTTCTGATGGAGTGCTGGAGGGTCAAAACACAGTTTCGTGAAAGTCAACTTTGGCACCCCAGGAAGGGTAATCCCGTGAAAGGGTAATAGAGGATACATTCTGGTTTGCAATTAAGCAAAAAGGTGAATCGGAGCTACATCTCTTAAAACCAGCTCAAATGATAGAGGAGGGTTCCTGATGGAGTGCTGGAGGGTCAAAACACAGTTTCGTGAAAGTCAAGTTTGGCACCCCAGGAAATGCAATCCCGTGAAAGGGTAATAGAGGATACATTCTGGTTGCAAATAAGTAGAAATGTGAATCGGAGCTACATCTCTTAAAACCAGCTCAAATAATAGAGGAGGGTTCCTGATGGAGTGCTGGAGGGTCAAAACACAGTTTCGTGAAGGTCAACTTTGGCACCCCAGGAAGGGCAATCCCGTGGAAGGGTCACAGGGGATACATTGTGGTTTGCAAATAGGCAAAAAGGTGAATCGGAGCTGCATCTCTTAAAACCAGCTCAAATGGTAGAGGAGGGTTCCTGATGGAGTGCTAGAGGGTCAAAACACCGTTTGGTGAAAGTCAACTTTGGCACCCCAGGAAGGGTAATCCCGTGAAAGGGTAATAAAGGATACATTCTGGTTTGCAATTAAGTAAAAAATGTGAATCGGAGCTACATCTCTTAAAACCAGCTCAAATGATAGAGGAGGGTTCCTGATGGAGTGCTGGAGGGTCAAAACACAGTTTCGTGAAAGTCAACTTTGGTACCCCAGGAAGGGTAATCCCGTGAAAGGGTAATAGTGGATACATCATGGTTTGGAAAGAGGTAAAAATGTGAATCGGAGCTACAGCTCTTAAAACCAGCTCAAATGATAGAGGAGGGTTCCTGATGGAGTGCTGGAGGGTCAAAACACAGTTTCGTGAAAGTCAACTTTGGCACCCCAGGAAGGGTAATCCCGTGAAAGGTTAATAGAGGATACATTCTGGTTTGCATTTAAGTAAAAAAGGTGAATCGGAGCTACATCTCTTAAAACCAGCTCAAATGATAGAGGAGGGTTCCTGATGGAGTGCTGGAGGGTCAAAACACAGTTTCGTGAAAGTCAACTTTGGCACCCCAGGAAGGGTAATCCCGTGAAAGGGTAATAGAGGATACATTCTGGTTTGCAAATAAGCAAAAAGGTGAATCGGAGCTACAGCTCTTAAAACCAGCTCAAATGATAAACGAGGGTTTATGATGGAGTTCTAGAGGCTCAAAACACAGTTTCGTGAAAGTCAACTTTGGCACCCCAGGAAGGGTAATCCCGTAAAAGGGTAATAGAGGATACATTCTGGTTTGCAAATAAGCAAAAAGGTGAATCGGAGCTGCATTTCTTAAAACCAGCTCAAATAATAGAGGAGGGTTCCTGATGGAGTGCTGGAGGGTCAAAACACAGTTTCGTGAAAGTCAAGTTTGGCACCCGAGGAAATGTAATCCCGTGAAAGGGTAATAGAGGATACATTCTGGTTTGCAATTAAGCAAAAAGGTGAATCGGAGCTACATCTCTTAAAACCAGCTCAAATGATAGAGGAGGGTTCCTGATGGAGTTCTAGAGGGTCAAAACACAGTTTCGTGAGAGTCAACTTTGGCACCCCAGGAAGGGTAGTCCCGTGAAACGGTAATAGAGGATACATTCCGGTTTGCAAATAGGCAAAAAGGTGAATCGGAGCTACATCTCTTAAAACCAGCTCAAATGATAGAGGAGGGTTCCTGATGGAGTGCTGGAGGGTCAAAACACAGTTTCGTGAAAGTCAAGTTTGGCACCCGAGGAAATGTAATCCCGTGAAAGGGTAATAGAGGATACATTCTGGTTGCAAATAAGTAGAAATGTGAATCGGAGCTACATCTCTTAAAACCAGCTCAAATAATAGAGGAGGGTTCCTGATGGAGTGCTGGAGGGTCAAAACACAGTTTCGTGAAGGTCAACTTTGGCACCCCAGGAAGGGCAATCCCGTGGAAGGGTCACAGGGGATACATTGTGGTTTGCAAATAGGCAAAAAGGTGAATCGGAGCTGCATCTCTTAAAACCAGCTCAAATGGTAGAGGAGGGTTCCTGATGGAGTGCTAGAGGGTCAAAACACCGTTTGGTGAAAGTCAACTTTGGCACCCCAGGAAGGGTAATCCCGTGAAAGGGTAATAAAGGATACATTCTGGTTTGCAATTAAGTAAAAAATGTGAATCGGAGCTACATCTCTTAAAACCAGCTCAAATGATAGAGGAGGGTTCCTGATGGAGTTATATAGGCTCAAAACACAGTTTCGTGAAAGTCAACTTTGGCACCCCAGGAAGGGTAATCCCGTGGAAGGGTAATAGAGGATACATTCTGGTTTGCAACTAAGCAAAAAGGTGAATCGGAGCTACATCTCTTAAAACCAGCTCAAATGATAGAGGAGGGTTCCTGATGGAGTGCTGGAGGGTCAAAACACAGTTTCGTGAAAGTCAACTTTGGCACCCCAGGAAGGGTAATCCCGTGAAAGGGTAATAGTGGATACATCATGGTTTGGAAAGAGGTAAAAATGTGAATCGGAGCTACAGCTCTTAAAACCAGCTCAAATGATAGAGGAGGGTTCCTGATGGAGTGCTGGAGGGTCAAAACACAGTTTCGTGAAAGTCAACTTTGGCACCCCAGGAAGGGTAATCCCGTGAAAGGTTAATAGAGGATACATTCTGGTTTGCATTTAAGTAAAAAAGGTGAATCGGAGCTACATCTCTTAAAACCAGCTCAAATGATAGAGGAGGGTTCCTGATGGAGTGCTGGAGGGTCAAAACACAGTTTCGTGAAAGTCAACTTTGGCACCCCAGGAAGGGTAATCCCGTGAAAGGGTAATAGAGGATACATTCTGGTTTGCAATTAAGCAAAAAGGTGAATCGGAGCTACAGCTCTTAAAACCAGCTCAAATGATAAACGAGGGTTTATGATGGAGTTCTAGAGGCTCAAAACACAGTTTCGTGAAAGTCAACTTTGGCACCCCAGGAAGGGTAATCCCGTAAAAGGGTAATAGAGGATACATTCTAGTTTGCAATTAAGCAAAAAGGTGAATCGGAGCTGCATTTCTTAAAACCAGCTCAAATAATAGAGGAGGGTTTCTGATGGAGTGCTGGAGGGTCAAAACACAGTTTCGTGAAAGTCAACTTTGGCACCCCAGGAAGGGTAATCCCGTGAAAGGGTAATAGAGGATACATTCTGGTTTGCAATTAAGCAAAAAGGTGAATCGGAGCTACATCTCTTAAAACCAGCTCAAATGATAGAGAAGGGTTTCTGATGGAGTGCTGGAGGGTCAAAACACAGTTTCGTGAAAGTCAACTTTGGCACCCCAGGAAGGGGAATCCCATGAAAGGGTAATAGTGGATACATCATGGTTTGGAAATAGGTAAAAATGTGATTCGGAGCTACATCTCTTAAAACCAGCTCAAATGATAGAGGAGGGTTCCTGATGGACTGCTGGAGGGTCAAAACACAGTTTCGTGAAAGTCAGCTTTGGCACCCCACGAAGGGTAATCCAGTGAAAGGGTAATAGAGGATACATTCTGGTTTGCATTTAAGTAAAAAAGGTGAATCGGAGCTACATCTCTTAAAACCAGCTCAAATGATAGAGGAGAGTTTCTGATGGAGTGCTAGAGGCTCAAAACACAGTTTCGTGAAAATCAACTTTGCCACCCCAGGAAGGGTAATCCCGTGAAAGGGTAATAGTGGATACATCATGGTTTGGAAAGAGGTAAAAATGTGAATCGGAGCTACAGCTCTTAAAACCAGCTCAAATGATAGAGGAGGGTTTCTGATGGAGTGCTAGAGGCTCAAAACACAGTTTCGTGAAAGTCCACTTTGCCACCCCAGGAAGGGTAATCCCGTGAAAGGGTAATAGTGGATACATCATGGTTTGGAAATAGGTAAAAATGTGAATCGGAGCTACAGCTCTTAAAACCAGCTCAAATGATAGAGGAGGGTTCCTGGTGGAGTGCTAGAGGGCCAAAACACAGTTTCGTGAAAGTCAACTTTGGCACCCCAGGAAGGGTAATCCAGTGAAAGGGTAATAGAGGATACATTCTGGTTTGCAATTAAGCAAAAAGGTGAATCGGAGCTACATCTCTTAAAACCAGCTGAAATGATAGAGGAGGGTTCCTGATGAAGTGCTGGAGGGTGAAAACACAGTTTCGTGAAAGTCAACTTTGGCACCTCAGGAAGGGTAATCCAGTGAAAGGGTAATAGAGGATACATTCTGGTTTGCAATTAAGTAAAAAAGGTGAATCGGAGCTACATCTCTCAAAACCAGCTCAAATAATAGAGGAGGGTTCCTGATGGAGTGCTGGAGGGTCAAAACACAGTTTCGTGAAAGTCAACTTTGGCACCCCAAGAAGGGTAATCCCGTGAAAGGGTAATAGAGGAAACATTCTGGTTTGCAAATAGGTAAAAAGGTGAATCGGAGCTACATCTCTTAAAACCAGCTCAAATGATAGAGGAGGGTTCCTGATGGAGTGCTGGAGGGTCAAAACACAGTTTCGTGAAAGTCAACTTTGGCACCCCAGGAAGGGTAATCCCGTGAAAGGGTAATAGAGGATACATTCTGGTTTGCAATTAAGCAAAAAGGTGAATCGGAGCTACAGCTCTTAAAACCAGCTCAAATGATAGACGAGGGTTTATGATGGAGTTCTAGAGGCTCAAAACACAGTTTCGTGAAAGTCAACTTTGGCACCCCAGGAAGGGTAATCCCGTAAAAGGGTAATAGAGGATACATTCTGGTTTGCAATTAAGCAAAAAGGTGAATCGGAGCTGCATTTCTTAAAACCAGCTCAAATAATAGAGGAGGGTTTCTGATGGAGTGCTGGAGGGTCAAAACACAGTTTCGTGAAAGTCAACTTTGGCACCCCAGGAAGGGTAATCCCGTGAAAGGGTAATAGAGGATACATTCTGGTTTGCAATTAAGCAAAAAGGTGAATCGGAGCTACATCTCTTAAAACCAGCTCAAATGATAGAGAAGGGTTTCTGATGGAGTGCTGGAGGGTCAAAACACAGTTTCGTGAAAGTCAACTTTGGCACCCCAGGAAGGGTAATCCCGTGAAAGGGTAATAGTGGATACATCATGGTTTGGAAATAGGTAAAAATGTGAATCGGAGCTACATCTCTTAAAACCAGCTCAAATGATAGAGGAGGGTTCCTGATGGACTGCTGGAGGGTCAAAACACAGTTTCGTGAAAGTCAGCTTTAGCACCCCACGAAGGGTAATCCAGTGAAAGGGTAATAGAGGATACATTCTGGTTTGCATTTAAGTAAAAAAGGTGAATCGGAGCTACATCTCTTAAAACCAGCTCAAATGATAGAGGAGGGTTTCTGATGGAGTGCTAGAGGCTCAAAACACAGTTTCGTGAAAATCAACTTTGCCACCCCAGGAAGGGTAATCCCGTGAAAGGGTAATAGTGGATACATCATGGTTTGGAAAGAGGTAAAAATGTGAATCGGAGCTACAGCTCTTAAAACCAGCTCAAATGATAGAGGAGGGTTTCTGATGGAGTGCTGGAGGGTCAAAACACAGTTTCGTGAAAGTCAACTTTGGCACCCCAGGAAGGGTAATCCCGTGAAAGGGTAATAGAGGATACATTCTGGTTTGCAATTAAGCAAAAAGGTGAATCGGAGCTACAGCTCTTAAAACCAGCTCAAATGATAAACGAGGGTTTATGATGGAGTTCTAGAGGCTCAAAACACAGTTTCGTGAAAGTCAACTTTGGCACCCCAGGAAGGGTAATCCCGTAAAAGGGTAATAGAGGATACATTCTGGTTTGCAATTAAGCAAAAAGGTGAATCGGAGCTGCATTTCTTAAAACCAGCTCAAATAATAGAGGAGGGTTTCTGATGGAGTGCTGGAGGGTCAAAACACAGTTTCGTGAAAGTCAACTTTGGCACCCCAGGAAGGGTAATCCCGTAAAAGGGTAATAGAGGATACATTCTGGTTTGCAATTAAGCAAAAAGGTGAATCGGAGCTACATCTCTTAAAACCAGCTCAAATGATAGAGAAGGGTTTCTGATGGAGTGCTGGAGGGTCAAAACACAGTTTCGTGAAAGTCAACTTTGGCACCCCAGGAAGGGTAATCCCGTGAAAGGGTAATAGTGGATACATCATGGTTTGGAAAGAGGTAAAAATGTGAATCGGAGCTACAGCTCTTAAAACCAGCTCAAATGATAGAGGAGGGTTTCTGATGGAGTGCTAGAGGCTCAAAACACAGTTTCGTGAAAGTCCACTTTGCCACCCCAGGAAGGGTAATCCCGTGAAAGGGTAATAGTGGATACATCATGGTTTGGAAATAGGTAAAAATGTGAATCGGAGCTACAGCTCTTAAAACCAGCTCAAATGATAGAGGAGGGTTCCTGGTGGAGTGCTAGAGGGCCAAAACACAGTTTCGTGAAAGTCAACTTTGGCACCCCAGGAAGGGTAATCCAGTGAAAGGGTAATAGAGGATACATTCTGGTTTGCAATTAAGCAAAAAGGTGAATCGGAGCTACATCTCTTAAAACCAGCTGAAATGATAGAGGAGGGTTCCTGATGAAGTGCTGGAGGGTGAAAACACAGTTTCGTGAAAGTCAACTTTGGCACCTCAGGAAGGGTAATCCAGTGAAAGGGTAATAGAGGATACATTCTGGTTTGCAATTAAGTAAAAAAGGTGAATCGGAGCTACATCTCTCAAAACCAGCTCAAATAATAGAGGAGGGTTCCTGATGGAGTGCTGGAGGGTCAAAACACAGTTTCGTGAAAGTCAACTTTGGCACCCCAAGAAGGGTAATCCCGTGAAAGGGTAATAGAGGAAACATTCTGGTTTGCAAATAGGTAAAAAGGTGAATCGGAGCTACATCTCTTAAAACCAGCTCAAATGATAGAGGAGGGTTCCTGATGGAGTGCTGGAGGGTCAAAACACAGTTTCGTGAAAGTCAACTTTGGCACCCCAGGAAGGGTAATCCCGTGAAAGGGTAATAGAGGATACATTCTGGTTTGCAATTAAGCAAAAAGGTGAATCGGAGCTACAGCTCTTAAAACCAGCTCAAATGATAGACGAGGGTTTATGATGGAGTTCTAGAGGCTCAAAACACAGTTTCGTGAAAGTCAACTTTGGCACCCCAGGAAGGGTAATCCCGTAAAAGGGTAATAGAGGATACATTCTGGTTTGCAATTAAGCAAAAAGGTGAATCGGAGCTGCATTTCTTAAAACCAGCTCAAATAATAGAGGAGGGTTTCTGATGGAGTGCTGGAGGGTCAAAACACAGTTTCGTGAAAGTCAACTTTGGCACCCCAGGAAGGGTAATCCCGTGAAAGGGTAATAGAGGATACATTCTGGTTTGCAATTAAGCAAAAAGGTGAATCGGAGCTACATCTCTTAAAACCAGCTCAAATGATAGAGAAGGGTTTCTGATGGAGTGCTGGAGGGTCAAAACACAGTTTCGTGAAAGTCAACTTTGGCACCCCAGGAAGGGTAATCCCGTGAAAGGGTAATAGTGGATACATCATGGTTTGGAAATAGGTAAAAATGTGAATCGGAGCTACATCTCTTAAAACCAGCTCAAATGATAGAGGAGGGTTCCTGATGGACTGCTGGAGGGTCAAAACACAGTTTCGTGAAAGTCAGCTTTAGCACCCCACGAAGGGTAATCCAGTGAAAGGGTAATAGAGGATACATTCTGGTTTGCATTTAAGTAAAAAAGGTGAATCGGAGCTACATCTCTTAAAACCAGCTCAAATGATAGAGGAGGGTTTCTGATGGAGTGCTAGAGGCTCAAAACACAGTTTCGTGAAAATCAACTTTGCCACCCCAGGAAGGGTAATCCCGTGAAAGGGTAATAGTGGATACATCATGGTTTGGAAAGAGGTAAAAATGTGAATCGGAGCTACAGCTCTTAAAACCAGCTCAAATGATAGAGGAGGGTTTCTGATGGAGTGCTGGAGGGTCAAAACACAGTTTCGTGAAAGTCAACTTTGGCACCCCAGGAAGGGTAATCCCGTGAAAGGGTAATAGAGGATACATTCTGGTTTGCAATTAAGCAAAAAGGTGAATCGGAGCTACAGCTCTTAAAACCAGCTCAAATGATAAACGAGGGTTTATGATGGAGTTCTAGAGGCTCAAAACACAGTTTCGTGAAAGTCAACTTTGGCACCCCAGGAAGGGTAATCCCGTAAAAGGGTAATAGAGGATACATTCTGGTTTGCAATTAAGCAAAAAGGTGAATCGGAGCTGCATTTCTTAAAACCAGCTCAAATAATAGAGGAGGGTTTCTGATGGAGTGCTGGAGGGTCAAAACACAGTTTCGTGAAAGTCAACTTTGGCACCCCAGGAAGGGTAATCCCGTAAAAGGGTAATAGAGGATACATTCTGGTTTGCAATTAAGCAAAAAGGTGAATCGGAGCTACATCTCTTAAAACCAGCTCAAATGATAGAGAAGGGTTTCTGATGGAGTGCTGGAGGGTCAAAACACAGTTTCGTGAAAGTCAACTTTGGCACCCCAGGAAGGGTAATCCCGTGAAAGGGTAATAGTGGATACATCATGGTTTGGAAATAGGTAAAAATGTGATTCGGAGCTACATCTCTTAAAACCAGCTCAAATGATAGAGGAGGGTTCCTGATGGACTGCTGGAGGGTCAAAACACAGTTTCGTGAAAGTCAGCTTTGGCACCCCACGAAGGGTAATCCAGTGAAAGGGTAATAGAGGATACATTCTGGTTTGCATTTAAGTAAAAAAGGTGAATCGGAGCTACATCTCTTAAAACCAGCTCAAATGATAGAGGAGGGTTTCTGATGGAGTGCTAGAGGCTCAAAACACAGTTTCGTGAAAATCAACTTTGCCACCCCAGGAAGGGTAATCCCGTGAAAGGGTAATAGTGGATACATCATGGTTTGGAAAGAGGTAAAAATGTGAATCGGAGCTACAGCTCTTAAAACCAGCTCAAATGATAGAGGAGGGTTTCTGATGGAGTGCTAGAGGCTCAAAACACAGTTTCGTGAAAGTCCACTTTGCCACCCCAGGAAGGGTAATCCCGTGAAAGGGTAATAGTGGATACATCATGGTTTGGAAATAGGTAAAAATGTGAATCGGAGCTACAGCTCTTAAAACCAGCTCAAATGATAGAGGAGGGTTCCTGGTGGAGTGCTAGAGGGCCAAAACACAGTTTCGTGAAAGTCAACTTTGGCATCCCAGGAAGGGTAATCCAGTGACGCGGTAATAGAGGATACATTCTGGTTTGCAAATAGGCAAAAAGGTGAATCGGAGCTACATCTCTTAAAACCAGCTGAAATGATAGAGGAGGGTTCCTGATGAAGTGCTGGAGGGTGAAAACACAGTTTCGTGAAAGTCAACTTTGGCACCTCAGGAAGGGTAATCCAGTGAAAGGGTAATAGAGGATACATTCTGGTTTGCAATTAAGTAAAAAAGGTGAATCGGAGCTACATCTCTTAAAACCAGCTCAAATGATAGAGGAGGGTTCCTGATGGAGTGCTGGAGGGTCAAAACACAGTTTCGTGAAAGTCAACTTTGGCACCCCAAGAAGGGTAATCCCGTGAAAGGGTAATAGAGGATACATTCTGGTTTGCAATTAAGCAAAAAGGTGAATCGGAGCTGCATTTCTTAAAACCAGCTCAAATAATAGAGGAGGGTTTCTGATGGAGTGCTGGAGGGTCAAAACACAGTTTCGTGAAAGTCAACTTTGGCACCCCAGGAAGGGTAATCCCGTAAAAGGGTAATAGAGGATACATTCTGGTTTGCAATTAAGCAAAAAGGTGAATCGGAGCTACATCTCTTAAAACCAGCTCAAATGATAGAGAAGGGTTTCTGATGGAGTGCTGGAGGGTCAAAACACAGTTTCGTGAAAGTCAACTTTGGCACCCCAGGAAGGGTAATCCCGTGAAAGGGTAATAGTGGATACATCATGGTTTGGAAATAGGTAAAAATGTGATTCGGAGCTACATCTCTTAAAACCAGCTCAAATGATAGAGGAGGGTTCCTGATGGACTGCTGGAGGGTCAAAACACAGTTTCGTGAAAGTCAGCTTTGGCACCCCACGAAGGGTAATCCAGTGAAAGGGTAATAGAGGATACATTCTGGTTTGCATTTAAGTAAAAAAGGTGAATCGGAGCTACATCTCTTAAAACCAGCTCAAATGATAGAGGAGGGTTTCTGATGGAGTGCTAGAGGCTCAAAACACAGTTTCGTGAAAATCAACTTTGCCACCCCAGGAAGGGTAATCCCGTGAAAGGGTAATAGTGGATACATCATGGTTTGGAAAGAGGTAAAAATGTGAATCGGAGCTACAGCTCTTAAAACCAGCTCAAATGATAGAGGAGAGATTCTGATGGAGTGCTAGAGGCTCAAAACACAGTTTCGTGAAAGTCCACTTTGCCACCCCAGGAAGGGTAATCCCGTGAAAGGGTAATAGTGGATACATCATGGTTTGGAAATAGGTAAAAATGTGAATCGGAGCTACAGCTCTTAAAACCAGCTCAAATGATAGAGGAGGGTTCCTGGTGGAGTGCTAGAGGGCCAAAACACAGTTTCGTGAAAGTCAACTTTGGCATCCCAGGAAGGGTAATCCAGTGACGCGGTAATAGAGGATACATTCTGGTTTGCAAATAGGCAAAAAGGTGAATCGGAGCTACATCTCTTAAAACCAGCTGAAATGATAGAGGAGGGTTCCTGATGAAGTGCTGGAGGGTGAAAACACAGTTTCGTGAAAGTCAACTTTGGCACCTCAGGAAGGGTAATCCAGTGAAAGGGTAATAGAGGATACATTCTGGTTTGCAATTAAGTAAAAAAGGTGAATCGGAGCTACATCTCTTAAAACCAGCTCAAATGATAGAGGAGGGTTCCTGATGGAGTGCTGGAGGGTCAAAACACAGTTTCGTGAAAGTCAACTTTGGCACCCCAAGGAGGGTAATCCCGTGAAAGGGTAATAGAGGAAACATTCTGGTTTGCAAATAGGTAAAAAGGTGAATCGGAGCTACATCTCTTAAAACCAGCTCAAATGATAGAGGAGGGTTCCTGATGGAGTGCTGGAGGGTCAAAACACAGTTTCGTGAAAGTCAACTTTGGCACCCCAGGAAGGGTAATCCCGTGAAAGGGTAATAGAGGATACATTCTGGTTTGCAATTAAGCAAAAAGGTGAATCGGAGCTACATCTCTTAAAACCAGCTCAAATGATAGACGAGGGTTTATGATGGAGTTCTAGAGGCTCAAAACACAGTTTCGTGAAAGTCAACTTTGGCACCCCAGGAAGGGTAATCCCGTAAAAGGGTAATAGAGGATACATTCTGGTTTGCAATTAAGCAAAAAGGTGAATCGGAGCTGCATTTCTTAAAACCAGCTCAAATAATAGAGGAGGGTTTCTGATGGAGTGCTGGAGAGTCAAAACACAGTTTCGTGAAAGTCAACTTTGGCACCCCAGGAAGGGTAATCCCGTGAAAGGGTAATAGAGGATACATTCTGGTTTGCAATTAAGCAAAAAGGTGAATCGGAGCTACATCTCTTAAAACCAGCTCAAATGATAGAGAAGGGTTTCTGATGGAGTGCTGGAGGGTCAAAACACAGTTTCGTGAAAGTCAACTTTGGCACCCCAGGAAGGGTAATCCCGTGAAAGGGTAATAGTGGATACATCATGGTTTGGAAATAGGTAAAAATGTGAATCGGAGCTACATCTCTTAAAACCAGCTCAAATGATAGAGGAGGGTTCCTGATGGACTGCTGGAGGGTCAAAACACAGTTTCGTGAAAGTCAGCTTTGGCACCCCACGAAGGGTAATCCAGTGAAAGGGTAATAGAGGATACATTCTGGTTTGCATTTAAGTAAAAAAGGTGAATCGGAGCTACATCTCTTAAAACCAGCTCAAATGATAGAGGAGGGTTTCTGATGGAGTGCTAGAGGCTCAAAACACAGTTTCGTGAAAATCAACTTTGCCACCCCAGGAAGGGTAATCCCGTGAAAGGGTAATAGTGGATACATCATGGTTTGGAAAGAGGTAAAAATGTGAATCGGAGCTACAGCTCTTAAAACCAGCTCAAATGATAGAGGAGGGTTTCTGATGGAGTGCTGGAGGGTCAAAACACAGTTTCGTGAAAGTCAACTTTGGCACCCCAGGAAGGGTAATCCCGTGAAAGGGTAATAGAGGATACATTCTGGTTTGCAATTAAGCAAAAAGGTGAATCGGAGCTACAGCTCTTAAAACCAGCTCAAATGATAAACGAGGGTTTATGATGGAGTTCTAGAGGCTCAAAACACAGTTTCGTGAAAGTCAACTTTGGCACCCCAGGAAGGGTAATCCCGTAAAAGGGTAATAGAGGATACATTCTGGTTTGCAATTAAGCAAAAAGGTGAATCGGAGCTGCATTTCTTAAAACCAGCTCAAATAATAGAGGAGGGTTTCTGATGGAGTGCTGGAGGGTCAAAACACAGTTTCGTGAAAGTCAACTTTGGCACCCCAGGAAGGGTAATCCCGTAAAAGGGTAATAGAGGATACATTCTGATTTGCAATTAAGCAAAAAGGTGAATCGGAGCTACATCTCTTAAAACCAGCTCAAATGATAGAGAAGGGTTTCTGATGGAGTGCTGGAGGGTCAAAACACAGTTTCGTGAAAGTCAACTTTGGCACCCCAGGAAGGGTAATCCCGTGAAAGGGTAATAGTGGATACATCATGGTTTGGAAATAGGTAAAAATGTGATTCGGAGCTACATCTCTTAAAACCAGCTCAAATGATAGAGGAGGGTTCCTGATGGACTGCTGGAGGGTCAAAACACAGTTTCGTGAAAGTCAGCTTTGGCACCCCACGAAGGGTAATCCAGTGAAAGGGTAATAGAGGATACATTCTGGTTTGCATTTAAGTAAAAAAGGTGAATCGGAGCTACATCTCTTAAAACCAGCTCAAATGATAGAGGAGGGTTTCTGATGGAGTGCTAGAGGCTCAAAACACAGTTTCGTGAAAATCAACTTTGCCACCCCAGGAAGGGTAATCCCGTGAAAGGGTAATAGTGGATACATCATGGTTTGGAAAGAGGTAAAAATGTGAATCGGAGCTACAGCTCTTAAAACCAGCTCAAATGATAGAGGAGGGTTTCTGATGGAGTGCTAGAGGCTCAAAACACAGTTTCGTGAAAGTCCACTTTGCCACCCCAGGAAGGGTAATCCCGTGAAAGGGTAATAGTGGATACATCATGGTTTGGAAATAGGTAAAAATGTGAATCGGAGCTACAGCTCTTAAAACCAGCTCAAATGATAGAGGAGGGTTCCTGGTGGAGTGCTAGAGGGCCAAAACACAGTTTCGTGAAAGTCAACTTTGGCATCCCAGGAAGGGTAATCCAGTGACGCGGTAATAGAGGATACATTCTGGTTTGCAAATAGGCAAAAAGGTGAATCGGAGCTACATCTCTTAAAACCAGCTGAAATGATAGAGGAGGGTTCCTGATGAAGTGCTGGAGGGTCAAAACACAGTTTCGTGAAAGTCAACTTTGGCACCTCAGGAAGGGTAATCCAGTGAAAGGGTAATAGAGGATACATTCTGGTTTGCAATTAAGTAAAAAAGGTGAATCGGAGCTACATCTCTTAAAACCAGCTCAAATGATAGAGGAGGGTTCCTGATGGAGTGCTGGAGGGTCAAAACACAGTTTCGTGAAAGTCAACTTTGGCACCCCAAGAAGGGTAATCCCGTGAAAGGGTAATAGAGGACACATTCTGGTTTCCAAATAGGTAAAAAGGTGAATCGGAGCTACATCTCTTAAAACCAGCTCAAATGATAGAGGAGGGTTCCTGATGGAGTGCTGGAGGGTCAAAACACAGTTTCGTGAAAGTCAACTTTGGCACCCCAGGAAGGGCAATCCCGTGAAAGGGTCACAGGGGATACATTCTGGTTTGCAAATAGGGAAACATGTGAATCGGAGCTACAGCTTTTAAAACCAGCTCAAATGATAGAGGAGGGTTCCTGATGGAGTGCTGGAGCGTCAAAACACAGTTTCGTGAAAGTCAACTTTGGCACCCCAGGAAGGGTAATCCAGGGAAACGGTAATAGAGAATACATTCCGCTTTGCAAAGAGGTAAAAAGGTGAATCGGAGCTACATCTCTTGAAACCAGCTCAAATCATAGAGAAGGGTTCCTGATGAAGTGCTGGAGGGACAAAACACAGTTTCGTGAAAGTCAACTTTGGCACCCCAGGAAGGATAATCCCGTGAAAGGGTAATAGAGGATACATTCTGGTTTGAAATTAAGCAAAAAGGTGAATCGGAGCTACATCTCTTAAAACCAGCTCAAATGATAGAGGAGGGTTTCTCATGGAGTGCTGGAGGGTCAAAACACAGTTTCGTGAAAGTCAACTTTGGCACCCCAGGAAGGGTAATCCCGTGAAAGGGTAATAGTGGATACATCATGGTTTGGAAATAGGTAAAAATGTGATTCGGAGCTACATCTCTTAAAACCAGCTCAAATGATAGAGGAGGGTTCCTGATGGACTGCTGGAGGGTCAAAACACAGTTTCGTGAAAGTCAGCTTTGGCACCCCACGAAGGGTAATCCATTGAAAGGGTAATAGAGGATACATTCTGGTTTGCATTTAAGTAAAAAATGTGAATCGGAGCTACATCTCTTAAAACCAGCTCAAATGATAGAGGAGGGTTTCTGATGGAGTGCTAGAGGCTCAAAACACAGTTTCGTGAAAATCAACTTTGCCACCCCAGGAAGGGTAATCCCGTGAAAGGGTAATAGTGGATACATCATGGTTTGGAAAGAGGTAAAAATGTGAATCGGAGCTACACCTCTTAAAACAGCTCAAATGATAGAGGAGGGTTTCTGATGGAGTGCTAGAGGCTCAAAACACAGTTTCGTGAAAGTCCACTTTGCCACCCCAGGAAGGGTAATCCCGTGAAAGGGTAGTAGTGGATACATCATGGTTTGGAAATAGGTAACAATGTGAATCGGAGCTACAGCTCTTAAAACCAGCTCAAATGATAGAGGAGGGTTCCTGGTGGAGTGCTAGAGGGCCAAAACACAGTTTCGTGAAAGTCAACTTTGGCACCCCAGGAAGGGTAATCCAGTGACGCGGTAATAGAGGATACATTCTGGTTTGCAAATAGGCAAAAAGGTGAATCGGAGCTACATCTCTTAAAACCAGCTCAAATGATAGAGGAGGGTTCCTGATGAAGTGCTGGAGGGTGAAAACACAGTTTCGTGAAAGTCAACTTTGGCACCTCAGGAAGGGTAATCCAGTGAAAGGGTAATAGAGGATACATTCTGGTTTGCAATTAAGTAAAAAAGGTGAATCGGAGCTACATCTCTTAAAACCAGCTCAAATGATAGAGGAGGGTTCCTGATGGAGTGCTGGAGGCTCAAAACACAGTTTCGTGAAAGTCAACTTTGGCACCCCAAGAAGGGTAATCCCGTGAAAGGGTAATAGAGGATACATTCTGGTTTGCAAATAGGTAAAAAGGTGAATCGGAGCTACAGCTCTTAAAACCAGCTCAAATGATAGAGGAGGGTTCCTGATGGAGTGCTTGAGGGTCAAAACACAGTTTCGTGAAAGTCAACTTTGGCACCCCAGGAAGGGCAATCCCGTGAAAGGGTCACAGGGGATGCATTCTGGTTTGCAAATAGGGAAAAATGTAAATCGGAGCTACAGCTTTTAAAACCAGCTCAAATGATAGAGGAGGGTTCCTGATGGAGTGGTGGAGCGTCAAAACACAGTTTCGTGAAAGTCAACTTTGGCACCCCAGGAAGGGTAATCCAGCTAAACGGTAATAGAGAATACATTCCGCTTTGCAAAGAGGTAAAAAGGTTAATCGGAGCTACATCTCTTAAAACCAGCTCAAATCATAGAGAAGGGTTCCTGATGAAGTGCTGGAGGGACAAAACACAGTTTCGTGAAAGTCAACTTTGGCACCCCAGGAAGGATAATCCCGTGAAAGGGTAATAGAGGATACATTCTGGTTTCCAATTAAGCAAAAAGGTGAATCTTAGTTACATCTCTTAAAACCACCTCAAATGATAGAGGAGGGTTCCTGATGGATTTCTAGAGGGTCAAAACACAGTTTCGTGAAAGTCAACTTTGGCACCCCAGGAAGGGTAATCCCGTGAAAGGGTAATAGAGGATACATTCTGGTTTGCAAATAAGTACAAAAGGTGAATCGGAGCTACATCTCTTAAAACCAGCTCAAATGATAGAGGAGGGTTCCTGATGGAGTTCTAGAGGGTCAAAACACAGTTTCGTGAAAGTCAACTTTGGCACCCCAGGAAGGGTAATCCCGTGAAAGGGTAATAGAGGATACATTCTGGTTTGCAAATAAGCAAAAAGGTGAATCGGAGCTACAGCTCTTAAAACCAGCTCAAATGATAGAGGAGGGTTCCTGATGGACTTCTAGAGGGTCAAAACACAGTTTCGTGAAAGTCAACTTTGGCACCCCAGGAAGGGTAATCCAGTGAAACGGTAATAGAGAATACATTCCGGTTTGCAAAGAGGTAAAAAGGTTAATCGGAGCTACATCTCTTAAAACCAGCTCAAATCATAGAGAAGGGTTCCTGATGAAGTGCTGGAAGGTCAAAACAAAGTTTCGTGAAAGTCAACTTTGGCACCCCAGGAAGGGTAATCCCGTGAAAGGGTAATAGAGGATACATTCTGGTTTGGAAATAAGTACAAAAGGTGAATCGGAGCTACATCTCTTAAAACCAGCTCAAATGATAGAGGAGGGTTCCTGATGGACTTCTAAAGGGTCAAAACACAGTTTCGTGAAAGTCAACTTTGGCACCCCAGGATGGGTAATCCCGTGAAAGGTTGATAGAGGATACATTCTGGTTTGCAATTAAGTAAAAAATGTGAATCGGAGCTACATCTCTTAAAACCAGCTCAAATGATAGAGGAGGGTTCCTGATGGAGTTCTAGAGGGTCAAAACACAGTTTCGTGAGAGTCACCTTTGGCACACCAGGAAGGGTAGTCCCGTGAAACGGTAATAGAGGATACATTCCGGTTTGCAAATAGGTAAAAAGGTGAATCGGAGCTACATCTCTTAAAACCAGCTCAAATGATAGAGGAGGGTTCCTGATGGAGTTCTAGAGGGTCAAAACACAGTTTCGTGAAAGTCAACTTTGGCACCCCAGGAAGGGTAATCCCGTGAAAGGGTAATAGAGAATACATTCTGGTTTGCAAATAAGTACAAAAGGTGAATCGGAGCTACATCTCTTAAAACCAGCTCAAATGATAGAGGAGGGTTCCTGATGGAGTTCTAGAGGGTCAAAACACAGTTTCGTGAAAGTCAACTTTGGCACCCCAGGAAGGGTAATCCCGTGAAAGGGTAATAGAGGATACATTCTGGTTTGCAAATAAGCAAAAAGGTGAATCGGAGCTACAGCTCTTAAAACCAGCTCAAATGATAGAGGAGGGTTCCTGATGGACTTCTAGAGGGTCAAAACACAGTTTCGTGAAAGTCAACTTTGGCACCCCAGGAAGGGTAATCCAGTGAAACGGTAATAGAGAATACATTCCGGTTTGCAAAGAGGTAAAAAGGTTAATCGGAGCTACATCTCTTAAAACCAGCTCAAATCATAGAGAAGGGTTCCTGATGAAGTGCTGGAAGGTCAAAACAAAGTTTCGTGAAAGTCAACTTTGGCACCCCAGGAAGGGTAATCCCGTGAAAGGGTAATAGAGGATACATTCTGGTTTGCAAATAAGTACAAAAGGTGAATCGGAGCTACAGCTCTTAAAACCAGCTCAAATGATAGAGGAGGGTTCCTGATGGACTTCTAAAGGGTCAAAACACAGTTTCGTGAAAGTCAACTTTGGCACCCCAGGAAGGGTAATCCCGTGAAAGGTTGATAGAGGATACATTCTGGTTTGCAATTAAGTAAAAAATGTGAATCGGAGCTACATCTCTTAAAACCAGCTCAAATGATAGAGGAGGGTTCCTGATGGAGTTCTAGAGGGTCAAAACACAGTTTCGTGAGAGTCACCTTTGGCACACCAGGAAGGGTAGTCCCGTGAAACGGTAATAGAGGATACATTCCGGTTTGCAAATAGGCAAAAAGGTGAATCGGAGCTACATCTCTTAAAACCAGCTCAAATGATAGAGGAGGGTTCCTGATGGAGTTCTAGAGGGTCAAAACACAGTTTCGTGAAAGTCAACTTTGGCACCCCAGGAAGGGTAATCCCGTGAAAGGGTAATAGAGGATACATTCTGGTTTGCAAATAAGCAAAAAGGTGAATCGGAGCTACATCTCTTAAAACCAGCTCAAATGATAGAGGAGGGTTCCTGATGGAGTTCTAGAGGGTCAAAACACAGTTTCGTGAGAGTCAACTTTGGCACCCCAGGAAGGGTAGTCCCGTGAAACGGTAATAGAGGATACATTCCGGTTTGCAAATAGGCAAAAAGGTGAATCGGAGCTACATCTCTTAAAACCAGCTCAAATGATAGAGGAGGGTTCCTGATGGAGTTCTAGAGGGTCAAAACACAGTTTCGTGAAAGTCAACTTTGGCACCCCAGGAAGGGTAATCCCGTGAAAGGGTAATAGAGGATACATTCTGGTTTGCAAATAAGCAAAAAGGTGAATCGGAGCTACAGCTCTTAAAACCAGCTCAAATGATAGAGGAGGGTTCCTGATGGACTTCTAGAGGGTCAAAACACAGTTTCGTGAAAGTCAACTTTGGCACCCCAGGAAGGGTAATCCAGTGAAACGGTAATAGAGAATACATTCCGGTTTCCAAAGAGGTAAAAAGGTTAATCGGAGCTACATCTCTTAAAACCAGCTCAAATGATAGAGGAGGGTTCCTGATGGAGTTCTAGAGGGTCAAAACACAGTTTCGTGAGAGTCACCTTTGGCACCCCAGGAAGGGTAGTCCCGTGAAACGGTAATAGAGGATACATTCCGGTTTGCAAATAGGCAAAAAGGTGAATCGGAGCTACATCTCTTAAAACCAGCTCAAATGATAGAGGAGGGTTCCTGATGGAGTGCTGGAGGGTCAAAACACAGTTTCGTGAAAGTCAACTTTGGCACCCGAGGAAATGTAATCCCGTGAAAGGGTAATAGAGGATACATTCTGGTTGCAAATAAGTAGAAATGTGAATCGGAGCTACATCTCTTAAAACCAGCTCAAATGATAGAGGAGGGTTCCTGATGGAGTGCTGGAGGGTCAAAACACAGTTTCGTGAAAGTCAACTTTGGCACCCCAGGAAGGGCAATCCCGTGAAAGGTAAATAGAGGATACATTCTTGTTTGCATTTAAGTAAAAAAGGTGAATCGGAGCTACATCTCTTAAAACCAGCTCAAATGATAGAGGAGGGTTCCTGATGGAGTGCTGGAGGGTCAAAACACAGTTTCGTGAAAGTCAACTTTGGCACCCCAGGAATGGTAATCCCGTGAAAGGGTAATAGAGGATACATTCTGGTTTGCAATTAAGCAAAAAGGTGAATCGGAGCTACAGCTCTTAAAACCAGCTCAAGTGATAAACGAGGGTTTATGATGGAGTTTTAGAGGCTCAAAACACAGTTTTGTGAAAGTCAACTTTAGCACCCCAGGAAGGGTAATCCCGTAAAAGGGTAATAGAGGATACATTCTGGTTTGCAAATAAGCAAAAAGGTGAATCGGAGCTGCATTTCTTAAAACCAGCTCAAATAATAGAGGAGGGTTTCTGATGGAGTGCTGGAGGGTCAAAACACAGTTTCGTGAAAGTCAACTTTGGCACCCCAGGAAGGGTAATCCCGTGAAAAGGGTAATAGAGGATACATTCTGGTTTGCAATTAAGCAAAAAGGTGAATCGGAGATACATCTCTTAAAACCAGCTCAAATGATAGAGGAGGGTTTCTGATGGAGTGCTGGAGGGTCAAAACACAGTTTCGTGAAAGTCAACTTTGGCACCCCAGGAAGGGTAATCCCGTGAAAGGGTAATAGTGGATACATCATGGTTTGGAAATAGGTAAATGTGTGAATCGGAGCTACAGCTCTTAAAACCAGCTCAAATGATAGAGGAGGGTTCCTGATGGAGTGCTGGAGGGTCAAAACACAGTTTGGTGAAAGTCAACTTTGGCACCCCAGGAAGGGTAATCCCGTGAAACTGTAATAGAGGATACATTCTGGTTTGCATTTAAGTAAAAAAGGTGAATCGGAGCTACAGCTCTTAAAACCAGCTCAAATGATAGAGGAGGGTTCCTGATGGAGTGCTGGAGGGTCAAAACACAGTTTGGTGAAAGTCAACATTGGCACCCCAGGAAGGGTAATCCCGTGAAACTGTAATAGAGGATACATTCTGGTTTGCATTTAAGTAAAAAAGGTGAATCTTAGCTGCATCTCTTAAAACCAGCTCAAATGATAGAGGAGGGTTCCTGATGGACTTCTAGAGGGTCAAAACACAGTTTCGTGAAAGTCAACTTTGGCACCCCAGGAAGGGTAATCCAGTGAAAGGGTAATAGAGTATACATTCTGGTTTGCATTTAAGTAAAAAAGGTGAATCGGAGATACATCTCTTAAAACCAGCTCAAATGATAGAGGAGGGTTCCTGATGTACTTCTAGATGGTCAAAACACAGTTTCGTGAAAGTCAACTTTGGCACCCCAGGAAGGGTAATCCCATGAAAGGGTTGTAGAGGATACATTTTGGTTTGCAATTAAGCAAAAAGGTCAATCGGAGCTACAGCTCTTAAAACCAGCTCAAATGATAGAGGAGGGTTCCTGATGAAGTGCTTGAGGGTCAAAACACAGTTTCGTGAAAGTCAACTTTGGCACCCCAGGAAAGGTAATCCCGTGAGAGGGTAATAGAGGATACATTCTGGTTTGCAATTAAGTAAAAAATGTGAATCGGAGCTACATCTCTTAAAACCAGCTCAAATGATAGAGGAGGGTTCCTGATGGAGTGCTGGAGGGTCAAAACACAGTTTCGTGAAAGTCAACTTTGGCACCCCAGGAAGGGTAGTCCCGTGAAAGGGTAATAGAGGATACATTCTGGTTTACAATTAAGCAAAAAGGTGAATCGGAGCTACAGCTCTTAAAACCAGCTCAAATGATAGAGGAGGGTTCCTGATGGAGTTCTAGAGGGTCAAAACACAGTTTCGTGAAAGTCAACTTTGGCACCCCAGGAAGGGTAATCCCGTGGAAGGGTAATAGAGGATACATTCTGGTTTGCAAGTAAGCAAAAAGGTGAATCGGAGCTACAGCTCTTCAAACCAGCTCAAATGATAGCGGAGGGTTCCTGATGGAGTGCTGGAGGGTCAAAACACAGTTTCGTGAAAGTCAACTTTGGTACCCCAGGAAGGGTAATCCCGTGGAAGGGTAATAGAGGATACATTCTGGTTTGCAATTAAGCAAAAAGGTGAATCGGAGCTACATCTCTTAAAACCAGCTCAAATGATAGAGGAGGGTTCCTGATGGAGTGCTGGAGGGTCAAAACACAGTTTCGTGAAAGTCAACTTTGGTACCCCAGGAAGGGTAATCCCGTGGAAGGGTAATAGAGGATTCATTCTGGTTTGCAATTAAGCAAAAAGGTGAATCAGAGCTACAGCTCTTAAAACCAGCTCAAATGATAGAGGAAGGTTCGTGATGGACTGCTAGAGGTTAAAAACACTGTGACACTTTCACACGATTACCCTTCCTGGGGTGAAAAAGTTGACTTTCACGAAATTTGTTTTGACTCTCTAGCACTCCATCAGGAACCCTCCTCTATCACTTGAGTTGGTTTTAAGAGCTGTAGTTCCAATTCACCTTTCTACGTATTTCAAAACAATGATGGGTCCTGTATTACCCTTTCACCGGATTACCCTTCCTGGGGTGCCAAAGTTGACTTTCACGAAACTGTGTTTTGACCCTCCAGCACTCCATCAGGAACCCTCCTCTATCATTTGAGCTGGTTTTAAGAGGTGTAGCTCCGATTGACCTTTTTGCTTAATTGCAAACCAGAATGTATCCTCTATTACCCTTTCACTGGATTACCCTTCCTGGGGTGCCAAAGTTGACTT
The DNA here is from genome assembly GCF_037392515.1 of Haliotis asinina. Lineage (NCBI taxonomy): Eukaryota > Metazoa > Mollusca > Gastropoda > Lepetellida > Haliotidae > Haliotis > Haliotis asinina. Next base: position 24,852,747 of record NC_090291.1, read on the forward strand.
TCACCAAACTGTGTTTTGACCCTCCAGCACTCCATCAGAAATCCTCCTCTATCATTTGAGCTGGTTTTAAGAGATGTAGCTCCGATTCACCTTTTTGCTTAATTGCAAACCAGAATGTATCCTCTATTACCGCTTCATTGGATTACCCTTCCTGGGGTGCCAAAGTTGACTTTCACGAAACTGTGTTTTGACCCTCCAGCACTCCATCAGGAACCCTTCTCTATCATTTGAGCTGGTTTTAAGAGATGTAGCTTCGATTCACCTTTTTGCTTAATTGCAAACCAGAATGTATCCTCTATTACCCTTTCACGGGATTACCCTTCCTGGGGTGCCAAAGTTGACTTTCACCAAACTGTGTTTTGACCTTCCAGCACTTCATCAGGAACCCTCCTCTATCATTTGATCTGGTTTTAAGAGCTGTAGCTCCGATTCACCTTTTTGCTTAATTGCAAACCAGAATGTATCCTCTATTACCCTACCACGGGTTTACCCTTCCTGGGGTGCCAAAGTTGACTTTCACGAAACTGTGTTTTGACTCTTCAGAACTCCATCAGGAACCCTCCTCCATCATTTGAGCTGGTTTTAAGAGCTGTAGCTCCGATTCACCTTTTTACTTAATTGCAAACCAAAATGTATGCTCTATTACCCTTTCACTGGATTGCCCTTCCTGGGGTGCCAAAGTTGACTTTCACGAAACTGTGTTTTGACCCTCCAGCACTCCATCAGGAACCCTCCTCTATCATTTGAGCTGGTTTTAAGAGATGTAGCTCCGATTCACCTTTTTGCCTATTTGCAAACCGGAATGTATCCTCTATTACCGTTTCACGGGACTACCCTTCCTGGGGTGCCAAAGTTGACTTTCACGAAACTGTGTTTTGTCCCTCCAGCACTCCATCAGGAACCCTCCTCTATCATTTGAGCTGGTTTTAAGAGATGTAGCTTCGATTCAAGTTTTTTACTTAATTGCAAACCAGAATGTATCCTCTATTACCGTTTCCCTGGATTACCCTTCCTGGGGTGCCAAAGTTGACTTTCACCAAACTGTGTTTTGACCTTCCAGCACTTCATCAGGAACCCTCCTCTATCATTTGATCTGGTTTTAAGAGACGTAGCTCCGATTCACCTTTTTGCTTAATTGCAAACCAGAATGTATCCTCTATTACCCTTTCACTGGATTACCCTTCCTGGGGTGCCAAAGTTGACTTTCACGAAACTGTGTTTTGACCCTCTACAAGTCCATCAGGAACCCTCCTCTATCATTTGAGCTAGTTTTAAGAGGTGTAGCTCCGATTCACCTTTTTGCTTTATTGCAAACCAGAATGTATCCTCTATTACCCTTTCACGGGATTACCCTTCCTGGGGTGCCAAAGTTGACTTTCACGAAACTGTGTTTTGACCCCCCAGCACTCCATCAGGAACCCTCCTCTATCATTTGAGCTGGTTTTAAGAGATGCAGCTCCGATTCACCTTTTTGCCTATTTGCAAACCGGAATGTATCCTCTATTACCCTTTCACTGGATTACCCTTCCTGAGGTGCCAAAGTTGACTTTCACCAAACTGTGTTTGGACCCTCCAGCACTCCATCAGGAACCCTGCTCTATCATTTGAGCTGGTTTTAAGAGATGTAGCTCCGATTCACCTTTTTTACTTAATTGCAAACCAGAATGTATGCTCTATTACCCTTTCACGGGATTACCCTTCCTGGGGTGCCAAAGTTGACTTTCACGAAACTGTGTTTTGACCCTCTAGCACTCCATCAGGAACACTCCTCTATCATTTGAGCTGTTTTTAAGAGATGTAGCTCCGATTCACCTTTTTTACTTAATTGCAAACCAGAATGTATGCTCTATTACCCTTTCACGGGATTACCCTTCCCGGGGTGCCAAAGTTGACTTTCACGAAACTGTGTTTTGACCCTCCAGCACTCCATCAGGAACCCTCCTCTATCATTTGAGCTGGTTTTAAGAGATGTAGCTCCGATTCACCTTTTTGCCTATTTGCAAACCGGAATGTATCCTCTATTACCGTTTCACGGGACTACCCTTCCTGGGGTGCCAAAGTTGACTTTCACCAAACTGTGTTTTGACCCTCCAGCACTCCATCAGAAATCCTCCTCTATCATTTGAGCTGGTTTTAAGAGATGTAGCTCCGATTCACCTTTTTGCTTAATTGCAAACCAGAATGTATCCTCTATTACCGTTTCATTGGATTACCCTTCCTGGGGTGCCAAAGTTGACTTTCACGAAACTGTGTTTTGTCCCTCCAGCACTCCATCAGGAACCCTCCTCTATCATTTGAGCTGGTTTTAAGAGATGTAGCTTCGATTCAAGTTTTTTACTTAATTGCAAACCAGAATGTATCCTCTATTACCGTTTCCCTGGATTACCCTTCCTGGGGTGCCAAAGTTGACTTTCACCAAACTGTGTTTTGACCTTCCAGCACTTCATCAGGAACCCTCCTCTATCATTTGATCTGGTTTTAAGAGACGTAGCTCCGATTCACCTTTTTGCTTAATTGCAAACCAGAATGTATCCTCTATTACCCTATCACGGGATTACCCTTCCTGGGGTGCCAAAGTTGACTTTCACGAAACTGTGTTTTGACCCTCTAGAAGTCCATCAGGAACCCTCCTCTATCATTTCAGCTAGTTTTAAGAGGTGTAGCTCCGATTCACCTTTTTGCTTTATTGCAAACCAGAATGTATCCTCTATTACCCTTTCACGGGATTACCCTTCCTGGGGTGCCAAAGTTGACTTTCACGAAACTGTGTTTTGACCCCCCAGCACTCCATCAGGAACCCTCCTCTATCATTTGAGCTGGTTTTAAGAGATGCAGCTCCGATTCACCTTTTTGCCTATTTGCAAACCGGAATGTATCCTCTATTACCCTTTCACTGGATTACCCTTCCTGGGGTGCCAAAGTTGACTTTCACCAAACTGTGTTTGGACCCTCCAGCACTCCATCAGGAACCCTGCTCTATCATTTGAGCTGGTTTTAAGAGATGTAGCTCCGATTCACCTTTTTTACTTAATTGCAAACCAGAATGTATGCTCTATTACCCTTTCACGGGATTACCCTTCCTGGGGTGCCAAAGTTGACTTTCACGAAACTGTGTTTTGACCCTCTAGCACTCCATCAGGAACACTCCTCTATCATTTGAGCTGTTTTTAAGAGATGTAGCTCCGATTCACCTTTTTTACTTAATTGCAAACCAGAATGTATGCTCTATTACCCTTTCACGGGATTACCCTTCCCGGGGTGCCAAAGTTGACTTTCACGAAACTGTGTTTTGACAATCTAGAAGTCCATCAGCAACCCTCCTCTATCATTTGAGCTGGTTTTAAGAGATGTAGCTCCGATTCACCTTTTTTACTTAATTGCAAAACCAGAATGTATCCTCTATTACCCTTTCACGGGATTATCCTTCCTGGGGTGCCAAAGTTGACTTTCACGAAACTGTGTTTTGACCCTCCAGCACTCCATCAGGAACCCTCATCTCTCATTTTGAGCTGGTTTTAAGAGATGTAGCTCCGATTCAGCTTTTGTACTTAATTGCAAACCAGAATGTATCCTCTATTACCTTTTCACGGGATTACCCTTCCTGGGGTGCCAAAGTTGACTTTCACGAAACTGTGTTTTGACCCTCCAGCACTCCATCAGGAACCCTCCTCTATCATTTGAGCTGGTTTTAAGAGGTGTAGCTCCGATTGACCTTTTTGCTTAATTGCAAACCAGAATGTATCCTCTATTACCCTTTCACTGGATTACCCTTCCTGGGGTGCCAAAGTTGACTTTCACCAAACTGTGTTTTGACCCTCCAGCACTCCATCAGAAATCCTCCTCTATCATTTGAGCTGGTTTTAAGAGATGTAGCTCCGATTCACCTTTTTGCTTAATTGCAAACCAGAATGTATCCTCTATTACCGTTTCATTGGATTACCCTTCCTGGGGTGCCAAAGTTGACTTTCACGAAACTGTGTTTTGACCCTCCAGCACTCCATCAGGAACCCTTCTCTATCATTTGAGCTGGTTTTAAGAGATGTAGCTTCGATTCACCTTTTTGCTTAATTGCAAACCAGAATGTATCCTCTATTACCCTTTCACGGGATTACCCTTCCTGGGGTGCCAAAGTTGACTTTCACCAAACTGTGTTTTGACCTTCCAGCACTTCATCAGGAACCCTCCTCTATCATTTGATCTGGTTTTAAGAGACGTAGCTCCGATTCACCTTTTTGCTTAATTGCAAACCAGAATGTATCCTCTATTACCCTATCACGGGATTACCCTTCCTGGGGTGCCAAAGTTGACTTTCACGAAACTGTGTTTTGACCCTCTAGAAGTCCATCAGGAACCCTCCTCTATCATTTGAGCTAGTTTTAAGAGGTGTAGCTCCGATTCACCTTTTTGCTTTATTGCAAACCAGAATGTATCCTCTATTACCCTTTCACGGGATTACCCTTCCTGGGGTGCCAAAGTTGACTTTCACGAAACTGTGTTTTGACCCCCCAGCACTCCATCAGGAACCCTCCTCTATCATTTGAGCTGGTTTTAAGAGATGCAGCTCCGATTCACCTTTTTGCCTATTTGCAAACCGGAATGTATCCTCTATTACCCTTTCACTGGATTACCCTTCCTGGGGTGCCAAAGTTGACTTTCACCAAACTGTGTTTGGACCCTCCAGCACTCCATCAGGAACCCTGCTCTATCATTTGAGCTGGTTTTAAGAGATGTAGCTCCGATTCACCTTTTTTACTTAATTGCAAACCAGAATGTATGCTCTATTACCCTTTCACGGGATTACCCTTCCTGGGGTGCCAAAGTTGACTTTCACGAAACTGTGTTTTGACCCTCTAGCACTCCATCAGGAACACTCCTCTATCATTTGAGCTGGTTTTAAGAGATGTAGCTCCGATTCACCTTTTTTACTTAATTGCAAACCAGAATGTATGCTCTATTACCCTTTCACGGGATTACCCTTCCCGGGGTGCCAAAGTTGACTTTCACGAAACTGTGTTTTGACAATCTAGAAGTCCATCAGCAACCCTCCTCTATCATTTGAGCTGGTTTTAAGAGATGTAGCTCCGATTCACCTTTTTTACTTAATTGCAAAACCAGAATGTATCCTCTATTACCCTTTCACGGGATTATCCTTCCTGGGGTGCCAAAGTTGACTTTCACGAAACTGTGTTTTGACCCTCCAGCACTCCATCAGGAACCCTCATCTCTCATTTTGAGCTGGTTTTAAGAGATGTAGCTCCGATTCAGCTTTTGTACTTAATTGCAAACCAGAATGTATCCTCTATTACCTTTTCACGGGATTACCCTTCCTGGGGTGCCAAAGTTGACTTTCACGAAACTGTGTTTTGACCCTCCAGCACTCCATCAGGAACCCTCCTCTATCATTTGAGCTGGTTTTAAGAGGTGTAGCTCCGATTCACCTTTTTGCTTAATTGCAAACCAGAATGTATCCTCTATTACCCTTTCACTGGATTACCCTTCCTGGGGTGCCAAAGTTGACTTTCACCAAACTGTGTTTTGACCCTCCAGCACTCCATCAGAAATCCTCCTCTATCATTTGAGCTGGTTTTAAGAGATGTAGCTCCGATTCACCTTTTTGCTTAATTGCAAACCAGAATGTATCCTCTATTACCGTTTCATTGGATTACCCTTCCTGGGGTGCCAAAGTTGACTTTCACGAAACTGTGTTTTGACCATCCAGCACTCCATCAGGAACCCTTCTCTATCATTTGAGCTGGTTTTAAGAGATGTAGCTTCGATTCACCTTTTTGCTTAATTGCAAACCAGAATGTATCCTCTATTACCCTTTCACGGGATTACCCTTCCTGGGGTGCCAAAGTTGACTTTCACCAAACTGTGTTTTGACCTTCCAGCACTTCATCAGGAACCCTCCTCTATCATTTGATCTGGTTTTAAGAGACGTAGCTCCGATTCACCTTTTTGCTTAATTGCAAACCAGAATGTATCCTCTATTACCCTATCACGGGATTACCCTTCCTGGGGTGCCAAAGTTGACTTTCACGAAACTGTGTTTTGACCCTCTAGAAGTCCATCAGGAACCCTCCTCTATCATTTGAGCTAGTTTTAAGAGGTGTAGCTCCGATTCACCTTTTTGCTTTATTGCAAACCAGAATGTATCCTCTATTACCCTTTCACGGGATTACCCTTCCTGGGGTGCCAAAGTTGACTTTCACGAAACTGTGTTTTGACCCCCCAGCACTCCATCAGGAACCCTCCTCTATCATTTGAGCTGGTTTTAAGAGATGCAGCTCCGATTCACCTTTTTCCCTATTTGCAAACCGGAATGTATCCTCTATTACCCTTTCACTGGATTACCCTTCCTGGGGTGCCAAAGTTGACTTTCACCAAACTGTGTTTGGACCCTCCAGCACTCCATCAGGAACCCTGCTCTATCATTTGAGCTGGTTTTAAGAGATGTAGCTCCGATTCACCTTTTTTACTTAATTGCAAACCAGAATGTATGCTCTATTACCCTTTCACGGGATTACCCTTCCTGGGGTGCCAAAGTTGACTTTCACGAAACTGTGTTTTGACCCTCTAGCACTCCATCAGGAACACTCCTCTATCATTTGAGCTGGTTTTAAGAGATGTAGCTCCGATTCACCTTTTTTACTTAATTGCAAACCAGAATGTATGCTCTATTACCCTTTCACGGGATTACCCTTCCCGGGGTGCCAAAGTTGACTTTCACGAAACTGTGTTTTGACAATCTAGAAGTCCATCAGCAACCCTCCTCTATCATTTGAGCTGGTTTTAAGAGATGTAGCTCCGATTCACCTTTTTTACTTAATTGCAAAACCAGAATGTATCCTCTATTACCCTTTCACGGGATTATCCTTCCTGGGGTGCCAAAGTTGACTTTCACGAAACTGTGTTTTGACCCTCCAGCACTCCATCAGGAACCCTCATCTCTCATTTTGAGCTGGTTTTAAGAGATGTAGCTCCGATTCAGCTTTTGTACTTAATTGCAAACCAGAATGTATCCTCTATTACCTTTTCACGGGATTACCCTTCCTGGGGTGCCAAAGTTGACTTTCACGAAACTGTGTTTTGACCCTCCAGCACTCCATCAGGAACCCTCCTCTATCATTTGAGCTGGTTTTAAGAGGTGTAGCTCCGATTCACCTTTTTGCTTAATTGCAAACCAGAATGTATCCTCTATTACCCTTTCACTGGATTACCCTTCCTGGGGTGCCAAAGTTGACTTTCACCAAACTGTGTTTTGACCCTCCAGCACTCCATCAGAAATCCTCCTCTATCATTTGAGCTGGTTTTAAGAGATGTAGCTCCGATTCACCTTTTTGCTTAATTGCAAACCAGAATGTATCCTCTATTACCGTTTCATTGGATTACCCTTCCTGGGGTGCCAAAGTTGACTTTCACGAAACTGTGTTTTGACCATCCAGCACTCCATCAGGAACCCTTCTCTATCATTTGAGCTGGTTTTAAGAGATGTAGCTTCGATTCACCTTTTTGCTTAATTGCAAACCAGAATGTATCCTCTATTACCCTTTCACGGGATTACCCTTCCTGGGGTGCCAAAGTTGACTTTCACCAAACTGTGTTTTGACCTTCCAGCACTTCATCAGGAACCCTCCTCTATCATTTGATCTGGTTTTAAGAGACGTAGCTCCGATTCACCTTTTTGCTTAATTGCAAACCAGAATGTATCCTCTATTACCCTATCACGGGATTACCCTTCCTGGGGTGCCAAAGTTGACTTTCACGAAACTGTGTTTTGACCCTCTAGAAGTCCATCAGGAACCCTCCTCTATCATTTGAGCTAGTTTTAAGAGGTGTAGCTCCGATTCACCTTTTTGCTTTATTGCAAACCAGAATGTATCCTCTATTACCCTTTCACGGGATTACCCTTCCTGGGGTGCCAAAGTTGACTTTCACGAAACTGTGTTTTGACCCCCCAGCACTCCATCAGGAACCCTCCTCTATCATTTGAGCTGGTTTTAAGAGATGCAGCTCCGATTCACCTTTTTCCCTATTTGCAAACCGGAATGTATCCTCTATTACCCTTTCACTGGATTACCCTTCCTGGGGTGCCAAAGTTGACTTTCACCAAACTGTGTTTGGACCCTCCAGCACTCCATCAGGAACCCTGCTCTATCATTTGAGCTGGTTTTAAGAGATGTAGCTCCGATTCACCTTTTTTACTTAATTGCAAACCAGAATGTATGCTCTATTACCCTTTCACGGGATTACCCTTCCTGGGGTGCCAAAGTTGACTTTCACGAAACTGTGTTTTGACCCTCTAGCACTCCATCAGGAACACTCCTCTATCATTTGAGCTGGTTTTAAGAGATGTAGCTCCGATTCACCTTTTTTACTTAATTGCAAACCAGAATGTATGCTCTATTACCCTTTCACGGGATTACCCTTCCCGGGGTGCCAAAGTTGACTTTCACGAAACTGTGTTTTGACAATCTAGAAGTCCATCAGCAACCCTCCTCTATCATTTGAGCTGGTTTTAAGAGATGTAGCTCCGATTCACCTTTTTTACTTAATTGCAAAACCAGAATGTATCCTCTATTACCCTTTCACGGGATTATCCTTCCTGGGGTGCCAAAGTTGACTTTCACGAAACTGTGTTTTGACCCTCCAGCACTCCATCAGGAACCCTCATCTCTCATTTTGAGCTGGTTTTAAGAGATGTAGCTCCGATTCAGCTTTTGTACTTAATTGCAAACCAGAATGTATCCTCTATTACCTTTTCACGGGATTACCCTTCCTGGGGTGCCAAAGTTGACTTTCACGAAACTGTGTTTTGACCCTCCAGCACTCCATCAGGAACCCTCCTCTATCATTTGAGCTGGTTTTAAGAGGTGTAGCTCCGATTCACCTTTTTGCTTAATTGCAAACCAGAATGTATCCTCTATTACCCTTTCACTGGATTACCCTTCCTGGGGTGCCAAAGTTGACTTTCACCAAACTGTGTTTTGACCCTCCAGCACTCCATCAGAAATCCTCCTCTATCATTTGAGCTGGTTTTAAGAGATGTAGCTCCGATTCACCTTTTTGCTTAATTGCAAACCAGAATGTATCCTCTATTACCGTTTCATTGGATTACCCTTCCTGGGGTGCCAAAGTTGACTTTCACGAAACTGTGTTTTGACCCTCCAGCACTCCATCAGGAACCCTTCTCTATCATTTGAGCTGGTTTTAAGAGATGTAGCTTCGATTCACCTTTTTGCTTAATTGCAAACCAGAATGTATCCTCTATTACCCTTTCACGGGATTACCCTTCCTGGGGTGCCAAAGTTGACTTTCACCAAACTGTGTTTTGACCTTCCAGCACTTCATCAGGAACCCTCCTCTATCATTTGATCTGGTTTTAAGAGACGTAGCTCCGATTCACCTTTTTGCTTAATTGCAAACCAGAATGTATCCTCTATTACCCTATCACGGGATTACCCTTCCTGGGGTGCCAAAGTTGACTTTCACGAAACTGTGTTTTGACCCTCTAGAAGTCCATCAGGAACCCTCCTCTATCATTTGAGCTAGTTTTAAGAGGTGTAGCTCCGATTCACCTTTTTGCTGTATTGCAAACCAGAATGTATCCTCTATTACCCTTTCACGGGATTACCCTTCCTGGGGTGCCAAAGTTGACTTTCACGAAACTGTGTTTTGACCCCCCAGCACTCCATCAGGAACCCTCCTCTATCATTTGAGCTGGTTTTAAGAGATGCAGCTCTGATTCACCTTTTTGCCTATTTGCAAACCGGAATGTATCCTCTATTACCCTTTCACTGGATTACCCTTCCTGGGGTGCCAAAGTTGACTTTCACGAAACTGTGTTTGGACCCTCCAGCACTCCATCAGGAACCCTGCTCTATCATTTGAGCTGGTTTTAAGAGATGTAGCTCCGATTCACCTTTTTTACTTAATTGCAAACCAGAATGTATGCTCTATTACCCTTTCACGGGATTACCCTTCCTGGGGTGCCAAAGTTGACTTTCACGAAACTGTGTTTTCACCCTCTAGCACTCCATCAGGAACCCTCCTCTATCATTTGAGCTGGTTTTAAGAGATGTAACTCCGATTCACCTTTTTTACTTAATTGCAAATCAGAGTGTATGCTCTATTACCCTTTCAAGGGATTACCCTTCCCGGGGTGCCAAAGTTGACTTTCACGAAACTGTGTTTTGACAATCTAGAAGTCCATCAGCAACCCTCCTCTATCATTTGAGCTGGTTTTAAGAGATGTAGCTCCGATTCACCTTTTTTACTTAATTGCAAAACCAGAATGTATCCTCTATTACCCTTTCACGGGATTGCCCTTCCTGGGGTGCCAAAGTTGACTTTCACGAAACTGTGTTTTGACCCTCCAGCACTCCATCAGGAACCCTCATCTCTCATTTTGAGCTGGTTTTAAGAGATGTAGCTCCGAATCAGCTTTTGTACTTAATTGCAAACCAGAATGTATCCTCTATTACCTTTTCACGGGATTATCCTTCCTGGGGTGCCAAAGTTGACTTTCACGAAACTGTGTTTTGACCCTCCAGCACTCCATCAGGAACCCTCCTCTATCATTTGAGCTGGTTTTAAGAGGTGTAGCTCCGATTCACCTTTTTGCTTAATTGCAAACCAGAATGTATCCTCTATTACCCTTTCACGGGATTACCCTTCCTGGGGTGCCAAAGTTGACTTTCACCAAACTGTGTTTTGACCCTCCAGCACTCCATCAGAAATCCTCCTCTATCATTTGAGCTGGTTTTAAGAGATGTAGCTCCGATTCACCTTTTTGCTTAATTGCAAACCAGAATGTATCCTCTATTACCGTTTCATTGGATTACCCTTCCTGGGGTGCCAAAGTTGACTTTCACGAAACTGTGTTTTGTCCCTCCAGCACTCCATCAGGAACCCTCCTCTATCATTTGAGCTGGTTTTAAGAGATGTAGCTTCGATTCAAGTTTTTTACTTAATTGCAAACCAGAATGTATCCTCTATTACCCTTTCACGGGATTACCCTTCCTGGGGTGCCAAAGTTGACTTTCACCAAACTGTGTTTTGACCTTCCAGCACTTCATCAGGAACCCTCCTCTATCATTTGATGTGGTTTTAAGAGACGTAGCTCCGATTCACCTTTTTGCTTAATTGCAAACCAGAATGTATCCTCTATTACCCTATCACGGGATTACCCTTCCTGGGGTGCCAAAGTTGACTTTCACGAAACTGTGTTTTGACCCTCTAGAAGTCCATCAGGAACCCTCCTCTATCATTTGAGCTGGTTTTAAGAGATGCAGCTCCGATTCACCTTTTTGCCTATTTGCAAACCGGAATGTATCCTCTATTACCCTTTCACTGGATTACCCTTCCTGGGGTGCCAAAGTTGACTTTCACCAAACTGTGTTTGGACCCTCCAGCACTCCATCAGGAACCCTGCTCTATCATTTGAGCTGGTTTTAAGAGATGTAGCTCCGATTCACCTTTTTTACTTAATTGCAAACCAGAATGTATGCTCTATTACCCTTTCACGGGATTACCCTTCCTGGGGTGCCAAAGTTGACTTTCACGAAACTGTGTTTTGACCCTCTAGCACTCCATCAGGAACCCTCCTCTATCATTTGAGCTGGTTTTAAGAGATGTAACACCGATTCACCTTTTTTACTTAATTGCAAACCAGAATGTATGCTCTATTACCCTTTCACGGGATTACCCTTCCCGGGGTGCCAAAGTTGACTTTCACGAAACTGTGTTTTGACAATCTAGAAGTCCATCAGCAACCCTCCTCTATCATTTGAGCTGGTTTTAAGAGATGTAGCTCCGATTGACCTTTTTTACTTAATTGCAAAACCAGAATGTATCCTCTATTACCCTTTCACGGGATTATCCTTCCTGGGGTGCCAAAGTTGACTTTCACGAAACTGTGTTTTGACCCTCCAGCACTCCATCAGGAACCCTCATCTCTCATTTTGAGCTGGTTTTAAGAGATGTAGCTCCGAATCAGCTTTTGTACTTAATTGCAAACCAGAATGTATCCTCTATTACCCTTTCACGGGATTACATTTCCTCGGGTGCCAAACTTGACTTTCACGAAACTGTGTTTTGACCCTCCAGCACTCCATCAGGAACCCTCCTCTATCATTTGAGCTGGTTTTAAGAGATGTAACTCCGATTCACCTTTTTTACTTAATTGCAAACCAGAATGTATGCTCTATTACCCTTTCACGGGATTACCCTTCCCGGGGTGCCAAAGTTGACTTTCACGAAACTGTGTTTTCACAATCTAGAAGTCCATCAGCAACCCTCCTCTATCATTTGAGCTGGTTTTAAGAGATGTAGCTCCGATTGACCTTTTTTACTTAATTGCAAAACCAGAATGTATCCTCTATTACCTTTTCACGGGATTATCCTTTCTGGGGTGCCAATGTTGACTTTCACGAAACTGTGTTTTGACCCTCCAGCACTCCATCAGGAACCCTCCTCTATCATTTGAGCTGGTTTTAAGAGGTGTAGCTCCGATTCACCTTTTTGCTTAATTGCAAACCAGAATGTATCCTCTATTACCCTTTCACGGGATTACCCTTCCTGGGGTGCCAAAGTTGACTTTCACGAAACTGTGTTTTGACCCTCTAGAAGTCCATCAGGAACCCTGCTCTATCATTTGAGCTGGTTTTAAGAGCTGTAGCTCCGATTCACCTTTTTGCTTAATTGCAAACCAGAATGTATCCTCTATTACCCTTTCACTGGATTACCCTTCCTGGGGTGCCAAAGTTGACTTTCACGAAACTGTGTTTTGACCCTCCAGCACTCCATCAGAAATCCTCCTCTATCATTTGAGCTGGTTTTAAGAGATGTAGCTCCGATTCACCTTTTTGCTTAATTGCAAACCAGAATGTATCCTCTATTACCGTTTCATTGGATTACCCTTCCTGGGGTGCCAAAGTTGACTTTCACGAAACTGTGTTTTGTCCCTCCAGCACTCCATCAGGAACCCTCCTCTATCATTTGAGCTGGTTTTAAGAGATGTAGCTTCGATTCAAGTTTTTTACTTAATTGCAAACCAGAATGTATCCTCTATTACCCTTTCACGGGATTACCCTTCCTGGGGTGCCAAAGTTGACTTTCACCAAACTGTGTTTTGACCTTCCAGCACTTCATCAGGAACCCTCCTCTATCATTTGATGTGGTTTTAAGAGACGTAGCTCCGATTCACCTTTTTGCTTAATTGCAAACCAGAATGTATCCTCTATTACCCTATCACGGGATTACCCTTCCTGGGGTGCCAAAGTTGACTTTCACGAAACTGTGTTTTGACCCTCTAGAAGTCCATCAGGAACCCTCCTCTATCATTTGAGCTGGTTTTAAGAGATGTAGCTCCGATTCACCTTTTTGCCTATTTGCAAACCGGAATGTATCCTCTATTACCCTTTCACTGGATTACCCTTCCTGGGGTGCCAAAGTTGACTTTCACCAAACTGTGTTTGGACCCTCCAGCACTCCATCAGGAACCCTGCTCTGTCATTTGAGCTGGTTTTAAGAGATGTAGCTCCGATTCACCTTTTTTACTTAATTGCAAACCAGAATGTATGCTCTATTACCCTTTCACGGGATTACCCTTCCTGGGGTGCCAAAGTTGACTTTCACGAAACTGTGTTTTGACCCTCTAGCACTCCATCAGGAACCCTCCTCTATCATTTGAGCTGGTTTTAAGAGATGTAACTCCGATTCACCTTTTTTACTTAATTGCAAACCAGAATGTATGCTCTATTACCCTTTCACGGGATTACCCTTCCCGGGGTGCCAAAGTTGACTTTCACGAAACTGTGTTTTGACAATCTAGAAGTCCATCAGCAACCCTCCTCTATCATTTGAGCTGGTTTTAAGAGATGTAGCTCCGATTCACCTTTTTTACTTAATTGCAAAACCAGAATGTATCCTCTATTACCCTTTCACGGGATTATCCTTCCTGGGGTGCCAAAGTTGACTTTCACGAAACTGTGTTTTGACCCTCCAGCACTCCATCAGGAACCCTCATCTCTCATTTTGCCCTGGTTTTAAGAGATGTAGCTCCGATTCACCTTTTTGCTTTATTGCAAACCAGAATGTATGCTCTATTACCCTTTCACGGGATTACCCTTCCTGGGGTGCCAAAGTTGACTTTCACGAAACTGTGTTTTGACCCTCCAGCACTCCATCAGGAACCCTCCTCTATCATTTGAGCTGGTTTTAAGAGATGTAGCTCCGATTCACCTTTTTGCTTTATTGCAAACCAGAATGTATCCTCTATTACCCTTTCACGGGATTACCCTTCCTGGGGTGCCAAAGTTGACTTTCACGAAACTGTGTTTTGACCCTCCAGCACTCCATCAGGAACACTCCTCTATCATTTGAGCTGGTTTTAAGAGATGTAGCTTCGATTCAAGTTTTTTACTTAATTGCAAACCAGAATGTATCCTCTATTACCGTTTCCCTGGATTACCCTTCCTGGGGTGCCAAAGTTGACTTTCACCAAACTGTGTTTTGACCTTCCAGCACTTCATCAGGAACCCTCCTCTATCATTTGATCTGGTTTTAAGAGACGTAGCTCCGATTCACCTTTTTGCTTAATTGCAAACCAGAATGTATCCTCTATTACCCTATCACGGGATTACCCTTCCTGGGGTGCCAAAGTTGACTTTCACGAAACTGTGTTTTGACACTCTAGAAGTCCATCAGGAACCCTCCTCTATCATTTGAGCTAGTTTTAAGAGGTGTAGCTCCGATTCACCTTTTTGCTTTATTGCAAACCAGAATGTATCCTCTATTACCCTTTCACGGGATTACCCTTCCTGGGGTGCCAAAGTTGACTTTCACGAAACTGTGTTTTGACCCCCCAGCACTCCATCAGGAACCCTCCTCTATCATTTGAGCTGGTTTTAAGAGATGCAGCTCCGATTCACCTTTTTGCCTATTTGCAAACCGGAATGTATCCTCTATTACCCTTTCACTGGATGACCCTTCCTGGGGTGCCAAAGTTGACTTTCACCAAACTGTGTTTGGACCCTCCAGCACTCCATCAGGAACCCTGCTCTATCATTTGAGCTGGTTTTAAGAGATGTAGCTCCGATTCACCTTTTTTACTTAATTGCAAACCAGAATGTATGCTCTATTACCCTTTCAAGGGATTACCCTTCCTGGGGTGCCAAAGTTGACTTTCACCAAACTGTGTTTTGACCCTCTAGCACTCCATCAGGAACCCTCCTCTATCATTTGAGCTGGTTTTAAGAGATGTAGCTCCGATTCACCTTTTTTACTTAATTGCAAACCAGAATGTATGCTCTATTACCCTTTCACGGGATTACCCTTCCCGGGGTGCCAAAGTTGACTTTCACGAAACTGTGTTTTGACAATCTAGAAGTCCATCAGCAACCCTCCTCTATCATTTGAGCTGGTTTTAAGAGATGTAGCTCCGATTCACCTTTTTTACTTAATTGCAAAACCAGAATGTATCCTCTATTACCCTTTCACGGGATTATCCTTCCTGGGGTGCCAAAGTTGACTTTCACGAAACTGTGTTTTGACCCTCCAGCACTCCATCAGGAACACTCCTCTATCATTTGAGCTGGTTTTAAGAGATGTAGCTTCGATTCAAGTTTTTTACTTAATTGCAAACCAGAATGTATCCTCTATTACCGTTTCCCTGGATTACCCTTCCTGGGGTGCCAAAGTTGACTTTCACCAAACTGTGTTTTGACCTTCCAGCACTTCATCAGGAACCCTCCTCTATCATTTGATCTGGTTTTAAGAGACGTAGCTCCGATTCACCTTTTTGCTTAATTGCAAACCAGAATGTATCCTCTATTACCCTATCACGGGATTACCCTTCCTGGGGTGCCAAAGTTGACTTTCACGAAACTGTGTTTTGACACTCTAGAAGTCCATCAGGAACCCTCCTCTATCATTTGAGCTAGTTTTAAGAGGTGTAGCTCCGATTCACCTTTTTGCTTTATTGCAAACCAGAATGTATCCTCTATTACCCTTTCACGGGATTACCCTTCCTGGGGTGCCAAAGTTGACTTTCACGAAACTGTGTTTTGACCCCCCAGCACTCCATCAGGAACCCTCCTCTATCATTTGAGCTGGTTTTAAGAGATGCAGCTCCGATTCACCTTTTTGCCTATTTGCAAACCGGAATGTATCCTCTATTACCCTTTCACTGGATGACCCTTCCTGGGGTGCCAAAGTTGACTTTCACCAAACTGTGTTTGGACCCTCCAGCACTCCATCAGGAACCCTGCTCTATCATTTGAGCTGGTTTTAAGAGATGTAGCTCCGATTCACCTTTTTTACTTAATTGCAAACCAGAATGTATGCTCTATTACCCTTTCAAGGGATTACCCTTCCTGGGGTGCCAAAGTTGACTTTCACCAAACTGTGTTTTGACCCTCTAGCACTCCATCAGGAACCCTCCTCTATCATTTGAGCTGGTTTTAAGAGATGTAGCTCCGATTCACCTTTTTTACTTAATTGCAAACCAGAATGTATGCTCTATTACCCTTTCACGGGATTACCCTTCCCGGGGTGCCAAAGTTGACTTTCACGAAACTGTGTTTTGACAATCTAGAAGTCCATCAGCAACCCTCCTCTATCATTTGAGCTGGTTTTAAGAGATGTAGCTCCGATTCACCTTTTTTACTTAATTGCAAAACCAGAATGTATCCTCTATTACCCTTTCACGGGATTATCCTTCCTGGGGTGCCAAAGTTGACTTTCACGAAACTGTGTTTTGACCCTCCAGCACTCCATCAGGAACCCTCATCTCTCATTTTGAGCTGGTTTTAAGAGATGTAGCTCCGATTCAGCTTTTGTACTTAATTGCAAACCAGAATGTATCCTCTATTACCTTTTCACGGGATTATCCTTCCTGGGGTGCCAAAGTTGACTTTCACGAAACTGTGTTTTGACCCTCCAGCACTCCATCAGGAACCCTCCTCTATCATTTGAGCTGGTTTTAAGAGGTGTAGCTCCGATTCACCTTTTTGCTTAATTGCAAACCAGAATGTATCCTCTATTACCCTTTCACTGGATTACCCTTCCTGGGGTGCCAAAGTTGACTTTCACCAAACTGTGTTTTGACCCTCCAGCACTCCATCAGAAATCCTCCTCTATCATTTGAGCTGGTTTTAAGAGATGTAGCTCCGATTCACCTTTTTGCTTAATTGCAAACCAGAATGTATCCTCTATTACCGTTTCATGGGATTACCCTTCCTGGGGTGCCAAAGTTGACTTTCACGAAACTGTGTTTTGTCCCTCCAGCACTCCATCAGGAACCCTCCTCTATCATTTGAGCTGGTTTTAAGAGATGTAGCTTCGATTCAAGTTTTTTACTTAATTGCAAACCAGAATGTATCCTCTATTACCCTTTCCCTGGATTACCCTTCCTGGGGTGCCAAAGTTGACTTTCACCAAACTGTGTTTTGACCTTCCAGCACTTCATCAGGAACCCTCCTCTATCATTTGATCTGGTTTTAAGAGACGTAGCTCCGATTCACCTTTTTGCTTAATTGCAAACCAGAATGTATCCTCTATTACCCTATCACGGGATTACCCTTCCTGGGGTGCCAAAGTTGACTTTCACGAAACTGTGTTTTGACCCTCTAGAAGTCCATCAGGAACCCTCCTCTATCATTTGAGCTAGTTTTAAGAGGTGTAGCTCCGATTCACCTTTTTGCTTTATTGCAAACCAGAATGTATCCTCTATTACCCTTTCACGGGATTACCCTTCCTGGGGTGCCAAAGTTGACTTTCACGAAACTGTGTTTTGACCCCCCAGCACTCCATCAGGAACCCTCCTCTATCATTTGAGCTGGTTTTAAGAGATGTAGCTCCGATTCACCTTTTTTACTTAATTGCAAACCAGAATGTATGCTCTATTACCCTTTCACGGGATTACCCTTCCCGGGGTGCCAAAGTTGACTTTCACGAAACTGTGTTTTGACAATCTAGAAGTCCATCAGCAACCCTCCTCTATCATTTGAGCTGGTTTTAAGAGATGTAGCTCCGATTCACCTTTTTTACTTAATTGCAAAACCAGAATGTATCCTCTATTACCCTTTCACGGGATTATCCTTCCTGGGGTGCCAAAGTTGACTTTCACGAAACTGTGTTTTGACCCTCCAGCACTCCATCAGGAACCCTCATCTCTCATTTTGAGCTGGTTTTAAGAGATGTAGCTCCGATTCAGCTTTTGTTCTTAATTGCAAACCAGAATGTATCCTCTATTACCTTTTCACGGGATTATCCTTCCTGGGGTGCCAAAGTTGACTTTCACGAAACTGTGTTTTGACCCTCCAGCACTCCATCAGGAACCCTCCTCTATCATTTGAGCTGGTTTTAAGAGGTGTAGCTCCGATTCACCTTTTTGCTTAATTGCAAACCAGAATGTATCCTCTATTACCCTTTCACTGGATTACCCTTCCTGGGGTGCCAAAGTTGACTTTCACCAAACTGTGTTTTGACCCTCCAGCACTCCATCAGAAATCCTCCTCTATCATTTGAGCTGGTTTTAAGAGATGTAGCTCCGATTCACCTTTTTGCTTAATTGCAAACCAGAATGTATCCTCTATTACCGTTTCATGGGATTACCCTTCCTGGGGTGCCAAAGTTGACTTTCACGAAACTGTGTTTTGTCCCTCCAGCACTCCATCAGGAACCCTCCTCTATCATTTGAGCTGGTTTTAAGAGATGTAGCTTCGATTCAAGTTTTTTACTTAATTGCAAACCAGAATGTATCCTCTATTACCCTTTCACGGGATTACCCTTCCTGGGGTGCCAAAGTTGACTTTCACCAAACTGTGTTTTGACCTTCCAGCACTTCATCAGGAACCCTCCTCTATCATTTGATCTGGTTTTAAGAGACGTAGCTCCGATTCACCTTTTTGCTTAATTGCAAACCAGAATGTATCCTCTATTACCCTATCACGGGATTACCCTTCCTGGGGTGCCAAAGTTGACTTTCACGAAACTGTGTTTTGACCCTCTAGAAGTCCATCAGGAACCCTCCTCTATCATTTGAGCTAGTTTTAAGAGGTGTAGCTCCGATTCACCTTTTTGCTTTATTGCAAACCAGAATGTATCCTCTATTACCCTTTCACGGGATTACCCTTCCTGGGGTGCCAAAGTTGACTTTCACGAAACTGTGTTTTGACCCCCCAGCACTCCATCAGGAACCCTCCTCTATCATTTGAGCTGGTTTTAAGAGATGCAGCTCCGATTCACCTTTTTGCCTATTTTCAAACCGGAATGTATCCTCTATTACTGTTTCACGGGACAACCCTTCCTGGGGTGCCAAAGTTGACTTTCACGAAACTGTGTTTTGACCCTCCAGCACTCCATCAGGAACCCTCCTCTATCATTTGAGCTGGTTTTAAGAGCTGTAGCTCCGATTCACCTTTTTGCTTAATTGCAAACCAGAATGTATCCTCTATTACCCTTTCACGGGATTACCCTTCCTGGGGTGCCAAAGTTGACTTTCACGAAACTGTGTTTTGACCCTCTAGAAGTCCATCAGGAACCCTGCTCTATCATTTGAGCTGGTTTTAAGAGGTGTAGCTCCGATTCACCTTTTTTGCTTAATTGCAAACCAGAATGTATCCTCTATTACCCTTTCACTGGATTACCCTTCCTGGGGTGCCAAAGTTGACTTTCACCAAACTGTGTTTTGACCCTCCAGCACTCCATCAGAAATCCTCCTCTATCATTTGAGCTGGTTTTAAGACATGTAGCTCCGATTCACCTTTTTGCTTAATTGCAAACCAGAATGTATCCTCTATTACCGTTTCATTGGATTACCCTTCCTGGGGTGCCAAAGTTGACTTTCACGAAACTGTGTTTTGTCTTTCTAGCACTCCATCAGGAACCCTCCTCTATCATTTGAGCTGGTTTTAAGAGATGTAGATCCGATTCACCTTTTTGCTTAATTGCAAACCAGAATGTATCCTCTATTACCCTTTCACGGGATTACCCTTCCTGGGGTGCCAAAGTTGACTTTCACCAAACTGTGTTTTAACCTTCCAGCACTTCATCAGGAACCCTCCTCTATCATTTGATCTGGTTTTAAGAGGTGTAGCTCCGATTCACCTTTTTGCTTAATTGCAAACCAGAATGTATCCTCTATTACCCTATCACGGGATTACCCTTCCTGGGGTGCCAAAGTTGACTTTCACGAAACTGTGTTTTGACCCTCCAGCACTCCATCAGAAATCCTCCTCTATCATTTGAGCTGGTTTTAAGAGATGTAGCTCCGATTCACCTTTTTGCTTAATTGCAAACCAGAATGTATCCTCTATTACCGTTTCATGGGATTACCCTTCCTGGGGTGCCAAAGTTGACTTTCACGAAACTGTGTTTTGTCCCTCCAGCACTCCATCAGGAACCCTCCTCTATCATTTGAGCTGGTTTTAAGAGATGTAGCTTCGATTCAAGTTTTTTACTTAATTGCAAACCAGAATGTATCCTCTATTACCCTTTCACGGGATTACCCTTCCTGGGGTGCCAAAGTTGACTTTCACCAAACTGTGTTTTGACCTTCCAGCACTTCATCACTAACCCTCCTCTATCATTTGATCTGGTTTTAAGAGACGTAGCTCCGATTCACCTTTTTGCTTAATTGCAAACCAGAATGTATCCTCTATTACCCTATCACGGGATTACCCTTCCTGGGGTGCCAAAGTTGACTTTCACGAAACTGTGTTTTGACCCTCTAGAAGTCCATCAGGAACCCTCCTCTATCATTTGAGCTAGTTTTAAGAGGTGTAGCTCCGATTCACCTTTTTGCTTTATTGCAAACCAGAATGTATCCTCTATTACCCTTTCACGGGATTACCCTTCCTGGGGTGCCAAAGTTGACTTTCACGAAACTGTGTTTTGACCCCCCAGCACTCCATCAGGAACCCTCCTCTATCATTTGAGCTGGTTTTAAGAGATGCAGCTCCGATTCACCTTTTTGCCTATTTGCAAACCGGAATGTATCCTCTATTACCCTATCACGGGATTACCCTTCCTGGGGTGCCAAAGTTGACTTTCACCAAACTGTGTTTGGACCCTCCAGCACTCCATCAGGAACCCTGCTCTATCATTTGATCTGGTTTTAAGAGATGTAGCTCCGATTCACCTTTTTTACTTAATTGCAAACCAGAATGTATGCTCTATTACCCTTTCACGGGATTACCCTTCCCGGGGTGCCAAAGTTGACTTTCACGAAACTGTGTTTTGACAATCTAGAAGTCCATCAGGAACCCTCCTCTATCATTTGAGCTGGTTTTAAGAGATGTAGCTCCGATTCACCTTTTTTACTTAATTGCAAAACCAGAATGTATCCTCTATTACCCTTTCACGGGATTATCCTTCCTGGGGTGCCAAAGTTGACTTTCACGAAACTGTGTTTTGACCCTCCAGCACTCCATCAGGAACCCTCATCTCTCATTTTGAGCTGGTTTTAAGAGATGTAGCTCCGATTCAGCTTTTGTACTTAATTGCAAACCAGAATGTATCCTCTATTACCTTTTCACGGGATTATCCTTCCTGGGGTGCCAAAGTTGACTTTCACCAAACTGTGTTTTGACCCTCCAGCACTCCATCAGGAACCCTCCTCTATCATTTGAGCTGGTTTTAAGAGATGTAGCTCCGATTCACCTTTTTGCTTAATTGCAAACCAGAATGTATCCTCTATTACCCTTTCACGGGATTACCCTTCCTGGGGTGCCAAAGTTGACTTTCACGAAACTGTGTTTTGACCCTCTAGAAGTCCATCAGGAACCCTCCTCTATCATTTGAGCTGGTTTTAAGAGCTGCAGCTCCGATTCACCTTTTTGCTTAATTGCAAACCAGAATGTATCCTCTATTACCGTTTCATTGGATTACCCTTCCTGGGGTGCCAAAGTTGACTTTCACGAAACTGTGTTTTAAACTCCCAGCACTCCATCAGGAACCCTCCTCTATCATTTGAGCTGGTTTTAAGAGATGCAGCTCCGATTCACCTTTTTGCCTACTTGCAAACCGGAATGTATCCTCTATTACCCTTTCATATGATTCCCCTTCCTGGGGTGCCAAAGTTGACTTTCACGAAACTGTGTTTTGACCCTCCAGCACTCCATCAGGAACCCTCCTCTATCATTTGAGCTGGTTTTAAGAGATGTAGCTCCGATTCACCTTTTTGCCTATTTGCAAACCGGAATGTATCCTCTATTACCGTTTCACGGGACTACCCTTCCTGGGGTGCCAAAGTTGACTTTCACGAAACTGTGTTTTGACCCTCCAGCACTCCATCAGGAACCCTTCTCTATCATTTGAGCTGGTTTTAAGAGATGTAGCTCCGATTCACCTTTTTGCCTATTTGCAAACCGGAATGTATCCTCTATTACCGTTTCACGGGACTACCCTTCCTGGGGTGCCAAAGTTGACTTTCACGAAACTGTGTTTTGACCCTC
This sequence comes from Haliotis asinina, assembly GCF_037392515.1. Taxonomy (NCBI): domain Eukaryota; kingdom Metazoa; phylum Mollusca; class Gastropoda; order Lepetellida; family Haliotidae; genus Haliotis; species Haliotis asinina. The sequence continues at coordinate 24,875,207 of NC_090291.1, forward strand.
CAGCACTCCATCAGGAACCCTTCTCTATCATTTGAGCTGGTTTTAAGAGATGTAGCTCCGATTCACCTTTTTGCTTAATTGTAAACCAGAATGTATCCTCTATTACCCTTTCACTTGATTACCCTTCCTGGGGTGCCAAAGTTGACTTTCACAAAACTGTGTTTTGACCCTCCAGAACTCCATCAGGAACCCTCCTCTATCATTTGAGCTGGTTTTAAGAGATGTAGCTCCGATTCACCTTTTTGCCTATTTTCAAACCGGAATGTATCCTCTAATACTGTTTCACGGGACTACCCTTCCTGGGGTGCCAAAGTTGACTTTCACCAAACTGTGTTTTAACCTTCCAGCACTTCATCAGGAACCCTCCTCTATCATTTGATCTGGTTTTAAGAGACGTAGCTCCGATTCACCTTTTTGCTTAATTGCAAACCAGAATGCATCCTTTATTACCCTATCACGGGATTACCCTTCCTGGGGTGCCAAAGTTGACTTTCACGAAACTGTGTTTTGACCCTCTAGAAGTCCATCAGGAACCCTCCTCTATCATTTGAGCTGGGTTTAAGAGGTGTAGCTCCGATTCACCTTTTTGCTTTATTGCAAACCAGAATGTATCCTCTATTACCCTTTCACGGGATTACCCTTCCTGGGGTGCCAAAGTTGACTTTCACCAAACTGTGTTTTGACCCTCCAGCACTCCATCAGGAACCCTCCTCTATCATTTGAGCTGGTTTTAAGAGATGTAGCTCCGATTCACCTTTTTGCTTAATTGCAAACCAGAATGTATCCTCTATTACCCTTTCACGGGATTACCCTTCCTGGGGTGCCAAAGTTGACTTTCACGAAACTGTGTTTTGACCCTCTAGAAGTCCATCAGGAACCCTCCTCTATCATTTGAGCTGGTTTTAAGAGCTGCAGCTCCGATTCACCTTTTTGCTTAATTGCAAACCAGAATGTATCCTCTATTACCGTTTCACTGGATTACCCTTCCTGGGGTGCCAAAGTTGACTTTCACGAAACTGTGTTTTAAACTCCCAGCACTCCATCAGGAACCCTCCTCTATCATTTGAGCTGGTTTTAAGAGATGCAGCTCCGATTCACCTTTTTGCCTAATTGCAAACCGGAATGTATCCTCTATTACCCTTTCATATGATTCCCCTTCCTGGGGTGCCAAAGTTGACTTTCACGAAACTGTGTTTTGACCCTCCAGCACTCCATCAGGAACCCTCCTCTATCATTTGAGCTGGTTTTAAGAGATGTAGCTCCGATTCACCTTTTTGCCTATTTGCAAACCGGAATGTATCCTCTATTACCGTTTCACGGGACTACCCTTCCTGGGGTGCCAAAGTTGACTTTCACGAAACTGTGTTTTGACCCTCCAGCACTCCATCAGGAACCCTTCTCTATCATTTGAGCTGGTTTTAAGAGATGTAGCTCCGATTCACCTTTTTGCCTATTTGCAAACCAGAATGTATCCTCTATTACCGTTTCACGGGACTACCCTTCCTGGGGTGCCAAAGTTGACTTTCACGAAACTGTGTTTTGACCCTCCAGCACTCCATCAGGAACCCTTCTCTATCATTTGAGCTGGTTTTAAGAGATGTAGCTCCGATTCACCTTTTTGCCTATTTGCAAACCGGAATGTATCCTCTATTACCGTTTCACGGGACTACCCTTCCTGGGGTGCCAAAGTTGACTTTCACGAAACTGTGTTTTGACCCTCCAGCACTCCATCAGGAACCCTTCTCTATCATTTGAGCTGGTTTTAAGAGCTGTAGCTCCGATTCACCTTTTTGCTTAATTGTCAACCAGAATGTATCCTCTATTACCCTTTCACGGGATTACCCTTCCTGGGGTGCCAAAGTTGACTTTCACAAAACTGTGTTTTGACCCTCCAGAACTCCATCAGGAACCCTCCTCTATCATTTGAGCTGGTTTTAAGAGATGTAGCTCCGATTCACCTTTTTGCCTATTTTCAAACCGGAATGTATCCTCTAATACTGTTTCACGGGACTACCCTTCCTGGGGTGCCAAAGTTGACTTTCACCAAACTGTGTTTTAACCTTCCAGCACTTCATCAGGAACCCTCCTCTATCATTTGATCTGGTTTTAAGAGACGTAGCTCCGATTCACCTTTTTGCTTAATTGCAAACCAGAATGCATCCTTTATTACCCTATCACGGGATTACCCTTCCTGGGGTGCCAAAGTTGACTTTCACGAAACTGTGTTTTGACCCTCTAGAAGTCCATCAGGAACCCTCCTCTATCATTTGAGCTGGGTTTAAGAGGTGTAGCTCCGATTCACCTTTTTGCTTTATTGCAAACCAGAATGTATCCTCTATTACCCTTTCACGGGATTACCCTTCCTGGGGTGCCAAAGTTGACTTTCACCAAACTGTGTTTTGACCCTCCAGCACTCCATCAGGAACCCTCCTCTATCATTTGAGCTGGTTTTAAGAGATGTAGCTCCGATTCACCTTTTTGCTTAATTGCAAACCAGAATGTATCCTCTATTACCCTTTCACGGGATTACCCTTCCTGGGGTGCCAAAGTTGACTTTCACAAAACTGTGTTTTGACCCTCCAGAACTCCATCAGGAACCCTCCTCTATCATTTGAGCTGGTTTTAAGAGATGTAGCTCCGATTCACCTTTTTGCCTATTTTCAAACCGGAATGTATCCTCTAATACTGTTTCACGGGACTACCCTTCCTGGGGTGCCAAAGTTGACTTTCACCAAACTGTGTTTTAACCTTCCAGCACTTCATCAGGAACCCTCCTCTATCATTTGATCTGGTTTTAAGAGACGTAGCTCCGATTCACCTTTTTGCTTAATTGCAAACCAGAATGCATCCTTTATTACCCTATCACGGGATTACCCTTCCTGGGGTGCCAAAGTTGACTTTCACGAAACTGTGTTTTGACCCTCCAGCACTCCATCAGGAACCCTTCTCTATCATTTGAGCTGGTTTTAAGAGATGTAGCTCCGATTCACCTTTTTGCTTAATTGTAAACCAGAATGTATCCTCTATTACCCTTTCATATGATTCCCCTTCCTGGGGTGCCAAAGTTGACTTTCACGAAACTGTGTTTTGACCCTCCAGCACTCCATCAGGAACCCTCCTCTATCATTTGAGCTGGTTTTAAGAGATGTAGCTCCGATTCACCTTTTTGCCTATTTGCAAACCGGAATGTATCCTCTATTACCGTTTCACGGGACTACCCTTCCTGGGGTGCCAAAGTTGACTTTCACGAAACTGTGTTTTGACCCTCCAGCACTCCATCAGGAACCCTTCTCTATCATTTGAGCTGGTTTTAAGAGATGTAGCTCCGATTCACCTTTTTGCCTATTTGCAAACCGGAATGTATCCTCTATTACCGTTTCACGGGACTACCCTTCCTGGGGTGCCAAAGTTGACTTTCACGAAACTGTGTTTTGACCCTCCAGCACTCCATCAGGAACCCTTCTCTATCATTTGAGCTGGTTTTAAGAGATGTAGCTCCGATTCACCTTTTTGCTTAATTGTAAACCAGAATGTATCCTCTATTACCCTTTCACTTGATTACCCTTCCTGGGGTGCCAAAGTTGACTTTCACAAAACTGTGTTTTGACCCTCCAGAACTCCATCAGGAACCCTCCTCTATCATTTGAGCTGGTTTTAAGAGATGTAGCTCCGATTCACCTTTTTGCCTATTTTCAAACCGGAATGTATCCTCTAATACTGTTTCACGGGACTACCCTTCCTGGGGTGCCAAAGTTGACTTTCACCAAACTGTGTTTTAACCTTCCAGCACTTCATCAGGAACCCTCCTCTATCATTTGATCTGGTTTTAAGAGACGTAGCTCCGATTCACCTTTTTGCTTAATTGCAAACCAGAATGCATCCTTTATTACCCTATCACGGGATTACCCTTCCTGGGGTGCCAAAGTTGACTTTCACGAAACTGTGTTTTGACCCTCTAGAAGTCCATCAGGAACCCTCCTCTATCATTTGAGCTGGGTTTAAGAGGTGTAGCTCCGATTCACCTTTTTGCTTTATTGCAAACCAGAATGTATCCTCTATTACCCTTTCACGGGATTACCCTTCCTGGGGTGCCAAAGTTGACTTTCACCAAACTGTGTTTTGACCCTCCAGCACTCCATCAGGAACCCTCCTCTATCATTTGAGCTGGTTTTAAGAGATGTAGCTCCGATTCACCTTTTTGCTTAATTGCAAACCAGAATGTATCCTCTATTACCCTTTCACGGGATTACCCTTCCTGGGGTGCCAAAGTTGACTTTCACGAAACTGTGTTTTGACCCTCTAGAAGTCCATCAGGAACCCTCCTCTATCATTTGAGCTGGTTTTAAGAGCTGCAGCTCCGATTCACCTTTTTGCTTAATTGCAAACCAGAATGTATCCTCTATTACCGTTTCACTGGATTACCCTTCCTGGGGTGCCAAAGTTGACTTTCACGAAACTGTGTTTTAAACTCCCAGCACTCCATCAGGAACCCTCCTCTATCATTTGAGCTGGTTTTAAGAGATGCAGCTCCGATTCACCTTTTTGCCTAATTGCAAACCGGAATGTATCCTCTATTACCCTTTCATATGATTCCCCTTCCTGGGGTGCCAAAGTTGACTTTCACGAAACTGTGTTTTGACCCTCCAGCACTCCATCAGGAACCCTCCTCTATCATTTGAGCTGGTTTTAAGAGATGTAGCTCCGATTCACCTTTTTGCCTATTTGCAAACCGGAATGTATCCTCTATTACCGTTTCACGGGACTACCCTTCCTGGGGTGCCAAAGTTGACTTTCACGAAACTGTGTTTTGACCCTCCAGCACTCCATCAGGAACCCTTCTCTATCATTTGAGCTGGTTTTAAGAGATGTAGCTCCGATTCACCTTTTTGCCTATTTGCAAAAAGGAATGTATCCTCTATTACCGTTTCACGGGACTACCCTTCCTGGGGTGCCAAAGTTGACTTTCACGAAACTGTGTTTTGACCCTCCAGCACTCCATCAGGAACCCTTCTCTATCATTTGAGCTGGTTTTAAGAGCTGTAGCTCCGATTCACCTTTTTGCTTAATTGTAAACCAGAATGTATCCTCTATTACCCTTTCACGGGATTACCCTTCCTGGGGTGCCAAAGTTGACTTTCACAAAACTGTGTTTTGACCCTCCAGAACTCCATCAGGAACCCTCCTCTATCATTTGAGCTGGTTTTAAGAGATGTAGCTCCGATTCACCTTTTTGCCTATTTTCAAACCGGAATGTATCCTCTAATACTGTTTCACGGGACTACCCTTCCTGGGGTGCCAAAGTTGACTTTCACCAAACTGTGTTTTAACCTTCCAGCACTTCATCAGGAACCCTCCTCTATCATTTGATCTGGTTTTAAGAGACGTAGCTCCGATTCACCTTTTTGCTTAATTGCAAACCAGAATGCATCCTTTATTACCCTATCACGGGATTACCCTTCCTGGGGTGCCAAAGTTGACTTTCACGAAACTGTGTTTTGACCCTCTAGAAGTCCATCAGGAACCCTCCTCTATCATTTGAGCTGGGTTTAAGAGGTGTAGCTCCGATTCACCTTTTTGCTTTATTGCAAACCAGAATGTATCCTCTATTACCCTTTCACGGGATTACCCTTCCTGGGGTGCCAAAGTTGACTTTCACCAAACTGTGTTTTGACCCTCCAGCACTCCATCAGGAACCCTCCTCTATCATTTGAGCTGGTTTTAAGAGATGTAGCTCCGATTCACCTTTTTGCTTAATTGCAAACCAGAATGTATCCTCTATTACCCTTTCACGGGATTACCCTTCCTGGGGTGCCAAAGTTGACTTTCACGAAACTGTGTTTTGACCCTCTAGAAGTCCATCAGGAACCCTCCTCTATCATTTGAGCTGGTTTTAAGAGCTGCAGCTCCGATTCACCTTTTTGCTTAATTGCAAACCAGAATGTATCCTCTATTACCGTTTCACTGGATTACCCTTCCTGGGGTGCCAAAGTTGACTTTCACGAAACTGTGTTTTAAACTCCCAGCACTCCATCAGGAACCCTCCTCTATCATTTGAGCTGGTTTTAAGAGATGCAGCTCCGATTCACCTTTTTGCCTAATTGCAAACCGGAATGTATCCTCTATTACCCTTTCATATGATTCCCCTTCCTGGGGTGCCAAAGTTGACTTTCACGAAACTGTGTTTTGACCCTGCAGCACTCCATCAGGAACCCTCCTCTATCATTTGAGCTGGTTTTAAGAGATGTAGCTCCGATTCACCTTTTTGCCTATTTGCAAACCGGAATGTATCCTCTATTACCGTTTCACGGGACTACCCTTCCTGGGGTGCCAAAGTTGACTTTCACGAAACTGTGTTTTGACCCTCCAGCACTCCATCAGGAACCCTTCTCTATCATTTGAGCTGGTTTTAAGAGCTGTAGCTCCGATTCACCTTTTTGCTTAATTGTAAACCAGAATGTATCCTCTATTACCCTTTCACGGGATTACCCTTCCTGGGGTGCCAAAGTTGACTTTCACAAAACTGTGTTTTGACCCTCCAGAACTCCATCAGGAACCCTCCTCTATCATTTGAGCTGGTTTTAAGAGATGTAGCTCCGATTCACCTTTTTGCCTATTTTCAAACCGGAATGTATCCTCTAATACTGTTTCACGGGACTACCCTTCCTGGGGTGCCAAAGTTGACTTTCACCAAACTGTGTTTTAACCTTCCAGCACTTCATCAGGAACCCTCCTCTATCATTTGATCTGGTTTTAAGAGACGTAGCTCCGATTCACCTTTTTGCTTAATTGCAAACCAGAATGCATCCTTTATTACCCTATCACGGGATTACCCTTCCTGGGGTGCCAAAGTTGACTTTCACGAAACTGTGTTTTGACCCTCTAGAAGTCCATCAGGAACCCTCCTCTATCATTTGAGCTGGGTTTAAGAGGTGTAGCTCCGATTCACCTTTTTGCTTTATTGCAAACCAGAATGTATCCTCTATTACCCTTTCACGGGATTACCCTTCCTGGGGTGCCAAAGTTGACTTTCACCAAACTGTGTTTTGACCCTCCAGCACTCCATCAGGAACCCTCCTCTATCATTTGAGCTGGTTTTAAGAGATGTAGCTCCGATTCACCTTTTTGCTTAATTGCAAACCAGAATGTATCCTCTATTACCCTTTCACGGGATTACCCTTCCTGGGGTGCCAAAGTTGACTTTCACGAAACTGTGTTTTGACCCTCTAGAAGTCCATCAGGAACCCTCCTCTATCATTTGAGCTGGTTTTAAGAGCTGCAGCTCCGATTCACCTTTTTGCTTAATTGCAAACCAGAATGTATCCTCTATTACCGTTTCACTGGATTACCCTTCCTGGGGTGCCAAAGTTGACTTTCACGAAACTGTGTTTTAAACTCCCAGCACTCCATCAGGAACCCTCCTCTATCATTTGAGCTGGTTTTAAGAGATGCAGCTCCGATTCACCTTTTTGCCTAATTGCAAACCGGAATGTATCCTCTATTACCCTTTCATATGATTCCCCTTCCTGGGGTGCCAAAGTTGACTTTCACGAAACTGTGTTTTGACCCTGCAGCACTCCATCAGGAACCCTCCTCTATCATTTGAGCTGGTTTTAAGAGATGTAGCTCCGATTCACCTTTTTGCCTATTTGCAAACCGGAATGTATCCTCTATTACCGTTTCACGGGACTACCCTTCCTGGGGTGCCAAAGTTGACTTTCACGAAACTGTGTTTTGACCCTCCAGCACTCCATCAGGAACCCTTCTCTATCATTTGAGCTGGTTTTAAGAGATGTAGCTCCGATTCACCTTTTTGCCTATTTGCAAACCGGAATGTATCCTCTATTACCGTTTCACGGGACTACCCTTCCTGGGGTGCCAAAGTTGACTTTCACGAAACTGTGTTTTGACCCTCCAGCACTCCATCAGGAACCCTTCTCTATCATTTGAGCTGGTTTTAAGAGCTGTAGCTCCGATTCACCTTTTTGCTTAATTGTAAACCAGAATGTATCCTCTATTACCCTTTCACGGGATTACCCTTCCTGGGGTGCCAAAGTTGACTTTCACAAAACTGTGTTTTGACCCTCCAGAACTCCATCAGGAACCCTCCTCTATCATTTGAGCTGGTTTTAAGAGATGTAGCTCCGATTCACCTTTTTGCCTATTTTCAAACCGGAATGTATCCTCTAATACTGTTTCACGGGACTACCCTTCCTGGGGTGCCAAAGTTGACTTTCACCAAACTGTGTTTTAACCTTCCAGCACTTCATCAGGAACCCTCCTCTATCATTTGATCTGGTTTTAAGAGACGTAGCTCCGATTCACCTTTTTGCTTAATTGCAAACCAGAATGCATCCTCTATTACCCTATCACGGGATTACCCTTCCTGGGGTGCCAAAGTTGACTTTCACGAAACTGTGTTTTGACCCTCTAGAAGTCCATCAGGAACCCTCCTCTATCATTTGAGCTGGGTTTAAGAGGTGTAGCTCCGATTCACCTTTTTGCTTTATTGCAAACCAGAATGTATCCTCTATTACCCTTTCACGGGATTACCCTTCCTGGGGTGCCAAAGTTGACTTTCACCAAACTGTGTTTTGACCCTCCAGCACTCCATCAGGAACCCTCCTCTATCATTTGAGCTGGTTTTAAGAGATGTAGCTCCGATTCACCTTTTTGCCTATTTGCAAACCGGAATGTATCCTCTATTACCGTTTCACGGGACTACCCTTCCTGGGGTGCCAAAGTTGACTTTCACGAAACTGTGTTTTGACCCTCCAGCACTCCATCAGGAACCCTTCTCTATCATTTGAGCTGGTTTTAAGAGCTGTAGCTCCGATTCACCTTTTTGCTTAATTGTAAACCAGAATGTATCCTCTATTACCCTTTCACGGGATTACCCTTCCTGGGGTGCCAAAGTTGACTTTCACAAAACTGTGTTTTGACCCTCCAGAACTCCATCAGGAACCCTCCTCTATCATTTGAGCTGGTTTTAAGAGATGTAGCTCCGATTCACCTTTTTGCCTATTTTCAAACCGGAATGTATCCTCTAATACTGTTTCACGGGACTACCCTTCCTGGGGTGCCAAAGTTGACTTTCACCAAACTGTGTTTTAACCTTCCAGCACTTCATCAGGAACCCTCCTCTATCATTTGATCTGGTTTTAAGAGACGTAGCTCCGATTCACCTTTTTGCTTAATTGCAAACCAGAATGCATCCTCTATTACCCTATCACGGGATTACCCTTCCTGGGGTGCCAAAGTTGACTTTCACGAAACTGTGTTTTGACCCTCTAGAAGTCCATCAGGAACCCTCCTCTATCATTTGAGCTGGGTTTAAGAGGTGTAGCTCCGATTCACCTTTTTGCTTTATTGCAAACCAGAATGTATCCTCTATTACCCTTTCACGGGATTACCCTTCCTGGGGTGCCAAAGTTGACTTTCACCAAACTGTGTTTTGACCCTCCAGCACTCCATCAGGAACCCTCCTCTATCATTTGAGCTGGTTTTAAGAGATGTAGCTCCGATTCACCTTTTTGCCTATTTGCAAACCGGAATGTATCCTCTATTACCGTTTCACGGGACTACCCTTCCTGGGGTGCCAAAGTTGACTTTCACGAAACTGTGTTTTGACCCTCCAGCACTCCATCAGGAACCCTTCTCTATCATTTGAGCTGGTTTTAAGAGATGTAGCTCCGATTCACCTTTTTGCCTATTTGCAAACCGGAATGTATCCTCTATTACCGTTTCACGGGACTACCCTTCCTGGGGTGCCAAAGTTGACTTTCACGAAACTGTGTTTTGACCCTCCAGCACTCCATCAGGAACCCTTCTCTATCATTTGAGCTGGTTTTAAGAGCTGTAGCTCCGATTCACCTTTTTGCTTAATTGTAAACCAGAATGTATCCTCTATTACCCTTTCACGGGATTACCCTTCCTGGGGTGCCAAAGTTGACTTTCACAAAACTGTGTTTTGACCCTCCAGAACTCCATCAGGAACCCTCCTCTATCATTTGAGCTGGTTTTAAGAGATGTAGCTCCGATTCACCTTTTTGCCTATTTTCAAACCGGAATGTATCCTCTAATACTGTTTCACGGGACTACCCTTCCTGGGGTGCCAAAGTTGACTTTCACCAAACTGTGTTTTAACCTTCCAGCACTTCATCAGGAACCCTCCTCTATCATTTGATCTGGTTTTAAGAGACGTAGCTCCGATTCACCTTTTTGCTTAATTGCAAACCAGAATGCATCCTCTATTACCCTATCACGGGATTACCCTTCCTGGGGTGCCAAAGTTGACTTTCACGAAACTGTGTTTTGACCCTCTAGAAGTCCATCAGGAACCCTCCTCTATCATTTGAGCTGGGTTTAAGAGGTGTAGCTCCGATTCACCTTTTTGCTTTATTGCAAACCAGAATGTATCCTCTATTACCCTTTCACGGGATTACCCTTCCTGGGGTGCCAAAGTTGACTTTCACCAAACTGTGTTTTGACCCTCCAGCACTCCATCAGGAACCCTCCTCTATCATTTGAGCTGGTTTTAAGAGATGTAGCTCCGATTCACCTTTTTGCCTATTTGCAAACCGGAATGTATCCTCTATTACCGTTTCACGGGACTACCCTTCCTGGGGTGCCAAAGTTGACTTTCACGAAACTGTGTTTTGACCCTCCAGCACTCCATCAGGAACCCTTCTCTATCATTTGAGCTGGTTTTAAGAGCTGTAGCTCCGATTCACCTTTTTGCTTAATTGTAAACCAGAATGTATCCTCTATTACCCTTTCACGGGATTACCCTTCCTGGGGTGCCAAAGTTGACTTTCACAAAACTGTGTTTTGACCCTCCAGAACTCCATCAGGAACCCTCCTCTATCATTTGAGCTGGTTTTAAGAGATGTAGCTCCGATTCACCTTTTTGCCTATTTTCAAACCGGAATGTATCCTCTAATACTGTTTCACGGGACTACCCTTCCTGGGGTGCCAAAGTTGACTTTCACCAAACTGTGTTTTAACCTTCCAGCACTTCATCAGGAACCCTCCTCTATCATTTGATCTGGTTTTAAGAGACGTAGCTCCGATTCACCTTTTTGCTTAATTGCAAACCAGAATGCATCCTCTATTACCCTATCACGGGATTACCCTTCCTGGGGTGCCAAAGTTGACTTTCACGAAACTGTGTTTTGACCCTCTAGAAGTCCATCAGGAACCCTCCTCTATCATTTGAGCTGGGTTTAAGAGGTGTAGCTCCGATTCACCTTGTTGCTTTATTGCAAACCAGAATGTATCCTCTATTACCCTTTCACGGGATTACCCTTCCTGGGGTGCCAAAGTTGACTTTCACCAAACTGTGTTTTGACCCTCCAACACTCCATCAGGAACCCTCCTCTATCATTTGAGCTGGTTTTAAGAGATGTAGCTCCGATTCACCTTTTTGCTTAATTGCAAACCAGAATGTATCCTCTATTACCCTTTCACGGGATTACCCTTCCTGGGGTGCCAAAGTTGACTTTCACGAAACTGTGTTTTGACCCTCTAGAAGTCCATCAGGAACCCTCCTCTATCATTTGAGCTGGTTTTAAGAGCTGCAGCTCCGATTCACCTTTTTGCTTAATTGCAAACCAGAATGTATCCTCTATTACCGTTTCACTGGATTACCCTTCCTGGGGTGCCAAAGTTGACTTTCACGAAACTGTGTTTTAAACTCCCAGCACTCCATCAGGAACCCTCCTCTATCATTTGAGCTGGTTTTAAGAGATGCAGCTCCGATTCACCTTTTTGCCTATTTGCAAACCGGAATGTATCCTCTATTACCCTTTCATATGATTCCCCTTCCTGGGGTGCCAAAGTTGACTTTCACGAAACTGTGTTTTGACCCTCCAGCACTCCATCAGGAACCCTCCTCTATCATTTGAGCTGGTTTTAAGAGATGTAGCTCCGATTCACCTTTTTGCCTATTTGCAAACCGGAATGTATCCTCTATTACCGTTTCACGGGACTACCCTTCCTGGGGTGCCAAAGTTGACTTTCACGAAACTGTGTTTTGACCCTCCAGCACTCCATCAGGAACCCTTCTCTATCATTTGAGCTGGTTTTAAGAGATGTAGCTCCGATTCACCTTTTTGCCTATTTGCAAACCGGAATGTATCCTCTATTACCGTTTCACGGGACTACCCTTCCTGGGGTGCCAAAGTTGACTTTCACGAAACTGTGTTTTGACCCTCCAGCACTCCATCAGGAACACTTCTCTATCATTTGAGCTGGTTTTAAGAGCTGTAGCTCCGATTCACCTTTTTGCTTAATTGTAAACCAGAATGTATCCTCTATTACCCTTTCACGGGATTACCCTTCCTGGGGTGCCAAAGTTGACTTTCACAAAACTGTGTTTTGAGCCTCCAGAACTCCATCAGGAACCCTCTTCTATCATTTGAGCTGGTTTTAAGAGATGTAGCTCCGATTCACCTTTTTGCCTATTTTCAAACCGGAATGTATCCTCTAATACTGTTTCACGGGACTACCCTTCCTGGGGTGCCAAAGTTGACTTTCACCAAACTGTGTTTTAACCTTCCAGCACTTCATCAGGAACCCTCCTCTATCATTTGATCTGGTTTTAAGAGACGTAGCTCCGATTCACCTTTTTGCTTAATTGCAAACCAGAATGCATCCTCTATTACCCTATCACGGGATTACCCTTCCTGGGGTGCCAAAGTTGACTTTCACGAAACTGTGTTTTGACCCTCTAGAAGTCCATCAGGAACCCTCCTCTATCATTTGAGCTGGGTTTAAGAGGTGTAGCTCCGATTCACCTTTTTGCTTAATTGCAAACCAGAATGTATCCTCTATTACCCTTTCACGGGACTACCCTTCCTGGGGTGCCAAAGTTGACTTTCACGAAACTGTGTTTTGACCCTCCAGCACTCCATCAGGAACCCTCCTCTATCATTTGAGCTGGTTTTAAGAGATGCAGCTCCGATTCACCTTTTTGCCTATTTGCAAACCGGAATTTATTCTCTATTACCCTTTCATGGGACTCCCCTTCCTGGGGTGCCAAAGTTGACTTTCACGAAACTGTGTTTTGACCCTCCAGCACTCCATCAGGAACCCTCCTCTATCATTTGAGCTGGTTTTAAGAGATGTAGCTCCGATTCACCTTTTTGCCTATTTCAAACCGGAATGTATCCTCTATTACCCTTTCACGGGATTACCCTTCCCTGGGTGCCAAAGTTGACTTTCACGAAACTGTGTTTTGATCTTCCAGCACTTCATCAGGAACCCTCCTCTATCATTTGATCTGGTTTTAAGAGATGTAGCTCCGATTCACCTTTTTGCTTAATTGCAAACCAGAATGTATCCTCTATTACCCTATCACGGGATTACCCTTCCTGGGGTGCCAAAGTTGACTTTCACGAAACTGTGTTTTGTCCCTCCAGCACTCCATCAGGAACCCTCCTCTATCATTTGAGCTGGTTTTAAGAGATGTAGCTTCGATTCAAGTTTTTTACTTAATTGCAAACCAGAATGTATCCTCTATTACCGTTTCCCTGGATTACCCTTCCTGGGGTGCCAAAGTTGACTTTCACCAAACTGTGTTTTGACCTTCCAGCACTTCATCAGGAACCCTCCTCTATCATTTGATCTGGTTTTAAGAGACGTAGCTCCGATTCACCTTTTTGCTTAATTGCAAACCAGAATGTATCCTCTATTACCCTATCACGGGACTACCCTTCCTGGGGTGCCAAAGTTGACTTTCACGAAACTGTGTTTTGACCCTCTAGAAGTCCATCAGGAACCCTCCTCTATCATTTGAGCTAGTTTTAAGAGGTGTAGCTCCGATTCACCTTTTTGCTTAATTGCAAACCAGAATGTATCCTCTATTACCCTTTCACGGGATTACCCTTCCTGGGGTGCCAAAGTTGACTTTCACCAAACTGTGTTTTGACCCCCCAGCACTCCATCAGGAACCCTCCTCTATCATTTGAGCTGGTTTTAAGAGATGCAGCTCCGATTCACCTTTTTGCCTATTTGCAAACCGGAATGTATCCTCTATTACCCTTTCACTGGATTACCCTTCCTGGGGTGCCAAAGTTGACTTTCACCAAACTGTGTTTGGACCCTCCAGCACTCCATCAGGAACCCTGCTCTATCATTTGAGCTGGTTTTAAGAGATGTAGGTCCGATTCACCTTTTTTACTTAATTGCAAACCAGAATGTATGCTCTATTACCCTTTCACGGGATTACCCTTCCTGGGGTGCCAAAGTTGACTTTCACGAAACTGTGTTTTGACCCTCTAGCACTCCATCAGGAACCCTCCTCTATCATTTGAGCTGGTTTTAAGAGATGTAGCTCCGATTCACCTTTTTGCCTATTTGCAAACGAGAATGTATCCTCTATTACCCTTTCACGGGATTACCCTTCCTGGGGTGCCAAAGTTGACTTTCACCAAACTGTGTTTTGACCCCCCAGCACTCCATCAGGAACCCTCCTCTATCATTTGAGCTGGTTTTAAGAGATGCAGCTCCGATTCACCTTTTTGCCTATTTGCAAACCGGAATGTATCCTCTATTACCCTTTCACTGGATTACCCTTCCTGGGGTGCCAAAGTTGACTTTCACCAAACTGTGTTTGGACCCTCCAGCACTCCATCAGGAACCCTGCTCTATCATTTGAGCTGGTTTTAAGAGATGTAGGTCCGATTCACCTTTTTTACTTAATTGCAAACCAGAATGTATGCTCTATTACCCTTTCACGGGATTACCCTTCCTGGGGTGCCAAAGTTGACTTTCACGAAACTGTGTTTTGACCCTCTAGCACTCCATCAGGAACCCTCCTCTATCATTTGAGCTGGTTTTAAGAGATGTAGCTCCGATTCACCTTTTTGCCTATTTGCAAACGAGAATGTATCCTCTATTACCCTTTCACGGGATTACCCTTCCTGGGGTGCCAAAGTTGACTTTCACGAAACTGTGTTTTGACCCTCCAGCACTCCATCAGGAACCCTCCTCTATCATTTGAGCTGGTTTTAAGAGCTGTAGCTCCGATTCACCTTTTTGCTTTATTGCAACCCAGAATGTATCCTCTATTACCCTTTCACGGGATTACCCTTCCTGGGGTGCCAAAGTTGACTTTCACGAAACTGTGTTTTGACCCTCTAGAAGTCCATCAGGAACCCTGCTCTATCATTTGAGCTGGTTTTAAGAGCTGTAGCTCCGATTCACCTTTTTGCTTAATTGCAAACCAGAATGTATCCTCTATTACCCTTTCACTGGATTACCCTTCCTGGGGTGCCAAAGTTGACTTTCACGAAACTGTGTTTTGACCCTCCAGCACTCCATCAGGAACCCTCCTCTATCATTTGAGCTGGTTTTAAGAGGTGTAGCTCCGATTCACCTTTTTGCTTAATTGCAAACCAGAATGTATCCTCTATTACCCTTTCACGGGATTACCCTTCCTGGGGTGCCAAAGTTGACTTTCACAAAACTGTGTTTTGACCCTCCAGAACTCCATCAGGAACCCTCCTCTATCATTTGAGCTGGTTTTAAGAGATGTAGCTCCGATTCACCTTTTTGCCTATTTTCAAACCGGAATGTATCCTCTAATACTGTTTCACGGGACTACCCTTCCTGGGGTGCCAAAGTTGACTTTCACCAAACTGTGTTTTAACCTTCCAGCACTTCATCAGGAACCCTCCTCTATCATTTGATCTGGTTTTAAGAGACGTTGCTCCGATTCACCTTTTTGCTTAATTGCAAACCAGAATGCATCCTCTATTACCCTATCACGGGATTACCCTTCCTGGGGTGCCAAAGTTGACTTTCACGAAACTGTGTTTTGACCCTCTAGAAGTCCATCAGGAACCCTCCTCTATCATTTGAGCTGGGTTTAAGAGGTGTAGCTCCGATTCACCTTTTTGCTTTATTGCAAACCAGAATGTATCCTCTATTACCCTTTCACGGGACTACCCTTCCTGGGGTGCCAAAGTTCACTTTCACGAAACTGTGTTTTGACCCTCCAGCACTCCATCAGGAACCCTCCTCTATCATTTGAGCTGGTTTTAAGAGATGCAGCTCCGATTCACCTTTTTGCCTATTTGCAAACCGGAATTTATTCTCTATTACCCTTTCATGGGACTCCCCTTCCTGGGGTGCCAAAGTTGACTTTCACGAAACTGTGTTTTGACCCTCCAGCACTCCATCAGGAACCCTCCTCTATCATTTGAGCTGGTTTTAAGAGATGTAGCTCCGATTCACCTTTTTGCCTATTTGCAAACCGGAATGTATCCTCTATTACCCTTTCACGGGATTACCCTTCCTGGGGTGCCAAAGTTGACTTTCACGAAACTGTGTTTTGATCTTCCAGCACTTCATCAGGAACCCTCCTCTATCATTTGATCTGGTTTTAAGAGATGTAGCTCCGATTCACCTTTTTGCTTAATTGCAAACCAGAATGTATCCTCTATTACCCTATCACGGGATTACCCTTCCTGGGGTGCCAAAGTTGACTTTCACGAAACTGTGTTTTGTCCCTCCAGCACTCCATCAGGAACCCTCCTCTATCATTTGAGCTGGTTTTAAGAGATGTAGCTTCGATTCAAGTTTTTTACTTAATTGCAAACCAGAATGTATCCTCTATTACCGTTTCCCTGGATTACCCTTCCTGGGGTGCCAAAGTTGACTTTCACCAAACTGTGTTTTGACCTTCCAGCACTTCATCAGGAACCCTCCTCTATCATTTGATCTGGTTTTAAGAGACGTAGCTCCGATTCACCTTTTTGCTTAATTACAAACCAGAATGTATCCTCTATTACCCTATCACGGGACTACCCTTCCTGGGGTGCCAAAGTTGACTTTCACGAAACTGTGTTTTGACCCTCTAGAAGTCCATCAGGAACCCTCCTCTATCATTTGAGCTAGTTTTAAGAGGTGTAGCTCCGATTCACCTTTTTGCTTAATTGCAAACCAGAATGTATCCTCTATTACCCTTTCACGGGATTACCCTTCCTGGGGTGCCAAAGTTGACTTTCACGAAACTGTGTTTTGACCCCCCAGCACTCCATCAGGAACCCTCCTCTATCATTTGAGCTGGTTTTAAGAGATGCAGCTCCGATTCACCTTTTTGCCTATTTGCAAACCGGAATGTATCCTCTATTACCCTTTCACTGGATTACCCTTCCTGGGGTGCCAAAGTTGACTTTCACCAAACTGTGTTTGGACCCTCCAGCACTCCATCAGGAACCCTGCTCTATCATTTGAGCTGGTTTTAAGAGATGTAGGTCCGATTCACCTTTTTTACTTAATTGCAAACCAGAATGTATGCTCTATTACCCTTTCACGGGATTACCCTTCCTGGGGTGCCAAAGTTGACTTTCACGAAACTGTGTTTTGACCCTCTAGCACTCCATCAGGAACCCTCCTCTATCATTTGAGCTGGTTTTAAGAGATGTAGCTCCGATTCACCTTTTTGCCTATTTGCAAACGAGAATGTATCCTCTATTACCCTTTCACGGGATTACCCTTCCTGGGGTGCCAAAGTTGACTTTCACGAAACTGTGTTTTGACCCTCCAGCACTCCATCAGGAACCCTCCTCTATCATTTGAGCTGGTTTTAAGAGATGTAGCTCCGATTCACCTTTTTGCTTTATTGCAACCCAGAATGTATCCTCTATTACCCTTTCACGGGATTACCCTTCCTGGGGTGCCAAAGTTGACTTTCACGAAACTGTGTTTTGACCCTCTAGAAGTCCATCAGGAACCCTGCTCTATCATTTGAGCTGGTTTTAAGAGCTGTAGCTCCGATTCACCTTTTTGCTTAATTGCAAACCAGAATGTATCCTCTATTACCCTTTCACTGGATTACCCTTCCTGGGGTGCCAAAGTTGACTTTCACGAAACTGTGTTTTGACCCTCCAGCACTCCATCAGGAACCCTCCTCTATCATTTGAGCTGGTTTTAAGAGGTGTAGCTCCGATTCACCTTTTTGCTTAATTGCAAACCAGAATGTATCCTCTATTACCCTTTCACGGGATTACCCTTCCTGGGGTGCCAAAGTTGACTTTCACGAAACTGTGTTTTGACCCTCTAGAAGTCCATCAGGAACCCTGCTCTATCATTTGAGCTGGTTTTAAGAGCTGTAGCTCCGATTCACCTTTTTGCTTTATTGCAAACCAGAATGTATCCTCTATTACCCTTTCACTGGATTACCCTTCCTGGGGTGCCAAAGTTGACTTTCACGAAACTGTGTTTTGATCCTCCAGCACTCCATCAGAAATCCTCCTCTATCATTTGAGCTGGTTTTAAGAGATGTAGCTCCGATTCACCTTTTTGCTTAATTGCAAACCAGAATGTATCCTCTATTACCGTTTCATTGGATTACCCTTCCTGGGGTGCCAAAGTTGACTTTCACGAAACTGTGTTTTAAACTCCCAGCACTCCATCAGGAACCCTTCTCTATCATTTGAGCTGGTTTTAAGAGCTGTAGCTCCGATTCACCTTTTTGCTTAATTGTAAACCAGAATGTATCCTCTATTACCCTTTCACGGGATTACCCTTCCTGGGGTGCCAAAGTTGACTTTCACGAAACTGTGTTTTGACCCTCCAGCACACCATCAGGAACCCTCCTCTATCATTTGAGCTGGTTTTAAGAGATGCAGCTCCGATTCACCTTTTTGCCTATTTGCAAACGAGAATGTATCCTCTATTACCCTTTCACGGGATTACCCTTCCTGGGGTGCCAAAGTTGACTTTCACGAAACTGTGTTTTGACCCTCCAGCACTCCATCAGGAACCCTCCTCTATCATTTGAGCTGGTCTTAAGAGCTGTAGCTCCGATTCACCTTTTTGCTTAATTGCAAACCAGAATGTATCCTCTATTACCCTTTCACGGGATTACCCTTCCTGGGGTGCCAAAGTTGACTTTCACGAAACTGTGTTTTGACCCTCTAGAAGTCCATCAGGAACCCTGCTCTATCATTTGAGCTGGTTTTAAGAGCTGTAGCTCCGATTCACCTTTTTGCTTAATTGCAAACCAGAATGTATCCTCTATTACCCTTTCACTGGGTTACCCTTCCTGGGGTGCCAAAGTTGACTTTCACGAAACTGTGTTTTGACCCTCCAGCACTTCATCAGAAATCCTCCTCTATCATTTGAGCTGGTTTTAAGAGATGTAGCTCCGATTCACCTTTTTGCTTAATTGCAAACCAGAATGTATCCTCTATTACCGTTTCATTGGATTACCCTTCCTGGGGTGCCAAAGTTGACTTTCACGAAACTGTGTTTTGACCCCCCAGCACTCCATCAGGAACCCTCCTCTATCATTTGAGCTGGTTTTAAGAGATGCAGCTCCGATTCACCTTTTTGCCTATTTGCAAACCGGAATGTATCCTCTATTACCATTTCATGGGATTCCCCTTCCTGGGGTGCCAAAGTTGACTTTCACGAAACTGTGTTTTGACCCTCCAGCACTCCATCAGGAACCCTCCTCTATCATTTGAGCTGGTTTTAAGAGATGTAGCTCCGATTCACCTTTTTGCCTATTTGCAACCCAGAATGTATCCTCTATTACCCTTTCACGGGATTACCCTTCCTGGGGTGCCAAAGTTGACTTTCACCAAACTGTGTTTTGACCTTCCAGCACTTCATCAGGAACCCTCCTCTATCATTTGAGCTGGTTTTAAGAGATGTAGCTCCGATTCACCTTTTTGCTTAATTGCAAACCAGAATGTATCCTCTATTACCCTATCACGGGATTACCCTTCCTGGGGTGCCAAAGTTGACTTTCACCAAACTGTGTTTTGACCCTCTAGAAGTCCATCAGGAACCCTCCTCTATCATTTGAGCTGGTTTTAAGAGCTGTAGCTCCGATTCACCCTTTTGCTTAATTGTAAACCAGAATGTATCCTCTATTACCATTTCACGGGATTACCCTTCCTGGGGTGCCAAAGTTGACTTTCACGAAACTGTGTTTTGACCCTCCAGCACTCCATCAGGAACCCTCCTCTATCATTTGAGCTGGTTTTAAGAGATGCAGCTCCGATTCACCTTTTTGCCTATTTGCAAACTGGAATATATCCTCTATTACCCTTTCATGGGATTCCCCTTCCTGGGGTGCCAAAGTTGACTTTCACGAAACTGTGTTTTGACCCTCCAGCACTCCATCAGGAACCCTCCTCTATCATTTGAGCTGGTTTTAAGAGATGTAGCTCCGATTCACCTTTTTGCTTAATTGTAAACCAGAATGTATCCTCTATTACCCTTTCACGGGATTACCCTTCCTGGGGTGCCAAAGTTGACTTTCACGAAACTGTGTTTTGACCCTCCAGCACTCCATCAGGAACCCTCCTCTATCATTTGAGCTGGTTTTAAGAGATGCAGCTCCGATTCACCTTTTTGAAAATTTGCAAACCGGAATGTATCCTCTATTACCCTTTCATGGGATTCCCCTTCCTGGGGTGCCAAAGTTGATTTTCACCAAACTGTGTTTTGACCCTCCAGCACTCCATCAGGAACCCTCCTCTATCATTTGAGCTGGTTTTTAGAGATGTAGCTCCGATTCACCTTTTTGCTTAATTGCAAACCAGAATGTATCCTCTATTACCCTTTCACGGGATTACCCTTCCTTGGGTGCCAAAGTTGACTTTCACCAAACTGTGTTTTGACCCTCTAGAAGTCCATCAGGAACCCTCCTCTATCATTTGAGCTGGTTTTAAGAGCTGTAGCTCCGATTCACCTTTTTGCTTTATTGTAAACCAGAATGTATCCTCTATTACCCTTTCACGGGATTACCCTTCCTGGGGTGCCAAAGTTGACTTTCACGAAACTGTGTTTTGACCCCCCAGCACTCCATCAGGAACCCTCCTCTATCATTTGAGCTGGTTTTAAGAGATGCAGCTCCGATTCACCTTTTTGCCTATTTGCAAACCGGAATGTATCCTCTATTACCATTTCATGGGATTCCCCTTCCTGGGGTGCCAAAGTTGACTTTCACGAAACTGTGTTTTGACCCTCCAGCACTCCATCAGGAACCCTCCTCTATCATTTGAGCTGGTTTTAAGAGATGTAGCTCCGATTCACCTTTTTGAAAATTTGCAAACCAGAATGTATCCTCTATTACCCTTTCACGGGATTACCCTTCCTGGGGTGCCAAAGTTGACTTTCACCAAACTGTGTTTTGACCTTCCAGCACTTCATGAGGAACCCTCCTCTATCATTTGAGCTGGTTTTAAGAGATGTAGCTCCGATTCACCTTTTTGCTTAATTGCAAACCAGAATGTATCCTCTATTACCCTATCACGGGATTACCCTTCCTGGGGTGCCAAAGTTGACTTTCACCAAACTGTGTTTTGACCCTCCAGCACTCCATCAGGAACCCTCCTCTATCATTTGAGCTGGTTTTAAGAGATGTAGCTCCGATTCACCTTTTTGCTTAATTGTAAACCAGAATGTATCCTCTATTACCCTTTCACGGGATTACCCTTCCTGGGGTGCCAAAGTTGACTTTCACGAAACTGTGTTTTGACCCTCCAGCACTCCATCAGGAACCCTCCTCTATCATTTGAGCTGGTTTTAAGAGATGTAGCTCCCATTCACCTTTTTGCCTATTTGCAAACCGGAATGTATCCTCTATTACCCTTTCACTGGATTACCCTTCCTGGGGTGCCAAAGTTGACTTTCACGAAACTGTGTTTTGACCCTCCAGCACTCCATCAGGAGCAATCCTCTATCATTTGAGCTGGTTTTAAGTGATGTAGCTCCGATTCACCTTTTTGCCTATTTGCAAACCAGAATGTATCCTCTGTTACCGCTCCACTGGATTCCCCTTCCTGGGGTGCCAAAGTTGACTTTCACGAAACTGTGTTTTGACCCTCTAGAACTCCATCAGGAACCCTCCTCTATCATTTGAGCTGGTTTTAAGAGCTGTAGCTCCGTTTCAAATTTTTACCTATTTGGTAACCAGAATGTATCCTCTATTACCCTTTCACTGGATTACCCTTCCTGGGGTGCCAAAGTTGACTTTCACGAAACTGTGTTTTGAACCTCCAGCACTCCATCAGGAACCCTCCTCTATCATTTGAGCTGGTTTTAAGAGATGTAGCTCCGATTCACCTTTTTGCCTATTTGCAAACCGGAATGTATCCTCTATTACCGTTTCACGGGACTACCCTTCCTGGGGTGCCAAAGTTGACTTTCACGAAACTGTGTTTTGACCCTCCAGCACTCCATCAGGAACCCTCCTCTATCGTTTGAGCTGGTTTTAAGAGATGTAGCTCCGATTCACATTTTTGCTTAATTGCAAACCAGAATGTATCCTCTATTACCGCTTCACTGGATTACCCTTCCTGGGGTGCCAAAGTTGACTTTCACGAAACTGTGTTTTGACCCTCCAGCACTCCATCAGGATCCCTCCTCTATCATTTGAGCTGGTTTTAAGAGATGCAGCTCCGATTCACCTTTTTGCTTGATTGTAAACCAGAATGTATCCTCTATTACCGTTTCACTGGATTACCCTTCCTGTGGTGCCAAAGTTGACTTTCACGAAACTGTGTTTTGACCCTCCAGCACTCCATCAGGAACCCTCCTCTATCATTTGAGCTGGTTTTAGGAGATGTAGCTCCCATTCACCTTTTTTACTTAATTGCAAACCAGAATGTATCCTCTATTACCCTTTCACGGGATTACCCTTCCAGGGGTGCCAAACTTGACTTTCACGAAACTGTGTTTTGACCCTCTAGAACTCCATCAGGGACCCTCCTCTATCATTTGAGCTGGTTTTAAGAGCTGTAGATCCGATTTAACTTTTTGCCTATTTGCAAACCAGAATGTGTCATCTATTACCCTTTCACGGGATTACCCTTCCTTTGGTCCCAAAGTTGACTTTCACGAAACTGTGTTTTGACCCTCCAGCACTAAATCAGGAACCCTGCTCTATCATTTGAGCTGGTTTCAAGAGATGTAGCTCCGATTCACCTTTTTTACTTAATTGCAAACCAGAATGTATCCTCTATTACCCTTTCACGGGATTACCCTTCCTGGGGTGCCAAAGTTGACTTTCACGAAACTGTGTTTTGACCCTCTAGAACTCAATCAGGAACCCTCCTCTATCATTTGAGCTGGTTGTAGGA
Organism: Haliotis asinina; assembly: GCF_037392515.1. Lineage (NCBI taxonomy): Eukaryota > Metazoa > Mollusca > Gastropoda > Lepetellida > Haliotidae > Haliotis > Haliotis asinina. The sequence continues at coordinate 24,898,309 of NC_090291.1, forward strand.
GCAGTAGCTCCGATTCACCTTTTTGCCTATTTGCAAACCAGAATGTATCCTGTATTACCCTTTCACGGGATTACCCTTCCTGGGCTGCCAAAGTTGACTTTCACGAAACTGTGTTTTGACCCTCTAGAAGTCCATCAGGAACCCTCCTCTATCATTTGAGCTGGTTTTTAGAGATGTAGCTCCGATTCACCTTTTTTACTTAATTGCAAACCAGAATGTATCCTCCATCACCCTTTCACGGGATTACCCTTCCTGGGGTGCCAAAGTTGACTTTCACGAAACTGTGTTTTGACCCTCTAGAACTCAATCAGGAACCCTCCTCTATCATTTGAGCTGGTTGTAGGAGCAGTAGCTCCGATTCACCTTTTTGCCTATTTGCAAACCAGAATGTATCCTGTATTACCCTTTCACGGGATTACCCTTCCTGGGCTGCCAAAGTTGACTTTCACGAAACTGTGTTTTGACCCTCTAGAAGTCCATCAGGAACCCTCCTCTATCATTTGAGCTGGTTTTAAGAGCTGTGGCTCCGATTCACCTTTTTCACTATTTGCAAACCAGAATGTATCCTCTATTACCCTTTCACGGGATTACCCTTCCTCTGGTGCCAAATTTAACTTTCACGAAACTGTGTTTTGACCCTCTAGCATTCCATCAGGAACCCTCCTCTATCATTTGAGCTGGTTTTAAGAGCTGTAGCTCCGATTCACCTTTTATACTTAATTGCAAACCAGAATGTATCCTCTATTACCCTTTTACGGGATTACCCTTCCTGGGGTGCCAAAGTTGACTTTCACGAAACTGTGTTTTGACCTTCTAGCACTCCATCAGGAACCCTCCTCTATCATTTGAGCTGGTTTTAAGAGCTGTAGCTCCGATTTAACTTTTTGCCTATTTGCAAACCAGAATGTATCCTCTATTACCCTTTCACTGGATTACCCTTCCTGGGGTGCCAAAGTTGACTTTCATAAAACTGTGTTTTGACCCTCCAGCACTCCATCAGGAACCTTCCTCTATCATTTCTGCTGGTTTTAAAACATGTAGCTCCTATTTACCTTTTTACGTTTTTGCAAACCATGATGTGTCCACTATGACCTTTTCACGGGATTACCCTTCCTGGGGTGCCAAAGATGACTTTTACGAAACTTTGTTTTGACCCTCTAGCACTCCATCCACATCCACCTGTCTACAGAGTGCAATACACCCTGAAAGTTGACGTATGCAGGATGCAATACATTTATTATTGTTAAGGCTGTTTCTAATTAATGTGAAACTATGTTTACGACACTATTTGGAATGTTGGTATTCCCCGAACGGAAGCGACTGATATACAGATATTTAACCACGAGTGTGCCTATCTATTACCAAACTCACCTTTCAAACATGGGCTGGTTACCCACAATGGCCTCATTTAGAACGCAACGTTATAGAGGAGACGTGGCCTCCTTGCATTGCTCACGACGTCACCTCACCATGCCAAAGTAATATTTTCCCCTAGGTCATCGTATGAAAAATATGAACCCCGATATTTTCAACCTCGTAGTTAATGTGGCTCATGGACCAATCTGGTAGAAATATTAATATTCATTATTCTGCTGGAGTAGATCATCCGGGTATCCTTGGTGCTGTAAGTTGGAGACCCACTTGCTTTTAGCATTGTCCTTGTATTACTCCGTGGTGGGTGGGTGGCTCGGGTGATGAACCATATTACACTAACCATGGCTTACACCTATGAAATTCCGCCCAAAAGCCCAAACTGTCCACTTGAAATTGACCCTATTGATACTGATCACAGACCTTCTGCATCGATTGAGTATTGGCCTCTTTTCCTTATGATCGAGACACCGTAAAAGGTGAACCCCTTGGCTGTATCCAAGGGTATTGAAGTAGTACAGGAGGAGGCAGCTGAAAAATCTGATGTCGTAGTCTCCCCAGTACTGACTTTGTTTGACACTATCTTCAATTAGTATGATGTCTTTGGCTCATGAAAAGGCCTTTAATACTCAGGTTTTCACAGGCCATTTTATGTAGTGGAGGTCTGTGAGCATTTTCATGACATTTGGTTTGCTGGCCGACAACATCTCAAAGTTAATCATGGATAGTTTAACTAATATCAATCTGATCACTGTCATTGTGACTTTTGTGTATTGCTAAAGTGTGTATATGTTTTTGGACATATATTTGCTTTTGAAAATAATGAAAATGACCGCCATTTGAATTGTCGTCTCGGCAGTTACATTTACATAAAAAATAACACCGAATGTGTCCATTTACGGCCAATGTTGATACTTTTTATGTTTTTTGACACTTGTATCTTCTAGAGTGGTGACTCGGGCACAAAACAGGTGATTTTGTATGGTCATGTCGTGATATTATAATGTTTTACAGCTTACTCTTTGAGACGAGATTTTGTTTCCTGTTTACTTTTAGAGTGACAACATGCTACATGGAATAACTTGATATTACCCAGAATTCAAAAATGGCTGCCAAGATGGCCACCATTGTAGGTTTAGTGCCTATACAGAGCAGAGAACTAACAAACAATTCATTTGGTGTCACATGTTTAACACAGTTCAATGTTATGGTTAATAAAAGCTATACATTCCTAAACTATTTGATGAAATAGCAGTATCCAAAGTATTAGAAAACTATGCTTCACGATCGATAACTGCCTCTAAGCTCTCGTAGTAGCTATTCAAATGGTCTGTCAGATAACTGTTAATCACTTTGGATACATTCAGAAGCTTACAAATTGTTCAGTTTATCTGCTTTGATATAGATCTCTCTCTGATGGCATACTGACTTTATTGCATTTACTCTGTGTCAGTTCAACCAATCCATGGAGAGCAGCATCTCTCGACATCAGAACACCTGAACAGGGATACGCTGACCACCACAAATGCTCTAACCATGGTCAAATGGTAAAGGAATATGATTGGCAAACATGCACTTGGTTGTTTACTTGCGCAATGTAATATTCTAGACTGTTGGATGTTGGTGGGAGCTTTTCATTTAATGTCTTGTCTCATCTACAGACACCACTGGATTGTTTAGTACATACATTGACCTAAAGGTCTCTGCGATGTGATCTAGTAATGTTGATAGGCTTTTGTATTGTACGTTCTGGTTTGTAGACATTAGAATACCCCCGTGTATTGATCTATTGTTTTAACGTTGGACTTGTTTCGTGATGTGTTTCTGTGTTGGCGGTGTTTAGCAGTGCATGGCAGCGTATGGCTAAAAACAAGCACTCCTACAAGGCGATAACGTCGTGCACATCCGATTTCCATGGACAAAAACAATTCTTCTCGAGTTCACAAGTTTCACAAACAAAACAGCAAAACAAACAAGTACAACTGGACCAGCTGTGCGGATTATGTTTTATTAATGTCATCATTCCCAACATGGAACAGTACCAAATCCTCGAACATAAACACCAACATTGTTGTCGCAGATTGTGTGTCTAAATTGATCTTGATCAAATTTGAGATTTGAACAAGGTCAAAGGTAACTGAAGCCCGACACGTAAAACCAGAGATAAAAAACACTTTTGAGAAAAAAACTCTGGAACCGTGTTCCCTCAACGTATGCAACGCTACCTATTCTACTGGAGGGTTTACAGTAATAGACACGCAGAGTACATTGTCACAAAATGTCCGAACAGTAAAACATCCACATGCTGCTCCAGAAGAGACCTTGATCCACTTCTGTCCACGGAAAATCTTCTCGGCAGTCGTCCTGCCTCTGGGGGACTTCAGGGTCCATTTCCGCCCCCAGGACGATGGCATCCACGCTCCTGATAATAAAGGTAAACATATTTTACATCATTTGTACTGTGTGCATAAATGCAAAATATATGATTCCACGAGAACATATCTCAAACACGAAAATCAAGTTGTGACTTGGCAGTAGACGTCATTGCACACAAGGAGGCACTGTATGTTTTCTTTAAAAGATCGTTTGGAAGAACAGAGTGGCTTCTGCTAATAAAGGTAAACAGCATTCTTTATCATAGTTTATACTTCCAGCACATATTAAGACTGCATGAGTGTCGTTTTTACACTGCTTTAACCAGCATACCAGCTATATCACGGTGAGAAACAACAAATAGATGCTTCACACATCATTCAGATATTGAAAATCGAAATAGGTTTCTTAGGAGGGTCATGAGCGAACACTTTAACCATTCGGTTAT